>NW_027206240.1:186221-588832 GCF_024711535.1 Dipodomys merriami | reverse complement strand
TTTTGGTTGAGGGATTTTGCCATCCTTTGCCTATGCAAAGCTGCACTGGAACCAGGTCTGTCTACTCATGAGTTGTTGGTTCATTCATTCGTTCATTCATTCATTCCTTGGTTGCTGAGCACTGTGCCCTGAGCTGCTCCCTGGAGATCAGAGTCACGGCCTTTCCTGCCCGGGCTGGCTTTGAACCGCGATCCTCAGATCTCAGCCTCCTGAGTCGCTGGGATGACAGGCGGGAGCCACGGGCGCCCAGCCGGCTTGTGAGCTTGATTGTGGCCACACAGGGGACCCCAGCCTCCCCGCCCTCCCTCCTCCCCCCCCTCCTCCCCCCCCTCCTCCCTCCCTCCTTCCCTTTCTTCCACATTCACTGGGGACAACGCAGAGCCAGTTCAAGGGGCCACACAGGGGTCTTTATTTACAAGAAGAGGGGGGGGCCCTGCCTGGGGCCTTGGTGAGCTCTATGTACAAATTTGGGGGGCACAGTGATTTAAATTACAATAGGATAGGCAGAGGGTCCCCAGCTTCCGGCTTGGGCCTCTTCAGGGCTGACGGGGAACGGGCCTGGGGGCTGTGGAGAGAAAAGAAGGGGGGGGTCTGGAACCTGGAGAGGGGCTTCCAGAACATTCTGGAAGGCTGGGGAAAGTCTGAGCCCTTCCTGCATCTCCCCCCCACACCCAGCCCAGCAGCGAGGGGGCGGCCAGGGAGGAGATGGCGGAGACGGATCAGTACCGCGGGTGGCCACAGGAAGTGCGCGCCGCTCACTTCCTCTTGAGAGACCCCTTGCTCTTCTCCTTGTCGGCCGACCGCTGCTTCTTCATTTTCTCCTCCTTCTTCGTCTTCCGGTCCAGGTTCTCGTACACATCTTCCCTGTGTCTGCGGGAGGCGGGTGGTAAGAGCCATGGGAAGCCGGGCGCCGTGGCGCATGCCTGTCGTCCCAGCGACTCAGGAGGCTGAGGCCGGAGGATCGCAATGCAAGGCCAGCCGGGCAGGAAAGTCTGCCAGACTCCTGTCTCCCATGAGCCACCAGAAAACCAGACGTGGCGCTGTGGCTCAACATGGTAGAGCGCCAGCCTTGAGCAAAAAGAGCTCAGGCCCCGAGTTCAAGCCCCACAACTGACCAAACAATAAAACAGGCAACTAAAAAAACGCAGTGTGTGTGTGTGTGTGTGCGCGTGTGTGTGCGCATGCGTGTGCTGGACTGAGGTTTGAACTCAGGGCCTTGCCCCCTTGCTTACTGAAGGCGGACATTCAATCACTGAAGCCATACCTCAACTTCTCCTTGCTGTTTCTGCTTTTTTACTTATTTATTTGCTTTGTGGTCCTGGGTCTGGAACTCAGGGCCTGGGCGCCGTCCCTCAGCTCTTCAGCTCAAGGCTGGCGCTCTACCACCTGAACCACAATGCCACGTCTGGTTTTCTGGTGGTTCAAGGGAGATCAGAGTCTCACGGACTTTCCTGCCCGGGCTGGCTTTGAACCACGATCCTCAGATCTCAGCCTCCTGAGTGGCTGGGATGCCAGGCGGGAGCCACTGGGCTGGGCTGAAAAACAGATCTTGTAACAGCGCCTGTGAATGAACTGGGCGCTAAGCACCTGGCCTCCCCCCGTTTTGTATCTGTGCGCTTGGGTCTGAGCCAATTTCTCCTTCAGTCACTTTCCAACCAGCGTGAAGAAGAGGATTCTTCTTGTTTTTCCTGTTTTCTTCTGTCTGTTGTGGGCCTTGAACTCAGGGCCTGGGCGCTGTCCCTCAGCTCTTCAGCTCAAGGCTGGCGCTCTGCCACTTGAGCCACAGCACCATGGGAGGTAAGAGTCTCATGGACTTTCCTGCCTGGGCTGGCTCTGGACTGCAATCTGAGCAGCGGGGATTACAGGCGTGAGCCACAGCACCGGCTTCTGTGAGACTTTCTTTTGCCAGTCCTAGGGCTTGAACTCAGAGCCTGGGCGCCGTCTCTGAGCTTCTTCGGCCCAAGGCTGGCGCTCGACCACTTAAGCCACAGCGCTGCTCGTCTATGAGACTTCTCTCCGATCAACCAACAAAAAGCTGGAAGTGGAGGCGTGGCTCAGTGGCAGAGCACCAGCCTTGAGCAGAAGAGCTCAGGGACGGCGCCCAGGTCCTCAGTTCGAGCCCCAGGACGTGCCTGAAAACACACTGCCACAGAACTGAGCTTGAACTTGAACCCACATCTGCCCACCTGAAATCACGGCTCCGATCCTAAGGGCAGGGCCAGGCTGGCGAGGTGGGGGGGCAGGGAGGGGAAGGGGGGGCTCACCTGGAGGAGGTGCGCGAGGCCTTGGTGTGGGCGCTTTTCATGGCGGGCGGGTAGGTGATGTTCCCATATTCCGACTCCAGGCCTTTGCGGGACTGTGTGCGGTTGGAGGGAAAGTGGGGGGATAACAGGGGGGACCGGCAAGGGGGGGGGGCCCGGCCCTGCCCCGAGCCCCACCGGGCACCCACGTCTGCGCACCTGGATCACCTCCAGCTTCTTCTTGGTGGTGTCGATGAACTGCGCGATGGCCACGTAGATGAACTTGTACTGAGCCTCGGTCTGCACCATGCCCGAGCGCTGCGCGCGCACCATCTGAATGGTCTTCTGGATGTCGATGTCACAGTCCAGCCCTGGGGGGAGGCGGGCGGGTGGGGGAGGGGGGAGCTCAGGCCCAGGCCGTGGGCCCTCCCCCCTCCCTCCCCCCTTCCCTCCCCCCAGCCTCACCCTTGGTGGTGATGCTCTCCATCAGCATGTCGATGACGATGATCGTGCCAGTTCGGCCAATGCCAGCGCTGCATGCAGAGGAAGCCCCGCCCCTCATCAGAGGGCGGGCCGCACCCCCACCCTCCCCGGGGGCCCTGCCAGGCCAGGATGGAGCCCCCGCGCCGCGCACGGAATCGGAGACGCCCAGGCTGGGCACCATCGCCCCTGCCTGTCATCCTGGCCACTCGGGAGGCTGAGGTCTGAGGATCGCGGTTCAAAGCCAGCCCGGGCAGGAAAGTCTGAGACTCTGATCTCCAATGAGCCAGCAAAAAGCTGGAAGTGGCGCAAAAGCTCAGGGACAGCGCCCAGGCCCAGAGTTCAGGCCCAGGACTGGCAAAGCAAAGAAAAAATTCTCATCGACTTTTCTTCCCAGATCCTCGCAGCTCAACGCTGCACCGGCGCTTAGTTTCAGCTTGTTTTGTTTTTCTTTTGTGTCAGTCCTGGGGCTTGAACTCAGGGCCTGGGCGCTGCCCCTCAGCTCTTCAGCTCAAGGCGGGCGCTCTACCCCTTGAGCCATGGCTGTACGTCCGGTTTTCTGGTGGTTCCTTGGAGATAAGAGTCTCCCGGACTTTCCTGCCCGGGCTGGCTTTGAACTGCGATCCTCAGATCTCAGCCTCCTGAGTGGCCGGGATTACAGGCGTCAGCAGCGGCGCCGGCCCGTGGGGAGGTCGTAGGAGGGTCACCTGCAGTGAACGATGACGGGCCCCGCGTGGGGCAGGCTCTCCTGCCGCTGGTTGATCTGGTCCAGGAAGCTCAGGACGCCCCCGGGCTCGCTGGGCACGCCGTGGTCAGGCCAGCTCAGGTACTGATAGTGCCAGATCTCCCGCACCAGCTTCCCCTGAAAGCAAGAGCGCAAGGCAATGCGTCTGGCCCCAGCAGCCGCCCTGCTGCCGACCGGAAGAGGCGGGGCCTGGGGCTCACATTGTCCAGCGGTGACACCTGCAGCGTCCGCAGCTTGTACTCCGCCGTGTCCTGCTCCCCGCAGTTGGCCACCGAGTAGAGGCCGTAGACGCGCTGCGTGCCCGCCTCCGGCCAGTAGGGGACGCACTTGTTCTGCAAGGGGAAGTGGTACCACTGAGGCACAAAGGCCAAATCGATGCCCTGAAACACACACGCCAGCCCCACGAGCCCCAGCCTCCCAGCCACTGCGGAGGCTGAGAGCGGAGGATCGTGGGTCAAGGCCAGCCTGGGTGGGAAAGTCTCTGGGAGACTCTGATCTCCAGTGAACGAGCAAAAAGCCAGAATGGCGCTGTGGCTCAAGTGGTAGAGCGCCAGCCCTGAGTGAAAAAGAAAACAGGGAGGGTACCCCGGTCCTGAGTTCAAGTCCCCAGAGCAGCACACAAAGAAATTACAAAGTGCAGAAGACCGAGGCTGGGTGGGTGGCTCAGTGGTAGAGTGCTCGCCTCGCATGAATAAGGCCCTGGGTTCGATTCCTCAGCACCACAGACACAGAAAAAGCCGGCAGTGGCGCTGTGGCTCAAGGGGTAGAGCGCCAGCCCTGAGCTGCAGAGCTGAGGGACAGCGCCCAGGCCCTGAGTTCAAGCCCCATGACCGACAGGAAGTCAAAGTGTGTGGTAGGCCTCAATTTCCCAGGAGGCACTGGGCTTTTGCACGTGCGTGCGTGCATGCGCAGACATCTCCCCATGCGCGCGCGCGCGCACACACACACACACACACACCCCACATGCGCATGCGTGCTCTCCCTACCCGGCCTTTCTCCACCTCCCGCGTGGTCATGACGATGACGCGCGTGTTCTCCTGCCAGATCATCTGCCAGAAGTCGTTCACCGTGGCCTCCAGGCAGCCCTGGCTGGCGATGTACGTCTTCCCGTTCTCGTCCGGGCCCAGCAGCTGGTTCTAAGTGAGATCACAGCAGCACGCGCCCCGGACTGTGAACCTCCGGATACAGCACCTCCCTCCCACAGCTCCCTAGACATGCCAGGGCAGGGGAAAGGGGGGGAAGCCTGTGGACCTGGGGTCCCCCCGCACCATAGGGAGCCTCCAGGCCACCCCCCACAACTAGGCTCTGGCCACACACACCCACCTTCACGTAGTTGGCGTTGATGTAATCCGAGCCTGGGACGCTGCTGTCCCGCCCCTGCAGGATCACGCGGCTGTGGTCGACTGGCCGGGGGCGAGAAGGCAGACGTGAGACGGGCCGGCCACCCTCCACACGCTGAGGGCCGGGGCTTGGAGCGCACGGCTGCCATCCCAGCCACTCAGGAGGCTGAGATCTGAGGATCACGGTTCAAAGCCAGCCCCCGCAGGAAAGTCTGTGAGACTCTGATCTCTAATGAGCCAGCAAAAAAACTGCACGTGGCGCTGTGGCTCAAGTGGTAGAGCGCCAGCCTTGAGCAAAAAAAAAGGGGCTAAAGCACAGTGCCCAGGCCCTGGGTTCGAGTCCCGAGAACTGGCACAAAATCAAAAGGCTCAGGGAGGGCGGAAGGTGGGGAGGAACGGGGTCCCTTTGCTTCTTGGTAGTAGGAAAGCTCTTAGGGCAGTTTAATTGTTTGGGAGCCCGTTATAGAGATTTGAACTCGGGGCCTGGCTGCTGTGGCCTGAGCTTTTCCCCCGGGCCGGTGCCACTCGCAGCTGCTTCTTGCTCGGGTCTCTTGGATGCCCCAGGCTGGCTTCCAACTGCGATCCTCACATCTCAGCCTCCCTGAGGAGCTGGGACTACAGGCGTGCGCACCGGCGCCCGGCTGATGTGGGAGGAGACGGTGGGGCTGGGGTGGCCGGAAGGTGCCAGGGATGGGGTGGGGGCGCAGGACTCACAGGGGAGAATGTTCTTGTAGCGATTCTTGCTCTTATTTTCCGGCCGTTGGCCCTCCAGTCTCTGGTGCAAGTTCTTCACCTCCTGCTTCTGCAGACTCTAGCGGGAGAGGGGCGGGTGAGGCCGAGCCCTGGCGAAGGCGCTGCCGATGACGCCCCCCGGTGGCCCCGCCTGCCGTCTACCTCGAACTCCTCCCAGAAGCCGGCCTTGGCCGTCTCCTCCGACTCCTGCTTTTTGTTCAGCTCCAGCACGCGGTTCTCGATGTCCGCTGCGTTCACCCGCGTGGCATAGTAAGGCTGGGGAGGGACAGGGCCCGGATATCAGCCACCGGGCCGGGCACCGGGGCGCCCGCCTGTCATCCCCGCTACTCAGGAGGCCGAGGTCTGGAGGCTCAGATCTGGAGGCTCGGGACGCAAGGCCGGAAAGTCTGTCGAGGCTCCGATCTGCCATGAACCACCAGCCAACCGGGTGGAGCGCCAGCCTTGGGACAGCGCCCAGGCTGGGGGGGGGGGGAGGGAGGGTGGGCGGGCGGGGGCGGGGCTTCTCACCTGGCGCAGGTACACGAAGGCTCCAGAGGCTTCCTCGATGCCCACCTTCTTGAAGTGCTCCACCAGGTCCGCCAGGCTGTCGAAGGTCTCCGCGCCGCCCACGGTGTAGCGTCCTCCCTGGCGGAGGCCCAGGGCGGGTGCTGTGAGGCCTGGGCCTCCGGCCGCGATCCTCCCTCCCGCGGCCTCCGCCCCGCCCCCACCCCGGTACCTGACACATGATCTTGATGTGCGTGACCCTGATCGGGGACGCGGGGCCGGCCTTGGGCTGGTCGCTGAGCACGGACAGCACGAAGTCGCCGGGCTGGCTCAGGCTCTCCCTCACCAGGAACGTCCAGGGCTCGCCTTTGGCCTGCAGCAGCACCTCGGCCTGCGCTCCAGACAGGTGGCCATGGTACCACCTGGGGGGGCGGCGTGGGGGGTGAGGACCCGGCCACGGGGCCTCTCGATGGCCCCCGGGGTGCGCAGGGGCCGGGCGAGCGGCCCGCAGGCCCCGTAGGTAGGGACATCCCTGCTCCGCCCAAATACTGAGCGGTGGGGGAAAGAGCCAAGTACTGTCACGCACGCCTGTAATCCAAGCCGATCATCGGGAAGCTGAGGCGGGAGAATCCCAGCTCTCAGAAAAGAGGAAGACGGGTGAGAAGCCTTGCACCCTGGTGCTAGGCCTTTGGTTCAAAGCCAAGCCCGAGCAGGGAAGTTGGACCGTCAGCTCCAATGAACCCCCCTCACCCCCATAGAAAGGCCGAGTGCCATGGCCCCGCCTGGCATCCCAGCCACTCAGGAGGCTGAGATCGGAGGATCGTGGTTCCAGGCCAGCCCGGGCAGGAAAGTCGGTGAGACTCTGATCTCCAACAAACCATCCAAAAGGCAAAGGTGGCGCCGTGGCTCAAGCGGTAGAGCGCCAGCCTGGAGCTGAAGAGCTGAGGGCCAGGGCCCAGGCCCCGAGTTCAAGCCCCACGACCGACAAAAACATTTTAAAAAGCCCTAAGTAGAATTTGCCTGTAGATCCAAACCCAGCGTGGCCAACGCCAGCCTGTGTGCAGAGCAGAGCTGGGCAGCGCCTGTATACCGTACAGGCCCAGGGCCAGGGCAAGGCAGACACAACAGAGAAGCAGAAGAACCCGAGGCGGGGGACGGGGGGGGGGGGTGATGGGGAGACCTTCCCCCCCAGGGCCCCCCACCCCGTCACCCCAACTTCAAGGGCCAGGGTGAAGTCACTGCTGGGAAGACCCCCCCCCGGGTTCAAAAGGCTTCAGGGGATTCTTTTTGGGGGGTGCCGGGCGGAAAGCAGAAGCCGGAGGCCTGCGCCCCCCCTTACACTGAGCCGTGACGGCCCTCCTCAGGAGGAAGCGACACCCCCACAGGAAACCACGTGGTGGAAAAACCCACACAGCGCTCCCGGGGAGCGAGAAGTTAGGTTTCCCCAGCTCAGGACAAAGAGGGGGGACATTTTCCAACCGCAGGGATGGGGGGGGCTGGCCTCCCTCCCCACGGGGAGGGCCCCAGGACCACTCTGAGCCCTTTGTGTCCATCCTGGGGCTTGAACTCACGGCCGGGATTACAGGCGTGTGCACCAGAGCCTGGCCCTCTCCCACCCATTCTAAGGACCGGGTCTGGGCCCCCAGGACACCAGTGTGGGGGTTTTGAGGGCTGCGCGGGGAGGAAATCTCCATGCAAATTCGAGGCTGACCACAGGCAGCGAGCTCAGCTTCCCTACTGTCCAGGGACAGATGCAAATCCTGAGAAGAGGGGTTTGGGGGGCCCCCTCCCCCCTCCCCCCGTGCCTCCCCCTCTCCCAGGTCTCTAGGTGAGGCCAGGATTCTAAGAATCCCTTAGAGCACCTGTGGGTTTGCTTTTGTCTGTTCGTTTGTTTGTTTGGGGAGGGTCTCCATCCTGAGTCTCGAACTCAGGGCCTGAGCCCGGCGGTCCCTGAGCTTTTTCCTGGCTGGAGGAGGCTGGTGCTTGACCACTTGAACCACAAGCTCCGCTTCGAGCTGGTTCACTCACTGGAGGTCAGAGTCTCATGGACTTTCCTCCCTGGACCGGCTCGGAACCTTGGGCGTCAGATCTCAGCGTCCTGAGTAGCAGGGATTACAGGCGTGCGCCACAGCGCCCGGCGGGCGGGGGAGGTACGAGGGTCTGAGAATGGCCACGGCCCCCGCCATGGCCTCACGAAGCCCGGGCTGGCCTAGAACCTGTGATTCTCCTCCCTCAGCCTCCTGATTATCTGGGACTGTATACATGCAAACCTGGCTGCTGCAGGCAGAAGGGGAGAAGAAAGTTCTAGAAGGGTAACAGGGAGAGATTCCCCCCCACACACACCATTCTTGGCTTCACTACCGGAAGAGAAGTCTCCAGAAAGGAGGCACACACATGAAGCCTTTTTCCTCAGTTTCCCGGCAGTGACCAGAACAAAACTATTGAGGCAAATTAAGGGGCATGAATCTCAAAAAGGCAAAAATGCAGGGCTGGGCAGCGGCTCGGGGGTGGAGCGCTCGCCTAGCACGCAGGAAGCCCTGGGTTCGAATCCTCACTACCCCAGACACAGAAAAAAGCCGACAGTGGCGCTGTGGCTCAAGGGGTAGAGCGCCAGCCGTGGGGGGAAACGCTCCGAGACGCAGCCCGGCCCTGAGTGCAAGCCACAGCACTGACATGCGCCCACAAAACAGTGCTCGGGGTCACTCAGTGCTAGACCCACGCGGGCCTGGTGTGTAGGAGGCCTGCGGCCACAGAGCGAAGGGAGAAAGAAGGAAAGGAGGGAGGGAGGAAAGGGAGAAGAGGGGGGGAGCAGAGGGAGGAGGGAAGAGGGGAAAGGAGGAGGGAAGGGAGGAGGGAGGAGAGGGAAGAGGAAAGAGGGAGGAGGGGGAGGAGGACAGGGAGGAGGGAAGAGGGAGGAAGGACGGGAGGAGGGAGGAGGGGGAGGAGGACAGGGAGGAGGGAAGAGGGAGGAGGGACGGGAGGAGGGAGGAGGGGGAGGAGGGGGAGGAGAGCAGGGAGGAGGGGGAGGAGAGCAGGGAGGAGGGAGAGAAGGGCAGGGAGGAGGGGGAGGAGAGCAGGGAGGAGGGAGAGAAGGGCAGGGAGGAGGGGGAGGAGGACAGGGAGGAGGGGGAGGAGGGCAGGGAGGAGGGGGAGGAGGGGGAGGAGGAAAGGGAGGAGGGGAGGAGGGGGAGGAGGGCAGGGAGGAGGGGGAGCAGGGGGAGGAGGAAAGGGAGGAGGGGAGGAGGGGGAGGAGGAAAGGGAGGAGGGGAGGAGGGACAGGAGGAGAGAGGAGGGGGAGGAGGAGGGCAGGGAGGAGGGCAGGCAGGAGAGGGAGGAGGGAAGGGAGGAGGGGGAGGAGGGCAGGGAGGAGGGGGAGGAGGGGGAGGAGGGCAGGGAGGAGGGGGAGGAGGGCAGGGAGGAGGGGGAGGAGGGCAGGGAGGAGGGGGGCCGGGTGTCCTCACGCCCGCCCGCCCGCCCGCCCGCACGCACCGCTCGCTGGTGGGGTCGGAGCAGTTGAGCGGGTACTTGAGGTGGATGACGGTGCCGTCGCGGTCCTGCAGGACGCCCTGCTGCTGCGTGTAGAACTCCACGAGCTCGGCGAGCGTGGCGAACTTCTCCCCACCGTACAGGTCGTAGAAGTCCCCCGAGTTCTGGATGCGGATGTGCGTCACCTGGTCGTCCACCCTGCGGGCCGGGAGCGGGGTGGGCGCGGGGCCTGGCGCGTGCAGGCAGGCAGGGCACGGGGGAAGGAGGCCGCAGGACAGAGGACTGAGACACCAGCACCCAGGAGAGAGGACTCAGCCACCAGCACCCAGGGCAGAAGACCAAGCCACCAGCACCCAGGACAGAAGACCAAGCTACCAGCACCCAGGACATCCGGACCCAGCCACCAGCACCCAGGTCATCAGGACCCAGCCACTAGCACCCAGGACAGAGGACTGAGCCACCAGCACCCAGGACATCAGGACCCAGCCACTAGCACTCAGGACAGAGGACTGAGCCACCAGCACCCAGGACATCAGGACCCAGCCACCAGCACCCAGGACATCAGGACCCAGTCTCCAGCACCCAGGACATCAGGACCCAGCCACTAGCACCCAGGACAGAGGACTGAGCCATCAGGACCCAGCCACCAGCACCCAGGACATCAGGACCCAGTCTCCAGCACCCAGGACATCAGGACCCAGCCACTAGCACCCAGGACAGAGGACTGAGCCACCAGCACCCAGGACATCAGGACCCAGCCACCAGCACCCAGGACATCAGGACCCAGCCACCAGCACCCAGGACAGAGGACTGAGCCCCCAGCACCCAGGACATCAGGACCCAGCCACCAGTACTTATTTTTTTTTTTGGTAGGTCAAGGAACTTGAACTCTGGGCCTGGGCGCTGTCCCTGAGCCCTTTCACACAAGGCTGGTGCTCTACCCCTTGAGCCACAGCGCCACTTCGGGTTTTCTGGGGGTTCATGGGAGATCAGAGTCTCAGGGACTTTCCTGCCCGGGCTGGCTTTGAACGGCGATCCTCAGATCTCAGCCTCCTGAGGAGCTGGATGGCAGGCGGGAGCACCGGCGCCTGGCTACTTTTCATTGTAATTTGTGTCAGTCCTGGGATTTGATCCTGGCCTGGGCACTCACTGCCCTCCGCCTTTCCCCTCCAGGCTGGTGCTCCATGACATAAACATCACCCCCACTTCTGGCTTTTTGCTGCTGGGTCATTGGAGATGAGTCCCCCCCCCAGGCCGGCTCATCACCCTCCAGTGTAGCGGGGATTACAGGCGTGCGCAGCAGAACACCTACCTCACCGAGAGGGAGAAATCACCCTGGTTTTTGCGGCTGGGCCGCGCGAGGAAACTCCCATTGACACCCCGACTTTTGAGTAGGGCCTCGGCCTCCAGCCCGCCGAGGTCGCGGTGAAACCACCTGCAAAGGGCAGAGGCCGGGGTGAATCTCAGATCGGACCCCCCGGGAGGGGACCCCCAAGATGCCGGGCCTCCTTCCTGGGGGGGTGGGCAGGGTCCCCTCTACCCTTACCTCACCATCCTGGGCTCCCTGGGGGGAAGACACACAGCAAAAGAGGGGGCGCAGCACGCGCAGGAGGGAAAGCTGCGGCCGGGGACCCCCCTGACCAGCCCAGCGAGCACCCCACAAGCCAGCCAGCACCCCAGGGCTCGGGGCCAGACTTCCACTTGTGGGGCTGCCAGGGGCGGCCGGCAGGGCGGGGACAGGAAGGGGCGGCTCACCCCCGGGGGAACTCAGCCCTCACTTCTGTTTTCTGGGCCCCAAACCAGAAGTGTGGCAGGGGTGGGGGAGGGGCCGCCATCAGAAAGCTCTGGAGCCCCACACAGGGAGAGGGGTGGGGGGCAGGTTACCCCAGAAATAGGGGTCCCCCGCCCCCGCCACTGAACGCATCCAGCAGCTCACGCCTGTAATCCCGGCTACTGGGGAGGCCGAGACGGGAGGATGGGGGTTCCAAGCTCTGCCCTGCACCAGCCGCTGCTTCACCAGCCAATGACAGCGACAATGACAGACATTCACGGCCTTGTTCCTCATGGTAGACGCAGTGTGTGTGTGTGTGTGTGCGCGTTTGTGTGTGTGTGTGTGTGGGCGCCCGCGCCAGTCCTGGAGCTTGAACTCAGGGCCTGGGCGCTGTCTCTTAGCTTTTCCACTCCAGGCTGGCGCTCTACCCCTTGAGCCACAGCGCCACTTCTGGCTTTCTGGTGGGTCCCTGGAGATCAGAGCCTCATGGACTTTCCTGCCCAGGCTGGCCTCCAACTGCAATCCTCAGATCTCAGCCTCCTGAGGAGCTGGGATGCCAGGCGTGAGCACCAGAGCCAGGACACAAAAGTTTTGTTTTCACTGCCTGCGTGGCTCCTGTCTGAAATCCCAGGACTCTGCAAGGAGAGGGCAGCAGTACCAATGGTTTGAGGTCAACCTTGAACAAAACATGACAGAGACCCCATCTCAACCAATGAGCCGGGTGTGTAGAGCGCACCTGACGTCCCTGTTACTTGGGACGCAGAGGTGGGAGAGTCAAAGTCCAGGCCAATCTTAGCAAACACACAAGGCCCTGCCCCCCAAACAGCCAAAGCAGAAAGGGACGGGGCCCGTGATGCAAACGACAGAGTCTGCTTAGTAAACACGAGGCCCTGAGTTCAAGCCCCGGTACTGACAACAAAAAGGTCTGCAGGGACACTGGTGGCTGCCATCCCAGCGACTCGGGAGGCTGAGATCTGAGGATCGCGGTTCAAGGCCAGCCTGGGCAGGAAAGTCCATGAGACTCTGATCTCCAATGAACCACCAGAAAACCGGAAGTGGCGCTGTGGCTCAAGTGGTAGAGCGCCAGCCTGGAGCAAAAGAGCTGAGGGACAGCGCCCAGGCCCTGAGTTCAAGCCCCAATACTGGTGCGCGCACGCGCGCGCGCGCACACACACACACACACACAGTTGTCACTGTTGGTTTGTTTTTTTCTCTCTCGCTTTCTCCTCTTACATGCGCCCCCCAAATTTGCCTGATTTATTTCCCACAGGCCCAAATTTGGCTAAACCTCCAGTTGGACATTTGAACTCTGCCCTGGCCATATGCAAACTTGGCTCCGCCCACTGTGCCCCCCCCTGTCCCCCAGCCTGCCCAGCCTAACCTGCCTGCTATTGAAAAAGATCCAGTGAAGCCAGGCACCGAGCTCACGCCTGTCATCCCAGCCGCTCAGGAGGCCGAGATCTGAGGATCGCGGGTGGAGGCCAGCCCGGGCAGGAAAGGTGAGACTCTGATCTCCAGTGAACCACTCAAAACCCACAGGTGAGGCTGTGGTTCAAGTGGCAGAGCACCATCCTTGAAGGGGAAAAAGTTCAGGAACAGCACCCAGGCCCTGAGTTCACACACTCACACACACACACATATCCACAACCCCCTGGACTTGTGTACGCACAGCCCAGCACCTGTCCACGCACACGCATACTCGGTGAGAGGCAAACCCCAACACAAACGCGTGATCCTGACCACACGCACAGCGCCAGCAGTCAGTGCTCCTGGCAGGAACTAAGCACAGCCCTGAGCCGCTGAGCCAGCCAAGTGACATGAGCCCCCGACAGTCAGGACAGACGCAAACCCAGCTAAGAATGCACAGGCTCCACCGGCTCCCAGCGGCAAATAAACCATGCCAAGTTGGATCTGGCTGAGCACTGGCACACACTGCCAGCCCATCCCCCCACCCTCCCCCTCCTCTTCCTCAGGACTTGCTGGCTCAACTTGCTTGCTCGCTCAGCTGGTGCTCCACCACTTGAGCCATGCCTCCCGCCAGGCTTTTTGCTGGCTATTTTGCATCAAGTCTCATGGACTGTTCTGTCAAGGCTGGCCTCAAACCCCTTTCCTCCAGACTTCAGACTCTTGAGTAGCTAGAATTACAGATTACAGGCGTGAGCTACAAGTGCTTTCCTTCCCTCAGTCATCCCTCCTTCCATCCTTCCTTTCTTCCCTCATTTATGTATTTATTTTTGTTCTGAGGCTTGAAGCTTCTGCTTGTTCAAGGCTGGTGCTCTACCACTTGAGCCACAGCGCCACTTCTGGCTTTTTCTGTGTCTGTGGTACTGAGGAATCGAACCCAGAGCTTCATGCATGCTAGGAGAGCGCTCTACCACTGAGCCACCTGCCCAGCCCTGAGAGACTCTCATCTCCAGTGAACCATGACAAAACCTGAAGTGGTGGTATGGCTCAAGTGGTAGAGCACCAGCCTTGAGCAAAAGAAGTTCAGGGAGGTGGGTGCCAATGGGCCTGCCATCCCAGCTCCTCAGGAGGCTGAGATCTGAGGATCGCGGTTCAAAGCCAGCCTGGGCAGGAAAGTCCATGAGCCTCTGATCTCTAATCAACCACCAGAAAACCGGAAGTGGCGCTGTTGCTCAAGTGGTAGAGCACCAGCCTGGAGCTAAGGAACAGAGCCCAGGCCCTGAGTTCAAGCCCTACAACCAACAACAACAAAAAGCAGCTCAGGGGTAGCACCCAGGGCTTGAGTTCAAGTCCTAGGACCTGTACACACACACACACACACACACACACACACACACACACACACACACACACACACATCTGTTATGTAACCAGGCATGGTAGTGCATTTCTGAAATCTCAATGACTCAGGAAGTGGAGGCCAAGAGAATTATAATTAAAGGCCAGCTCAGGCAAACAACAACAATTAGTGGGCTGGGCAGGTGGCTCCGTGGTACAGTGCTCACCTTGCATGCATGAAGCCCTAGGTTTAATTCCTCAGGACCACATATGCAGAAAAAGCCTGAAATGGAGGTGTGGCTCACGTGGTAGAGCGCCAACCTGGAGCTGAAGAGCTGAGGGACAGCGCCCAGGCCCTGAGTTCAAGCCCCAGAACAGGAGAAAACAAAACAAAAAAAAAGTTTGGTGAGACCTCCATCTTAACTCACAAGCTAGGCATGATGGAGCAAGCCTGGAATCCGTGCTGCTAAGGAGGCCGAGGTGGAGGCTGGGAGTCTGAGGCTGGCCTCCCCTCAGGCCGAGCACGAGCCTGTGTGTGGAAACCACAGCCTCCAGCGAAAATGGCCACAGGAAGGACTCCAGGGCAGAATGTTAGCTAACGAGGCTATAAATAGCCTCAGTGTGTGTGTGGGAGGAATCGAACCCAGGCCCCGTGCTTGCTGGGAGCACTCTACCACTGAGCCACGCTCCCAGCCTCAAGGCTACGGCTTCACACTTCAGTAGCACAAAGGAGAGGCCCCTGGAGGTGATTGGCAGGTCACTGGGAGGCCGACTCGGGCGTGTGGTTGGGGTACAGGAGGTAAAGCCTGGCTGCACACCCCGAGATCTCCATCTCCACAACAAAACAAAAGCCTCGTCATCCCAGCCACTCAGGAGACTGAGAGCTGAGGATCACAGTGCAAGGCCAGGCCGGGCAGGAAAGCCTGTGAGGCCCTTATCTCTAATGACCAGCAAAAAGCCAGAAGGAGAGCTGTGGCTCCAGTGGTAGAGCGCCAGTCTGCAGCCACACAGTTCAGAGACAGCGCCCAGGTCCTGAGATCAAGTCATGAGGCGCACACACGCGCACACACACAGATGGGAAGAAAAAAGACAGATGGGAGGGAGGGGGCAAAGGGGGAGGGAGGACTTCAGTGTAAGTTTTACATTATACAGCCAGTTTTGTGCTGGCTTTACTTTTGTCGGTCGTGGGGCTTGAGCTCAGGGCCTGGGCGCTGTCCCTCAGCTCTTCAGCTCCAGGCTAGTGCTATACCACTTGAGCCACAGCGCCACTTCCGGTTTCCTGGTGGTTGACTGGAGATCAGAGTCTCACAGACTTTCCTGCCCGGGCTGGCTTGGAACCGCGATCCTCCGATCTCGGCCTCCTGAGCAGCTGGGGTGGCGGGCGGGAGCCACGACGCCCGGCTGGTTTGCGTTTTTATTTCACCTGAGGTGGGGTCTCGCTCTGCAGCCAGGGTGTCTGGACGCGGGGTCCCGCCCGCAGAGCGGGGACCACAGGCAGACACCCAATCCCGGGGTGACGAGGCAGACGGGCCCATGTGAGGGGTGTCCCTGCAGGGGGAGGGGCGCCCCCTCACAGGTGGACCTGGACACCCCCCTCACAGGTGTCCCCCCCTCACAGGTGTCCCCCCCCACAGGTGTCCCCCCCCGTCCTCACAGGTGTCCCCCCCCGTCCTCACAGGTGTCCCCCCGTCCTCACAGGTGTCCCCCCCGTCCTCACAGGTGTCCCCCCGTCCTCACAGGTGTCCCCCCTCACAGGTGTCCCCCGTCCTCACAGGTGTCCCCCGTCCTCACAGGTGTCCCCCGTCCTCACAGGTGTCCCCCCCGTCCTCACAGGTGTCCCCCGTCCTCACAGGTGTCCCCGTCCTCACAGGTGTCCCCCCGTCCTCACAGGTGTCCCCCCCCGTCCTCACAGGTGTCCCCCCCCGTCCTCACAGGTGTCCCCCCCGTCCTCACAGGTGTCCCCCCCGTCCTCACAGGTGTCCCCCGTCCTCACAGGTGTCCCCGTCCTCACAGGTGTCCCCCCGTCCTCACAGGTGTCCCCCCCCGTCCTCACAGGTGTCCCCCGTCCTCACAGGTGTCCCCCCCGTCCTCACAGGTGTCCCCCCCATCCTCACAGGTGTCCCCGTCCTCACAGGTGTCCCCGTCCTCACAGGTGTCCCCGTCCTCACAGGTGTCCCCGTCCTCACAGGTGTCCCCCGTCCTCACAGGTGTCCCCCCGTCCTCACAGGTGTCCCCCGTCCTCACAGGTGTCCCCCCGTCCTCACAGGTGTCCCCCCCGTCCTCACAGGTGTCCCCCGTCCTCACAGGTGTCCCCCGTCCTCACAGGTGTCCCCCCCGTCCTCACAGGTGTCCCCCCCATCCTCACAGGTGTCCCCATCCTCACAGGTGTCCCCGTCCTCACAGGTGTCCCCCGTCCTCACAGGTGTCCCCCCCGTCCTCACAGGTGTCCCCCCCATCCTCACAGGTGTCCCCGTCCTCACAGGTGTCCCCGTCCTCACAGGTGTCCCCCCCATCCTCACAGGTGTCCCCGTCCTCACAGGTGTCCCCGTCCTCACAGGTGTCCCCCGTCCTCACAGGTGTCCCCCCCCTCACAGGTGTCCCCCGTCCTCACAGGTGTCCCCCCCTCACAGGTGTCCCTCCGTCCTCACAGGTGTCCCCCGTCCTCACAGGTGTCCCCCCGTCCTCACAGGTGGACCGGCTGGAAAGGCGCGGCCGTCCCCGGGGTTCGGGGCGGGCCGGGGCGGGGCGGCGTGAGGGGCCCCGCGGGTGCGGTGCGGGGAGCGGGGTGCGGGGCGCGGGGTCCCGCGCGGGTGCGGTGCGGGGTGCGGGGCGCGGGGTCCCGCGCGGGCCGGGGCGGGGCGCGGCGCCGACTCACCCGCGGGACAGCATCTCCAGGCCGGCAGCGGCGGCGGCGGGGCAGGAGCTCGGCGGCGCAGGGCTCGGCCGGGCGGGGCCGCCGCCCCCTCCACCCCCCCCCCCGCCGGGAGGGGCGGGGCCGCCGCCGCACCTGGCCTGGGAGCGGCCGGCCCGGGGAGGCCGCGTCCCGGAAGCCCGGGGGAGGAGAGGGCGGAGGGCGGAGGGCGGAGGGCGGAGGGCGGAGGGCGGAGGGCACGGCCGCTCCGGAGCCGGCCACGGAGCCAAGGCCAAGGAGCCCCAGAGGGCGGAGGCGGCGCCGGGGTCCCGGGAGGAGCCGGCCCGAGCCAAGGCCCGCGGCGCGCCAGGAAACACCAGCGACTCCGCGGCGGGGCGGCGCGCCCGCACAGCGCGTTTATTGGCCCTCCGCGGGGGCGGGGCCCCGAGGGGGCGGGGCGAAGGGCAGGGCCCGAGGGGGCGGGGCGTCGAGGGAGGGGGCGAAGGGCAGGGCGCCGAGGGGGCGTGGCGAAGGGCAGGGCCTCGAGGTCTGGGGGCGTGGCCCCCGAAGGGGGCGTGGCGAAGGGCAGGGCCTCGAGGTCTGGGGGCGTGGCCCAGGGGCGGGGCGTCGAGGGACAGGGCGAAGGGCAGGGCCTCGAGGCCTGGAGGGCGAGGCCCGAGGGGGCGGGGCGAAGGGCAGGGCGCCGAGGGGCGGGAGTCCGGGGGAGTGGTGGGCGGGGCGTGGAGGGGCGGGGTCTGCAGGGCGGGGCGTCGAGGCGAAGGCGGGGCGGCCCAGGCGAGTCCACGCCGGGCGTGGTCCGCCGCGGGCGGCTCAGGAGGCGGCCACGCCGGGCGCGGGCGCGGGCGCAGGCGCGGGCGGCGGCGGCGGCGCCATGGGCGGCAGGAGCAGCGCCTTCAGCTGGCCCGCCAGGCTCGCCATCTCCGGGTCCTGGGCCTCGTACGACTTGACCAGGCGCGCGAACTTGAGGACACCTGCGGGGGGCGGCGGTCAGCCCGCAGGCCGGCGAACCCCCGAGAGCCGGAAAGCGGCGGCGGCCTCGAGCGCCCAGGCCCCGGGTTCAGGCCCCAGGACCGGCCCGGAGTGTCAGGCCCACTCTCGGGGCGCCGGCTGCGCCCGCGCGCGGCCGCAGGCCCGCAGGGGACCCGAGCGCGGGGCGCTGACCACGCGCTGTGGCGTTGTCGGGCGTGGGGCTTGAACCCGGGCCTGGGCTCCGCCCGGGAGCTCTGCGCTCCAGGCGGGCGCGCTACCCCGCGAGCCTTTCGTGGCTGATCGGCGATCAGGGCCTGGCCGCTGACCTCCAGCCTCGATCCTCCGTGATCTCAGCCTCCGGGAGCCGCGGCGGGGCCTCTGCGGGGCAGGGCCGTCACGAGGGTGGCCGCCGCGGGGTGAAGCCGGGGGTGGGGGTGGGCCAGGCCCCCGCCCCGCGTCCCCGGGCCCCGCCCCGCGCTCCACGCCCCACCCACCTTCCCCGTCGCAGCTGAAGCCGTAGGCCTTGATGACCTCCTGCTGGATCTGCGTGGCCACGGGCAGCACGAACTGCAGCATCTTGCCCATGTCGTTGCACGCGTTGTCGCGGGCCTCGTCCATGCGCACCGCGTTCTCCGGGGCCGAGAAGGCCTGGATCACCTCGGCCAGGACCACTGCGCGTGCGGCGGCGGGAAACCCGGGGGGATCGGGGTGAGGGGACGGGACCCGCACGCGCGCACCGCACCCCCCGCCCCAGGCCCCCCACTCCCCCCACACAGAAACGCTGCTCACCCTTGGCCTGCTCCGCGCTCAGCGCCGCGGGTTGGGATGAAGCGGACGCCATGGAAAACCACACGGCTCCAAAGAAATTAAGGGGGACAATAAGCCCAAAGAAACCAGCTGCCTGTTAAAGCAGCATCCGGCGTCTGCGAGCGCAACGGAAGCGCAAGAGAGAGCCGACCGGAAGTCATCGGCTAGGGAACCAACCAGGGAAAACGCAAGTCTGCTGTTACACACGTTAAGGTTGTGGGTTTTCCGGCCAGCGCCAGAAAACCTGCTGGACAAATTCTAAAAGAGCTGCAACACTTGTGCAGAGCCGCCCCGCGGCGACCAGCGGGGGCAGCGCCCACCCCACTCTCACTGAGGGCGAGTTCGGGGCTGGCGCTCTCCGACCCCCGAGCGAGGGAAGCAGCAGCCAGACCCACGTGCGGGTGCGGCCACCGCGTGGACAGTCCACGGAACTAATTGGAAACATTGTTTTTCCTGGAGTTTGTAAACGTTTGGGAAGCGCTATGCAAATTAGCCTGGTTCCAATTGGCTGGGGATACAAGCCAATCACGGCGCGCCCCAGTGGTGAAGAACCAGGACGGGGATTGGTTCTGAAGAAAAGCCAATGGGAGCCGGGAGCAAGAGCCGTCGTGGCGCTCTCCCCGCCCGGCTGGCGGGGCGCTGCGCGCCGTCCTGGGACCCCAGTGCGATCGCCGGCGGGATCCGGGTCCCGCTGCACCCCGAAGACCCCCCCCGCCCCCATTCAGGCCCCGATCCCCCCTGCGGGCTGCGCTGAGGACCTCGGATCTCCCGAGACCTCCCCAATGGCTCCAAGGCTTTCCAACCCAGTAGGAAAGCGCCTGTAGTCCCAGCTACTTAGGAGGCTAAAATCTGATCCAGGCAGAAGAGCCTGGAAGACGTTGACCCCTAACGAACCACCAGAAGCGGTAGGGCAGCAGCCTTGGGCGGGAAAAGCTCAGCTGGCTCGAGGCCCCGGGTTCAAGCCCCAGGACACCCAAGTCCCAGGATTCCCACCTCCCTCCCTCCCTCGTGGGCCGAGAGACCTGGCCCCAAGCCCAGCCGCCCACCGCCACCAACAACAAGTCAGAGCCGTTTTCCTGGGGAGGCCTGAGGGCGTGTTTGGTTGGTTGGTTTGGGATGGTTTTTTTTTTTTTAAAGAGCGTCATATAGATATTTATATATATAAATTATTAATGTGGGGGGCGGGGCGTACATCGCAGGGGGGGCACGGAGGGGCCGAGGGGGGGCGGCACACAGATGCTACGCAAAAAACAGCCACATCTAACAGATGAAAATAGTCACACCAAAGGGGGGGGCGCGGCCCCCGGGGCTGGGCCTGGAGGAGGAGGAGGAGGAGGAGGAGGAAGGCCCGGGGACGAGGAAGAGAGACCTGGTCCAAGATCCACTGTGCGCTGCCCCCCCCCGCCCCGTCCGTCCCCTCCTCCCTCCCTCCCGCTGTCCAGCTGCACACGCGGCCCTGCAGCGCTCTTCCCCGCGTCCGGGCGGCAGGCCAGGCGCGGGGGCTTCCGGGGTTGGGGTGCTGGGGCCGGCGGGGGGCTCTTGATGGCCGGGGTCTACAGCGGCTTGTCACTCTCCTTCTTCAGGTGGCTGCGGGGGGGGGGGAAGAGCAACGACACAGGGGTGAGGCGGGGCCCCCCCTTCGGGGCGGAGGGGAAGGGGCTCCGGCCTGTCACCTCAACCGCGCGGGTGGCGGGGATCGCAGCCGGCCTCATCTCCAATGAGCCGGCAAAAGAAAGAGCTGGAAGCGGAGGCTGCAGCTCCAGCGGCACAGCGCCAGCCGGGGGCGCCCGGACAGACCCAGCCACGGGGAGTGAAAAACGGGAAAAGAACAGATGCGCATGCGCACGAGCGCAGCTAGCCGCAGCCCCACCGCCCTCGCGCATGCGCGCTGGCTTTTCCCTCCCACGGCTGCTAGCAGTCAATGCCTCTCAGGCTCTTCTGCCTGGATCAGACTTTAGCCTCCTAAGTAGCAGTCCAAGCGCATGCGCACACCTTAGCAGCCGCCCAGCACATAGGCACGCACACACGCACAGCTAGCAGTAGCCCATCATGGTCACGCATGCGCACACGTAACAGCAAGCCATCACGCTCACGTTCACACAGCAGCTGGCCACCACGCTCACGCATGCGCACATCTAGCAGCCACCCAGCATAAGCATGCACACACGGAGCCGCAGGCCCACGCGCATGCGCACGGCTAGCAGTAGCGCCATCATAGTCACGCATGCGCACACGCTCACACAGCAGCTGGCCGCCACGCTCACGCATGCGCACACGCCCCCCCCCGCCCGGGCTCCCCGCTCACCCGTAGTAGTCCTCCTGGGCGGGAAGCGGCACGCTGTGCAGCGGATGGTGCGCGTGCAGCCACTGCTGCTGCTCCAACGCCAGCCTCTGCAGCTCGGCCGACTGCGCGTGCATGGCCTGCAGCTGGTGGGCCGCGGACATGGGCGCCGACAGCGAGGCCGGCAGGTCCCGGTACGGGGCGGCTGGCACCGGGAAGGGCGGGAACACGGGACTGAGGGGCTGCGGCCAGGGACGGCGGCGGCAGCCCGCGGCCCCTGCTCCCCCCGCGAGCCCCGCGCCCGCCTCCCTCCCCGCTTACCAAAGAGCTGGTGGCGAAGAACTTCGTTCTCGTGCAGAGGGTGAGGGAGGAGGGGGTTGGGGAGGGTCCCGGCCGGGTAGGGGATCCGGGTCAGGTGAGACCCAGAAGCCAGGGGGTCAATGAGAGGGTGCACCGAGGCGGACGCTGGAGGGCACAAGAGGAGGAAGTCACAGCCAGGCAGGTCTGGGGACACCGTGCAAGCTCGGGAAGGGACAGGCAGAAGGACGCCCTCCCAGGCTAGGCCCAGGGCCGAGGCGGGCGCTGCTGATCCCGCCTGGAATCCCAGCTGCTGAGGAGGCTGGGAGCTGAGGACAACACTCAAAAGCCCGGTCCCTGAGACCCCCTGATCTCCACGGCGCCCCCAAAACGCTGAAGGCAGAGCTGCGGCCCAACTGGTAAAGCACCAGCCTTGAGTCAGAAACGCTCAGGGGTGCAACCAGGCCCTGAGTTCGAACTCTAGTACACACACACACACACACACACATCTGCGCTGAGCTGCTGCCTCCTGCCTGTAAGCCTTAGCTACTCCGGAGGCTGAGATCTGAGGATCTTCATTCACAACCAGCCCAGGCTGCCTAGTCTGCAAGACTTGCTCCAAAGAGAGCGAGCTGTGGCTCAGGGGGTACCAATGGGGGCGGGGAGGGGTGCACGCGGGGAAGCCAAGCTAGGGCACCGGGCCCGAGCACCATCACTGGCTCACACACACACACACACACATACAAAGGCTGGAGTGTGGGGCCTACAGATCATGGAGGCGGAAATGCCAGGAAGAGTGGAGGCCGGAGTAGAGGTCAGGAGGAGGGGAGGGATGGAGGCCAGGAGGGGTAGGGAGGGAAGGAGGAGGAGGAAGTCAAAGGGCCCCTGGGGGAGGCCAGAGGCGGGAGGAGTAGAGGTCGGGAGAGGTGGAGGCCCGGGGGGGAGGTGGAAGGATGGAGGCCAGGAGGGGAGGAGGAGGTCAAGGGGCGGAGGAAGCCCAAGGGAAGCCAGAGGCAGGAAGCATGAGGGGAGGCGAGAGGCGGGGAGGGGCGTGGCTAGTGCTGTAGGGGCGGGACGCGGGGAAGGGGGCGTGGCCGGGGAGGCAGGCCTTGGGGAAGGGGCGGGGCCGGGAGGCAGGCCTTGGGGAAGGGGCGGGGCCTGGAGGCAAGCCCTGGGGAAGTAGGCGGGACTGGCAGGCCGTGGGGCGGGGCCAGGAGACCGTAGGGGCGGGGCCTCACCTGCGTGGATGGCGTCCTGCTGGTGCAGGTGCAGGTGCGAGTGAATGTGCGAGTGCTGGTGGTGGTGGGGCGTCACGTTGAGCATCTGCAGCCGGGCCAGCGGGTCGTTGCCCAGCGCGGCCACGCGCTCCGCGTGCTGGCGCTCGGCCGCCAGGCGCTCGGCGTACGACATGTCCGGGCGCAGCGCGGGCCCGGCCGCCAGCGCCAGGCGCTCGCGCTCCAGCGGGCCCAGGCTCGGGTGGAAGGGGAAGGGGTGCAGGCCGGGCGGCCCGGGCTGCAGGGCCAGGCCGCCGTGGCGCGGGAAGGGGTCGAGGCCCGGGCCCGGCACGCCGTGCAGCGGCTCCAGCTCGCCCGGCTTCACCTCGAAGCCCGGCTTGAGGCGGTCGCGGAGGTCGCGCTCGCGGGCCTCGCGCTCGCGCTCGCGCGCCGCCGGGTCGCTGCTGTAGAGCGCGGGCACGTTGTAGCCCAGCAGGCCCGGGTCCACGGCGCCCAGCGGCACGTAGAACGGGTGGTTGCGGTTGCCGGGCGACATGACGTGCGGCCGCGCGTACTCGCTCAGCGTGCGCAGCGCCGGCGTGTCCGGGCCCAGGTACGGCGGCACCGTGGCCACCGCGCTGCCCGGCTCGAACGGGGGCCGGTGCGGCACGGGGCCCAGGGACGGACACTCCACCGGGCCGCGGCCCTCCTGCGCCAGCTTCTGCGGGGAGAGGGGGGCAGTCAGGCCCCCCGATCGCTCGCGGGGATCCCCTTAGCGCTTCCCCCGCCCTTTCCGGGCCGCAGAGCTCCTCCCGGCCGGCAGGTGGCGCGGTGGCCCCGCCGGCCTCCTGCGCCGCAGCGCCTCCTCCCCTCCGGCAGGTGGCGCCGCGACGTGCCCACGCCGCCGCCCCGCCCCCGGCGTCCCGCTGCGCAGCGTCCAGGGCGGAGCGGAAGCGGCGGCGGCGCACGCCGTGACGCACTCACCACGCTGCGCTCGAGCTCGCGCTCCTTCTCGCGCTCGCGCTCTTTCTCGCGCTCCTTCTCGCGCTCGCGCTCCCGCTCCTCGCGCGCGCGCTGCTCGGCCTCGCGCCGGCCGCGCTCCGCCAGGTCCGCGCGCTTCTTGGCCAGCTTGGAGCCCTCGAGCGGCACGAAGCACAGGTCGCTGCGCGCGCACGAGTTGAAGCCGCGGTCCAGGTGCTTGTTGAACCTGGAGGCCGGGGCGCAGGGAGAGCGGTCGGCGGCGGCCCGGGGCTCGGGAGACCTTCACCCCCGAGCCCGAGCCCGCCCCCACACGCGCCACCGTCCCCCATAGCCCCCCAATACTCCCGATCCCCCATAGTCCCCCAATAGTCCCGATCCCCCATAGCCCCCCAATACTCCCGATCCCCCATAGTCCCCCAGTACTCCCGATCCCCCATAGCCCCCCAATACTCCCGATCCCCCCCATAGCCCCCCAGTACTCTCGATCCCACCATAGCCCCCCATAGTCCCGATCCCCCATAGTCCCCCAATAGTCCCTATCCCCCATAGGCCCCCATAGTCCCGATCCCCCATAGCTCCCCAATACGCCCGATTCCCCCATAGTCCCCCAATATTCCCGATTCCCCCAAAGTCCCCCAATATTCCCGATACCCCCATAGCCCCCCAATACTCTCGATCCCCCCCACAGTCCCCCAATAGTCCCGATCCCCCATAGTCCCCCAGTACTCCAGATACCCCCATAGTCCCCCAATACTCCCGATCCCCCCATAGTCCCCCAGTACTCTCGATCCCACCATAGTCCCCCAATAGTCCCGATCCCCCATAGCCCCCCATAGCCCCGATCCCCCATAGCCCCCCATAGTCCCGATCCCCTATAGCCCCCCATAGTCCCGATCCCCCATAGTCCCCCAATAGTCCCGATCCCCCATAGCCCCCCAATAGTCCTGATCCCCCATAGCCCCCCAGTACTCCCGATACCCCCATAGTCCCCCAATAGTCCCGATCCCCCATAGCCCCCCAATAGTCCTGATCCCCCATAGCCCCCCAGTACTCCCGATACCCCCATAGTCCCCCAATACTCCCGATCCCCCGTAGCTCCCCAATACTCTCGATCTCCCATAGTCCCCCAATAGTCCCGATCCCCCCATAGTCCCCCAATATTCCCGATCCCCCATAGCTCCCCAATACTTTCGATCCCCTCATAGTCCCCAATACTTCCGATCTCCCCAATGTCCCCCAGTACTCCCGATCTCCCCAATGTCCCCCAGTACTCCCGATCCCCCCATAGTCCCCCAATAGTCCCGATCCCCCATAGCTCCCCAATACTTTCGATCCCCTCATAGTCCCCAATACTTCCGATATCCCCAATGTCCCCCAGTACTCCCGATCCCCCATAGTCCCCCAATAGTCCCGATCTCCCATAGCTCCCCAATACGCCCGATTCCCCCATAGTCCCCAAATATTCCCGATTCCCCCAATATTCCCGATACCCCCATAGCCCCCATACTCCCAATCCCCCCACAGTCCCCCAATAGTCCCCATCCCCCCATAGCCCCCAATACTCCCGATCCCTATAGACCCCCCAGTACTCCAGACTCCCCATAGTCCCCGCAATACTCCCGATCCCCGTAGCCCCCCAATATTCCCGATCCCCCATAACCCTAAAGTACTCATCACCACCGCCCCCCAAAGTATTCACCCCATCCAGCCTTCCTTGTCCCCCCTACAGAAGCGTGTCCCCCTTACGACTCCCCACAGCCAAGCCCCGGTGTCCCCCGCCCCCCCGGCCCCCCCCCGGCGCCCCGCGTGCGCTCACCGTGCGGACTGGCTGGCGTGGCTGGGCACGTCCACCACCTTGGGCGGCGGCGAGGGGCTGCGCGCGGGCGGCGCGGGGCTGTCGGGCGGCTCGGCGTCCTCGGGCGGCTCCTGCTTGATCTGCGCGGCGCTGAGCGGGGCGGGCGCGGGCGCGGGCGCGGGGGGCGCGGGGGGCGCGGGCGCGGCGGGCGGCGAGGCCCCGCGGAAGGCGGGCGGCGTGGCGGTGCGGAAGGCGGGCGGCGAGGCGGTCTTGAAGCCGGGGCCGGCGGCGGCGGGGCCGGGGGACGCGGGGCGCTTGCTGAACGGGGCTCCGGGCGGCGACGCGGTCTTGTAGGCGGCGGGCGCGGCGGCGGCGATGACGGAGGCCAGCGTGGCGGCGGCGGCGGCGGCGGCGGGGCCGGGCGGGAAGGCGCCGGCGTGCGCGCCGGGGAAGGCGGCGGGGCCCGGGGGCTGCGCGGCGGGCGCGGGGCCCGCGTTGGGCGCGGCGCCGGCGGCGGGGCCGGGCGGGCCGTAGGTGCCGGGCGCGGGGTGCGCGGGCGCGAAGGGCCGCAGGCCGCCGCCGTAGGCCGGGGCGCCGTCGCCGGGGTGCGGGAAGGCGCCGGGGCCGGCGTGGTGCGGCGCGGGCGGCGGGTGGTGGTGGTGGTGCGGGGCGGGGTGCGGGGCCGGGGCGCCGGCGGCGGGCGCGGCGGGGAAGGCGGCGGCGTGCGCGGGCAGCAGGCGGCCGTAGGCGGGCGGCGGGCCCTGGCTCCACACGGGCTGCGCGGGCAGCGCGGGCTGCGTGTACTTGGGCGGCTGGTTGGCCACCGACAGGTTGGCGGGCGGCGGGAAGGCGTGCGGGTAGCCGGGCAGCGCCTGCGACGCGGGGTACGGCCCGCCGCCGCCGCCGCCGGTACTACAGGCGGCCGCCGCCGCGCCCGGCGCGGGGCCCGAGTAGGGGTAGCGCAGCGGGGGCGCGGCCGAGGCCGGGGGCAGCGGGTGCGGGGAGGGCGCGGGGCCGGGGCCCTTGTCGGGGTGCGGGGAGGGCAGGTGGCCCGGCCCCGGCGGGGAGGCGGCCGCGCTGTTGAGCGGCCGCAGCGCGGGCGGCGGCGGCAGGTTGGGGGCGACGTGCGGGAAGGCGGCGGGGGCGGCGGCGGCGCTGAGCCCCGCGCCGGGCGGCTTGGCGGCGGCGCCGGCCCCGGCGATGGGGGTGGTGGGCGGCGGCAGCTGCTTGGCGGCCCCCGGGGCGGCCCCCGCGCCCCCCTTGGGGCCCATCTGGGGTCCGGCCGCCGCGGCCCCGGGGTAGAGCGGCGGGTGCGGGCCGCCGGGCGGGGCCTGGAACATTCTGGAGGCGGGGGGCTCCAGCGCGGGCGCGTGGTAGGCCGCGGCGGCGGCGGCGGCGGGGTGGGGTTCGAAGCCCGGCTCGGGCGCAGGCCGCGCGGCGTCGGGCCCCGGCTCGGGCGGCGGCGGCGGCGGGAAGAGCGGCGGCGCGGCGTGGAAGGGCCGCGCGGGCCCGTGCGACAGCCCCGACGACGAGTCCGAGTCGTTCTCCACGCTGCCCGGGCTGTACACGCTGGGCGACGTGCTGCGGTTGTCCTGGTCGATGTCGCGCGGGTCGCTGCTGCTCTCCTCGTTCACGCTGCGCCCGTCCAGGCTGTCCAGGTCGGAGGGCGACTGCGGCCGGGGCAGCTCCTGGGGGGGACACGCGGGGGGGGGCGGCGGCCAGCTGCGGGGCGGCCCCACCGCAGCGCCGGGACGGCAGGCCGCACGCGCAGAGCCCGGCCCCCCGCCCGGGCCGCACCCCCAGGATGCATCCCCCATCCCCACCCCCCTGCTCCATACCCGACCCCCCACTTCAGCTACACCCCCCCTGCTCCATACTCGACCCCCCACTTCAGCTACACCCCCCCTGCTCCATACCCGCCCCCCACTTCAGCTACACCCCCCCCACTCCATACCCGACCCCCCACTTCAGCTACACACCCCCGCCTGCTCCATACCCGACCCCCCACTTCAGCTACACCCCCCCACTCCATACCCGCCCCCCCACTTCAGCTGCACCCCCTCCTGCTCCATACTCGACCCCCCACTTCAGCTACACCACCCCTGCTCCATACCCGACCCCCCACTTCAGCTGCACCCCCCCTCCATATCCGATCCCCCACTTCAGCTGCACCCCCCCAGCCTCACCTCCCCGACCCAGCCCTCCACAGCTGATGGCCGATCGGTCCCACCTGAAGCTCACCCCCCATTTCCCCCTTCTAACCCTCAGCTTTTTCTCTTTTTTTCTTCCAGTGCCCCGGCCAGGGCCTGAACTCAGAACCTCTGCCCCCCCCCCCAGCTCTGGCACTCAAGGCTGGCTCTCTCCCGCCTCCAGAGCTTGGTATTTCCCTGGCTAATGGGAGATGAACTCCGGGCCTGGGCTAGCCTCCGACCATCACGTTCCAGTCTCAAGCTTCCTGAGTAGCTTGGGATCTCCAGCCCGGAACCAGGGTGGTTCCCGCCTGTCATCCCAGCCACTCAGGAGGCTGAGATCTGAGGATCCTGGTTCAAGGCCACCCGGGCAGGAAAGTCTGTGAGACTCTGATCTCCAAAGAACCACGAGAAAACCGGACGTGGCGCTGTGGCTCATGTGTTAGAGCACCAGCCTTGAGCTGAAGAGCTGAGGGGCAGCGCCCAGGCCCTGAGTTCAAGCCCCACAACCGACAAATACAAAATATAAACCCGATTTGCATTTTCTTTGTGACATGCGCTCCATTCGCTATGACTTTCCACCTAGAAATTATACCCAAACCCCAACTCTTCTACCCTCCCGGCTCTGTGTGTCTTTATTAGTCTCCCCAAAGTCCTAAAGATTGCCTGACAAAGCCAGGCACCGGTGGCTCCCGCCTGTCATCCCAGCTCCTCAGGAGGCTGAGGTCTGAGGATCCCAGTTGAAGGCCAGGCCAGACTGGAAAGTCCGTGAGACTTAGAGCCCAGGCCCTGAGTTCAAGCCCCAGGAGCGGGACCTGCACACACCCCTCCTGCCAGGAAGGGGGTCTCACCTCCGTCTTGGTCTTTTTGGGTGCACTGGTGTCCTCACTCTCGCTCCCCGAGATGTCCCCGCTGCGGCCCTGCTTGCTGGCTTTGGGGATGGAGGCCTCCTCCACGCGGGCCTTCTGCTGGAGACATTTCCCAGGTCAGCCCCGGGGCCTCCACAGCGCCCTCTCCCGGACAGGAGGTGCGGCCGCCTAATAACACGCCGGGTCGGTTACCTTCACTGGCTGTCTGGCTTTCTCAGCTTTGCCCTCGCTGCTGGAAGTGCTGACCCCTCCTGGGGAGGCCCGGCCCCTCGATCTCAGCTCTTCCCGGGGCCCGGGGGCCTCTTTCTTCCGTCCACTCCTCATCGCCATCTGAGGAAGGAGAAAAGGAGGCAGGTGCTAACAGTTTGGTGTGGTCGGTGGTGGGGCTTGAACTCGGGGCACTTCTGCTTTGCTGGAGTTGGATGCAAAAGCCTCATGGAACTAGCCTCCAACGGTGATCCTCAGATCTCAGCCTCCTGAGCGGCTGGGATTACAGGCGTGAGCCACCATGCCCGGCTTGATGTCCCCTTTTGTAGCTATTACTCACGGAGTCTTTATTCTGTCGCGTTTTCATTCTTCAGAGTATGGAGACCCCATTCTCCTCTGCCTGGGCAGCTGAATACAGAAACGACTTCGCCCTGAAGCTCCCCACAGCAGTGTTGTGGGAATCCGGCGTAGCAGGTCAGGAACGCGTGGGGGGTGGGGAGGGGGGTCTCTCAGTGACAGCTGTGAGGAAGAAATCACTGTGAGACTCCCCGTGGCGGAAGAGAGTCTGAGGGGCTCTGAGCTCGTCCCCCAACTCCAAGCCTTTAGGCCAAGAACCACAGGAGAGACAAGACTCAGGAGGCTGAGATCGGAGGATCGTAGTTCAAAGCCAACCCGAGCAGGAAAGTCCGTGAGACTCTGATCTCCCAGGAACCACCAGAAAACCGGAAGTGGCGCTGTGGCTCACGTGGTAGAGCGCCAGCCTTGAGCCGAAGAGCTCAGGGACAGCGCTCACACAGTTCAAGGCTGCTACCAACCAAAAAAATAAACATACATAATGCAATTAAGGTCCCCACAATCCATACAATGCTGTTGGTCTAATACGTTTGTAAGAAGGGAAAAGAAGTACTGGATTATATTCTAGAAGAAAGTGTTTAGCTACAGCAATACCCCAAGAAAACACACACATTTTTATCATTAACAGCAATGGGCTGGTGGCTCCCGCCTGTCATCCGACCTACTCAGGAGGCTGAGATCTGAGGATCGTGCTTCAAAGCCTAGACAGGAAAGTCCGTGAGACTCAAAGTGATAGAGTGCTAGCTAGCTTTGAGCAAAAGAGATCAGGGACAATGAATGCCCAGGCTCCCAGTTCAAGTCCCACCACCCCTCCCAACAAAACATTAATTTAACTAGAATAGGCTTATGAAAAGAATGTGGGTGGGCACTGTGCTTCACGCCTGTAATCCTTGCTACTCAGGAGGCTGAGATCTGAGGATCATGCTTCAAAGCCAGCCCCAGGCAGGAAAGTCTGTGAGACTGGTATCTCCAATTAACCACCAAAAAGCAGGAAACAGCTGTAAATTGGGTGGTAATAGTACCAGGCTTGAGCAGAAAAGGAAAGGGACAGTGCCCAGGCCCTGAGTTCAAGCCCCAGGACCAACGCACACCTAAAAAATCACATCTTAAGTTTGTTGTAGGATTCCATGCAAGTATGTGTTGTGTCTGTCTGTCTGTGTGCACGTGCGCCAGTCTTGAACTCAGAGCCTGGGTGCTGTCCCCTGAGTCTTTCTCCTCAAGGCTAGTGCTCTACCATTTTGAACCATAGCACCACTTCCAGCATTTGGTGGTTCACTGGACATAAGAGTCTCATGGCCTTTCCTGCCCTGGCTGGCTTCAAACCCCGATCCTCACATCTCAGCCTCCTGAGTAGCTGGGATTACAGGTCTGAGCGCTGGCGCCTGGCTCTCTAATCAAATTCACCTTCCTTACCTACCTAATGGGTTTACATGTACAGATTTAATCAACCCCAGATTAGGAATCTTATTTTTTTTTTTTTGGTGAGGGAGGAATTCTAGAAAGTTCCAAAACCAAGCCAACTTGAATTTTCTCAGGCTGACCTCCAACTGAGTCTTCAACAACCGCTCCTATGGTCTCAATATTGTCCAGCTCAAATGCCCAGTAGTTAGGTCTGGCAGGCTGGGTTCCCTAGTCTGGACATGAAGAAACTTTTCTGCCACAGCTCCACTTCCGGCTTCTGGGGTAGTTTATTGCAGCTAAGAGTCTCCCCAAGTTTTCTGCCTAGGCTGTCTTTGAACCACGATCCTATCTTCCCTCCTGAGTAGCCGGGATTACAGGCGTGAGCCACCAGGAGTCCAGTGGAGGGTTTTATAGAGCACCTGCTCACTTCCAGGATCGAAGAGACGGACAGAGGACTGAAGTAGGGGAGAGTATGTGAGCCTGTGTGCAGATAGGACGTCTAGGCCGGTCTTTGAGCACTGTGAGGCCGCAGACCCGCTCGCTCACATTCACAAAGCCCTCACACAACCAAAACCCGACTCAAAACACCACTGGGCACAAGCCGAAGCCCATGTTCTGCTGTTTGTTTGTTTTTTGGGGGGGGGACTATGGTTTTTTGTGCCAGTCCTGGGACTTGAACTCAGGACCTTGGTGCCCTGTGCTTTTTTTTTTTTTTTTTTTTTTTTTTTTTTTGCTCAAGGCTAGTGCTCTACCACTTGAGTCACAGCTCCGCTTTCACCTTTTTAGTGGTTCATTGAAGTTAAGTGTCTCTAGGATTTTCTGTCCCGGGCTGGCTTTGAACTGTGATCCTCAGATCTCAGCCTCCTGAGTAGCTGGGATGACAGATGTGAGCCAGCAGATACTTGATTGACAATCTAACTGCCAGGATCTTATCAATAAGGCCAGGTGTCTCCTACAGCCAGGGATTTCCAGTAGCACTTGTATATGTCTGGGTAAGGGTCACGCCTGTCAATTTTACTAAGCGCAAGACCTTCCAAGAGCCAGTAGCGCACGCCTGTCATCCCAGCTACTAGGGAGGCTGAGATCTGAGGATCCTGATTCAAAGCCAGCTGGGGGAAATAAAAGCCCCATGAAGAGTCAAGTGGCAGAAATGCTTGTGCAGAAAATGCTAAGGGACAGCGCCCGGGCTCTGAGTTCAAGTCCCAGTACCAGGTAAATAGAAACGAAAGAACCAACTGGGCAAGGTGAGCAGAAGGGACGGATCCCTTCTTCCACCCCGGCAGGGGGAGTGACTTCAAGGTCACGGCTCAATCCAGCTGCTCTGCCCACTCCCTGGCCCACCCTCACCTGAGGCCTGCAGGTCAGGCCTCCCGGCCTGGGAGGAAGGCCAAAGGTTAGGGGGAGGGGGGAGGGGAGGGCTTGCCCTGGGGCCTGTCTGGAAGGGAAACTGAGAACCAGATAATCTGGAAAAGAGGGGGGTGGGGGGGATAGTTCCAGGAGCCAGACAATGCCAGGCCGACAGCGCGGCCGGGTGCAGGGGCGCCCGCCTGTCATCCCGGCCACCCGCAGGAGGCTGAGATTTGCGGCCCGAGGAGCGAGGGGCAGCTCCAGGGGCAGGACGGGGCCAGGGGAGCGCGGGTTCGAGGCCGCGGGTCGCGCGTGCACGCTTCCGTGTGCAGAACTCGGCCAGGGGGGGCGAGGCCGGGCGCCCCCGGACCCCCGCACCCCTCCCGGACCCCGCACCCCGGCCTGACACGCCCTGGACACGCGTGCGTGTGTGTCAGCCCGGCCACCGGAGGCCCAGCCCCGGGGATCGCAGTTCAAGGCCGGCCCGGGCGGGAAAGCCGGGGCTGCGGCCCGGGGGGAGGAGCGCCCGCCGCGAGGGGGGCCCGGGTTCGAGCCCCACGCCCGGCGCGGAAACCACCGCCAGAACCCGGGAGAAAAAGGATCCGTGCGGGGCCCGGGGCCCCGCGGGCCCGGGGGAGGGAAGCGGGGCCCCCCGGCGCCCCACCGCCCCGCGCCGCCCGCCCGCCCGCCCGCGGCGCCGCGGGGCCCGGCCCGGGCACAAAGGGAGGCCGGGGCTCCGGGCCGTCCCGGAGGCCGCGGGGCGGGGCGCGGGCTGCGATCGCGGCCGGCGGAGAAACCGGGGGGCCGCGGGGTCAGAGGTGAGGCGGGCCGCGGCGGGAGGGACCGCGGAGGAAACCGAGTCACAAAAGGCGGGGGGGGCGATCCCCCCGATCCCCGATCCCTCCGATCCCCGATCCCCCCGATCCCCGATCTCCGATTCCCCCGATCCCTCCGATCCCCGATCCCCGATCCCTCCGATCCCCGATCCCTCCGATCCCCGATCCCCGATCCCTCCGATCCCCGCGTCGTCTCCGGCCCGGCCTCCCCCCCCCCCGTCCGCCCTCCTCCCGAGTTCGCGTCCCCGCCCGGCCCGGCCCGGCCGCCCCCGCCGCGGCCTCCGCCTCCGCCTGCGCCGGGCCGCGGGCGCGATCGCCGGGGCGGGGGGGGGGGTGCGCGGAGCGGCCCGGGCCGGGCCCGTCCTCACCTGCGCGGCGGCGCCGCCGCCCTCTCCGCGCGCGGCTGCAGCGGCCGCCGGCGGCCCCGGCGCCCCCGGAGCGCGAACCCCATCCCGGCCCCGCGCCGCGCGCCGCCGCCTCCCGATCGCCGCCTCCCGGGCCCCGCGCGCGATCGCCGGCTCGCCCGGCCCAGCCGCACGCCCGGATCGGCCCGGCGCTCCGCGGCCCCGCCCGGCCCCGCCGCCCGCCCCCGCCGCTCGCCCCTCCCCCGCCGCGCCGCCGCCCCGCCCGCCCCGCGCCGCCCCGCGCACCGCACCGCCCCGCGCGCCGCCCGCCCCGCACCGACCGCGGCTCGCGGGGGACGCGGGCGGCCGAGGCCGGGCGGGGGAGGGGAGGGGGCTGGGGGGGAACCGGGAAGACGAGGGGAGGGGGGCCGGTGGGGGAGGGGAGCCCGGAAGCTGGGGAGGGGGAGGGGAGGGTGCTTGGAAGAGGGGGGAGAACCCTGCAGATGAGGGGGCCGGGGAGGGGGGAGGAGGAGGGGGGACACGCAGGGGTGGAGGGGGACACGCAGGGGGGAGGGGGAGGAGGGAGCTGGGGGAGGGGGGAGGGGGGAGGAGGAGGGGGGACACGCAGGGGTGGAGGGGGCTGGGGGAGGAGGAGGGGGCCACGCAGGGGGGAGGGGGAGGAGGGAGCTGGGGGAGGGAGGAGGAGGGGGGAACACGCAGGGGGGAGGAGGGAGCTGGGGGAGGGGGGAGGAGGAGGGGGGAGGAGGAGGGGGAACCCGCAGGGGTGGAGGGGGCTGGGGGAGGAGGAGGGGGGACACGCAGGGGTAGAGGGGGAGGAGGGAGGAGGAGGGGGGGGACACGCAGGGGGGAGGGGGAGGAGGGAGCTGGGGGAGGGGGGAGGAGGAGGGGGAACCCGCAGGGGGGAGGGGAGAGGAGGAGGGGGAACCCGCAGGGGGGAGGGGGGAGGAGAAGGAGGAGGGGGGAGAAGGGGAAACACGCAGGGGGGAGGGGCAGGAGGGAGCTGGGGGAGGGGGGAGGAGGAGGGGGAACCCGCAGGGGTGGAGGGGGCTGGGGGAGGGGGGAACACGCAGGGGGGAGGGGGAGAGGGGGGAGCCCGGGAGGTGGGGGAGGGCAGCCAGGTAGGGGAGGGGGCTGGGGGAGGGGGGAACACTCAGGGTGGAGGGGGGAGGGGAGGTGGGGAGGGCGGCCAGGTAGGTGAGGAGGGGCTGGGGGGGAGGGAACCTGGGAGGGAGGGGGAGCTCTGTGGATTGGGGGAGGTGGGAGGGAAGGATGAGGTGGGGGGGAGGGTTTGGGGTCCAGGCTGGGGGCCCTGGGTGGGGATTGGGGTTCTGGCGGAGGGAGGGGGGTTCTGGGATAGCTTCAGAGGGCGTTTGGGGACCTGGAGGGCTTGGGGGTGCGGGTCTGGGTGGGGCAGGTCCTGGGGTTCCCGGGAAGGGGAAGGGCAGGGGGCAGGCTCAGGCCCCCGGGTCCTGAGTGCTCAGGAGGCTGAGCCCCGAGGCTCGCAGCTCGAAGCCAGCCTGAGCCGGAAAATCCCTTCGTCTCCAGTGAGCCGCAAAAGCTGCAAGCGGCCTGTGGCTCAAGTGGTGGAGCGCCAGCCTGAGCAGCAAAAGCCCCCAGACAGCGCCCAGGCGCAGCGTGCAGACACCGCCAGCAAAAAGCCAGGGGGGCACAGGCCCTGCGCCCATGGCCCCCCAAAAAGGAGGGGAGCAGTAGGGATGAGGAGACATGGCCGCTCCCCCAGCCTCTGGGGACAGCTTGGAAGGGGAAAGGCGGCCACCATGTTGGAAATGGGGAGCTCAGAGGGAGAGAAAGAGAGGGCGAGCCAGGAGCGGGACCCCCACACCCTGAGGGCACCCCCTTTCTTACACCCACACCCCAGCTGCCCCCCTTGTCTGTGGAGCTAACTAGGGGGGCTGGACCCACCTCAGACTCCATACTCACCCCAACTAACCACAGGCAGCCCTCCTTCACCCCCAAAGCCGGCACCCAGCCGCCAGGGCCTTCTGGGGGGGCCCCCTGTCCCCCACACCAAGCTAGGACAAAGGACGCCAGAGACAAGGGGTGATTTGGGGGCAGCTGAAACTGGAAAGGCGGGAGGGAGGGAGGGATGGAAGAGCTGCAGGGGGAGGACTTTAGGTTTGGGACGGGGCCAGGAGTTGGGGGGCCCCTGGTACCCCCCCTTGCCTCTCTTGGAACCCATTCAAGCTAAAGTCTAGCAGTGCCTCACAACTCTAAAATGAGATTCCAGAAGCTCTGGGAAACTGAGGCAGGGAGTGTTTCCTGGGCCTAGGAGTGTGTGTGTGTGTGTGTGTGTGTGTGTGTGTGTGTGTGTGTGTGTGTGTGTGTGTGTGTGTGTGTTCACAGTCTTGGATCTGGAACTCAGGGTTTGGGTGCTGTTCCTAGAGCTCTACCCTTTGAGCCACAGGGCCACTTCTGGCTTTTTCTGTGTATGTAGGACTGAAGAATCGAACCTAGGGCTTCAGGCATACTAGGCCAGCGCCCTAGCGCTGAGCCACCTGCCCAGCCCTGATTCAGGGCTGATAAGGGCCGCTTTCACAGGGCACAGACTGGCTTTGGACAGTGATCCTCCAGATCGCAGCGGGGGGGGGGGGGGGGGGGGGCTAGGGTTTGGTTTGGTTGTTTGTTTGCTCCACAGTCGGGGGCCGGCCGGATGGTGACTTTTCTAAGCCTTAAAATAAATAACGAATACAACTATTGGGTGTAGGTATTGAGAAGAGGGTAGAGCCTTCCTCCTGCAGTTCCTGGGGTGCCCACTCCACCCCCACCCCTGGTCCCAGCTCCCCCCCACCCCAACCCGCTGGTCTCTAGGCAACGGCACAGAGAGGAAAGTGGAGATGAGCCCGGGAGGCGCAGGCTGTAACCCAATCCACGCTAGAACCTGGAGGAAGGGGGTGCTGGCGAGGGAGGGGGGAAGGAGGGGTTCTGGGGAAAGCCGGGTATCAGACAGAAAGGGGCGCCAGGACAGAAGGGAAATTGAGAAGGAAAAGTGTTGTGCTTGCAATTTTGTGCCAGTCCCTGGGCTCGAACTCAGGGCCTGGGCACCGGGCCCTGAGCTCCTTCACTCAGCGCTGGCGCTCTTCCACTTGAGCCACACGCCTTCTGGCTTTTTGCTGGCTCTTTGCAGATGAAGAGTCTCACGGCCTGTCCTGTCCCGGGCTGGCTTTGAACCCTGATCCTCAGATCTCAGCCTCCTGAGTCGCTGGGCTGACAGGCAGGAGCCACCCACGCCTGGACCAAGAAGGGTCAGGGGCTGAAAAATAGCCCAGCAAACAGACATCTGTTTTCTGGAACCTTCTGAGCCCTGGAAGCAGGCAGGGGCCTGCTCCAAGTTCTGGAGAGGCGTCCTGGAGGTGGAAAGAATCCGAGCCTGCGGTTCTGTGTCCTGTGGTGCCCTCTAGTGGCCAGGTTGTGACTCTGTCTGTCTGTCTGTCTTAGCGTGGGTTTTTTTTGTCCCCCAAACCCCCTGGGTTGAGCACCTCGAAACTAAGTCTCCATAAGCATTGAGGTGTTCTAGAATCTTCTATCCACCCACCCCTCTGGTGTCCTCTCCACAGTCTCTCCAGCCTGGGGTCCGCCCAGCTCAGGTCTTGGAATCTTGAATTCTCTGGAGGACTGTGTTTCCTCAGGGCTGACCGTCTCCCCATCCTCCAGCCCCTCCAGCCCTTTGTCTTTTTGGGGGACCCGTGAAGTCCTACCCTATTCCAGAACCCCTCCGCCACCCCCCCCCCCAATGCATATGCACGGTGGCCACGCATGTTCTCATGCCAGGACTCCTCAACCCCAAGAGCAGTCTCTAGTCGGGCACCGGTGCTCACCCCTGTAATCAGAGCTACTCAGGAGGCTGAGATGCTGAAGATTGTGGGTCAGAAGGAAAGTCCGTGAGAATCTTATCTCCAATTAAGCCAGACATGGAGCTGTGGCTCAAGTGGTAGAGCACCCAGCCTTGAGCAAAAACAAAGCTCAGGGGCTGGGCAGGTGGCTCAGTGGTAGAGCGCTTGCCTTGCATGCCTGAGGCCCTGGGTTCGATTCCTCAGCACCACAGAAGCAGAAAAAGCCAGAAGTGGCGCTGTGGCTCAAGTGGTAGAGCGCCAGCCTTGAGCTGAAGAGCTGAGGGTCAGCGCCCAGGCCCAGAGTTCAAGCCCCACGACCGACACAATATAAAAAAGGCACCAAATCACCCGAACCCTGGGCAGGACTCTCCCCCCCAGCCACAGTGGCCCATCTTCCCTCTTTTGTGCTAGTCTCGGGACTCGAACTCAAGGCCTGGGCGCTGTCCCTTTAGCTTTTGCACTCAGGACTGGTGCTCTACCACTTGAGCCACGGCTCCACTTGTCTTTTTTGCTGGTTCACTGGAGATGAGAGTCTGGCAGACTTCCTGCCTGGGCTGGCTTTGAACCGTGATCCTCAGCTGTCAGCCCCTGTAGCTGGGATTACAGGACTGAGCTACTGCACACAGCTTCCACACACACACACAGCTGTCCAAGAGACGCCGCACACCGCGTTGCAGGGATTCAGACTTTAATGGCGGCGCCTGGGGGCGATTGCAGGATGGCGGCTGGACGCTACAGCTGGAGGAAAGAAGGGGAGACCTAGGGGCCTGGGGAGGGGGTGGGGTTCGCAGGGGAGCGCGTTTCCCCCCCAGACACAGCCCCAACTCTTGGCCCACCCAGGCTTCAGTCCAGGCCCGCACACAGGGGGCTCTTTTTCCATTCACCCCGAACCCCGAGTCGTGTGAGCAAATCCCTAGCCCCCCAGCATGGCATCCAGATGCATAGCTTTGTCAAAAGTCAGGCCCAGCGTGAGGCCGCAGGCATGATGGGAAAAGGATGAGTAGGGTGAATGAATGAATGAATGAATGAATACAGGAAGGACTGCAGTGGGCAGGCGCCCGCAGGGGCCAGGACTCGGCCTAGGCCCCATTTGCGGCTCCGCTGCAGTGTCGCAAAGGCCGTGAAGAACAGCGATCCGCCCGATCAGCAACCTTGAGGCCCAGGGCGCAGGCGCACTGTTCGCTCTGCTGGAGGCGGGGCGCGGGAGAGCACCCTTCAAACCCACATTCTCATTTCCGGTTTCTCCAGAAACGGGGGGAGACAGGAAGGAAGCCAGGGAGAGAAGAGAATTTGCACACCTGGGAGGGGAGGGGGAAGATGGGGCGCAGGGTGGAGGCAAGCCGAGCAGGAGGGGCGCAGGTGTGCCAGGGCGGGGTTTGTGGGCGCCCCCCGGGGGCGGGCTCAAGGTGGGGGCCAGGTGAGCTACCGCAGGACAGCAAGGAGGCTCCAGGAAGACGGGGTGCGGTGGACGGAGGGGCTCAGAGCACACTGGGGTTACGGAAGTTGTGCCCGGCAAAGCGGGCTTCACCCCCAAGTTCTTCTTCAATTCTGAGAGCAGACAGAAAGAAACAAGTTGGAGAAAGCAAAGGATCCTGATTGGATGCCTAGTCCGTGTGTCTCTGTGTGTGTGTGTGTGTGTGTGTGTGTGTGTGTGTGTGTGTGTGTGTACTACTGGGACTCGAACTCAGGACCTGGGCGCTGTGCCTGAGTTTTTCCTCTCAAGGCTTGCGCTCTACCACCTGAGCCACAGCTCCACTTCCGGCTTTTTGGCACGGAGATCAAGAGTCTCAAGCACTATGCTGCCTGGACTGGCTTTGAACCACGATCCTCCAGATCTCAGCTTCCAGAGTCTGGCTGGGATTACAGGCATGTGCTACCAGCACCCAGCTCACTATGTGGTTTTTGAGTTTCGTCTGGCTTTCCCAGAGAGCTGCTGAGCTCACCACCCGCCATCAGGAAAGCCATTGGCTCCCAGGTCATCTACTTCCGGACGTGGAGGGGAAGGGGACCGGCCACTCACGCTCTGCCCCACAAGGCCCTCACCTCATTAGCTGGTTGTACTTGGCCAGACGCTCCGAGCGGCAGGGGGCGCCCGTCTTGATCTGAAATATTCCAAAAGAAAAGCAGCTCTTCCCCTGCCCTCCCTTCACTTCCGGGAGGGGAATTCTGTTCCCATCCTCTACGCTTCTTCTTGTGCTGCTACTGAGATTTGAACTCAGGGCCTCACCGACCATCTTGCTCAGCTGGTCCAATACCACTCGAGCCACACCTCTAACCCTGCTTTGTGTTGTGTACTGTATTTGTTTATGGTGGTATGTCTAAATACTGCAGTTTTCTTTTCTTTGGGCGGTGGGAGGACTTGAACTCAGGGCCTGGGCGCTGTCCCTGAGGTGTTTTTGTTCAAGGTGAGCACTCTACCACCTGAGCCACAGCGCCACTTCAGGTTTTCAGGTAGTTGATTGGAGATAAGCATCTCATGGACTTTCCTGCCCGGGCTGGCTTTGAACTATGCTCTTCTAGATCTCAGCCTCCAGAGCAGCTGGGATTACAGGCGTGAGCCACAGCACCCAGTTTTAAATACTGCAATTAGTACTTATTTCTCTGTAATGCAAATTTTACTGGCCATGCTTTACTATTTGTATCCCTCCTTCCCTTCCTTCCTTCCTTCCTTCCTTCCTTCCTTCCTTCCTTCCTTCTTTCCTTCCTTCCTGTCAGTACTAAGGCTTAAACACAAATCTCCATATACTTGCTTGGCTTTTATTTTTTTAAGGTTGGTGCTCTACCACTTGAACCACGGCTCCACCTGACTTTTTGCTGGCTAATCAGAGATAAGAGGCTCTCGGCACGGCGAGTCTAGGCCGGCCGGCCTAGGCTGGCCTTAAACCTCCATCCTCACATCTCAGCCTCCTGAAAAGCTAGGCTGACAGGGGGGGCCATGGGCACTTGGCTGTTGTTCTTTTAGAGTCTCACGGAACCACGATCCTCTAGATCTCAGCCTCCTGAGTAGCCAGGATGACAGGCGGGAGCCACCGGCGCTCAGCAACACTTCTACCTCGCCCCCCACAGAGGCTGGAAGCCTGAACCCCCAAAGACGTCCCTCACTCACCTGGCCCGTACAGAGTCCCACCACTAGATCGGCAATGAAGGTGTCCTCAGTTTCCCCTGAGCGGTGGCTCACCATGACCCCCCAGCCGTTCTCCTGGGCCAGCTTGCACCTGTGTCCACACACAGACAATGAGCCCCCCCCCTCCACGTCCTCCCCCCCCCCCCCAGCCCCAACCTGGGGTCTAACACCCGCAGCACAGGGCGGATCGCTGTCCAATCCCAGGCTGTAGGGAGGGGGGCGGGGGTCTGGGAGGAGGATTCTGGGCGGGGCCGCGCGCGCGCATGCGCAGAGCGCTGGTCAGCGGTCCCCGGGTTACTCACGCCTGGATGGCCTCCGTGACCGAGCCGATCTGGTTGACTTTTAGCAGCAGACAGTTGCACGCCTTCTCTTCCACCGCCCGCTCGATGCGCTTGGGGTTGGTCACCGTCAGATCGTCCCCAACCACCTGAATGCCGCCGTTGGCCGTGAACTTGGACCAGGCCGCCCAGTCATCCTGGTCAAACGGATCCTCGATGGAGACCACTGCAGAGAGACCGCAGAGGGGGCCGGTAGCTGGGAGATCTTAGCTATTCTGGAGGCTGAGGGTTGAGGATCGGAGCTTGAGGCCAGGAAAAGCCCCTGAGCCTCTTAGCTCCCATTCGGATGGCTCAAGTGGTACAGCGCCAGCCCTGAACACAAAAGCTCAGGGACACAGGGGCCAGGCCCTGAGTTCAAGCCCCCAGAGCCGGCACACACAAAAACAAAAAGCAGCCAGACTCCAGTGGCTCCCGCCTGTCGATCCAGCTGCTCAGGAGGCTGAGATCTGAGGATCACGGTTCAAAGCCAGCCCAGGCAGGAAAGTCCGAGAGAGTCTAATCTCCCATGAACCACCAGAAAATCAGAAGTGGAGCTGTGGCTCAAGTGGTAGAGTGCCAGCCTTGAGCTGAAGAGCTGAGGGACAGCGCCCAGGCCCCGAGTTCAAGCTCCATGACCAGCCAAAAAAAGAAAAATCAATTAAGATTAAATGAGTAAATACATGAAAGAGAGAGAGAGAACACTACGGTGTCATACTTCCCTGCCTGGTGGTGCTTTCTTCCCTCTCTTCAGCTCTGGCTCCTGCTAGAACTTTCGCACAGCAGAAGGGGCTCAGAGTCCCTAACTCTGATCAGTTCCCTACACAAACAGAACAGCCCAACCCAGTGGCTCCCTCCCGCCTGTCATCCCAGCTCCTTGGGAGGCTGAGATCTGAGGATCACGGTTCGAGGCCGGCCTGGGCAGAAAAGTCGATGAGACTGATCTCCAGTGAAGCAGCAAAACACCAGAAGGCCAAGTGTGGCTCAAGTGGTAGAGCACCAGCCTTGAGCAGAAAAGCTTCAGGGCTGGCACCCGGGTCCTGAGTTCAAACCCCAGGACTGTTGTACACACACACACACACACACACACACACACACACACACACACAGAGGTATCTCACACATTGTACAAAGCCCACCTTTGCAGGAGGCTGCTTGGCCCTGCTCCCTGGCCCCCCACTTCCCCTCTGAGTCACCTCTAACCTGACCCCCCCCTTGCCTCTTACCCGGATAATCCCTGACAAAGTCCTGGTAGAGCGCCCCCAGCTGGTCACCGGTGATATAGCGCGAAGGGTCAGCTGGAGACTTGAAATCCAAGTCGTATTTGCCGTCGCGATAGAACTCGGACGCAGCCACGTCCATACCGATGACGATCTTCTCCGTGTACCCCGCCTTGTCGATGGCCTCCTTCACCAGCTCCAGCGCTACAGATGGGGTGCAGGGGACGGGTATAAGCAGCGGGAGGGGGGAGGGAGACAGCGATCCGAGAAGGTGGGGCCGGGGTGTGTCTGGGGGGGGACGGTGCCCGGATGGAGGACAAACCATCTTCCAGGCAGATGGGGAGGGAAGTTGTTTCTAGAAGCTGGATTCCACTGGGACCATGAAACTTGGCATGATGATGATGATGATGATGATGATGTGACAAGGTAGCATTATTGATGGGAACATAAAACACGAAGCACAGGATTGGGGTGTGGTGGCTCACGCCTATAATCCCAGCAACTCAGGAGGCTGAGATCTGAGGATCACGGTTCAAAGCCAGCCTGGACAGGAAAGTCTGTGAGACTCTGATCTCCCATGAACCACTCAAAAATGGGAAGTGGCGCTGTGGCTCAAGTGGTAGAGCGCCAGCCTTGAGCTGAAGAGCTGAGGGACAGCGCCCAGGCCCTGAGTTCAAGACCCATGACAGAAAGAAAGAGAGAGAGAGAAGGGAAGAAAGGAAGAAAGCAAGCAAGTAAGGGAGGGAGGGAAAGAAGATGACTGAGAATGTGGAGGTCCTGAGTTCAAGTCCCACTACCAGCAAGAAAATGAGTTGGAAAGATCCCCAACTCTGGTTCAAATAGATGCAGGCAATTTCGCTTTTGAACCTTAACATATACTTTTTCTTTCCTTCTCTTTTTTGGTCAGTCAGAAGGTATGAACTCTGGGCCTGGGCGCTGTCCCTGAGCTCTTTCACTCAAGGCTGGCGCTCTACCACTTGAGCCACAGCGCCATTTCAGGTTTTCTGGTGCTTCTTTGGAGATAGAGTCTCAGGGACTTTCCTGCCCAGGCTGGTTTTGAACCGTGATCCTCAGATCCCAGCCTCCTGAGTGGCTGGGATGACAGGCGGGAGCCACCGGCGCTCCGGCTTTTCTCAGTCTTTTCTAGCCCAGCTGGCCTCAAGCAGCGATCCTCAATCCTCAGCCTCCTGAGGAGCTGGGATGACGGGCGGGAGCCGTGGGTGCCCAGCCGAGTTCTTGGGGGGTTTGTAAGAATTCCAGGGCCCTCTACCGTCCCTCCCGAGGCCGGGGTGACCCCCCCCCTGGAAAGGCTAGGAGGGGGGGAGGAGGTGGGTCTTGTGGACCTCACCTTCACTGTTTTCCAGGATGTTGGGGGCGAAGCCGCCTTCGTCCCCCACGTTGGTGGCGTCTTTGCCGTACTTGTCTTTGATGACACCCTTGAGGGTGTGGTACACCTCGGCCCCCAGGCGCATGGCATCTCGGAAGCTCTCGGCCCCCACGGGGAGGATCATGAACTCCTGCATGGCCAGCTTGTTGCCCGCGTGGGAGCCGCCATTGATCACGTTGAAGGCCTGGGGATCCATGCGTAGACAGAAAGGTCAAATGCCATCCATCCCCCCCCAGTCCCCCACCCTCTCCCGGCCTCACAGACTCTCCCGCCCAGGCTGGCCTCCAGCCACGATCCTCACATCTCAGCCTCCTGAGCAGCTGGGATGGCAGGTGTGCGCACCAGAGCCCGGCTTCCATTTGCCCTGATCATCCTCCCATCCACGAAGGCCCCAGGGAGGGGGTCAAGGCGGTGCTCACCGGCACGGGCAAGATGAGGTCGGAGTTTCCCGCCAGCTGGGCGATGTGTCGGTACAAAGGCAAGTCACGCTCAGCTGCCCCGGCTTTGCACACGGCCAGGGACACGCCCAGGATAGCATTGGCGCCAAACTTGGCTGAGAGTGAGAGAGAGGGGGGGGTAGTCCCCTCTCCATCCATCCGGTCTCCCCCAAAGATCCCAGCCAAAGAAAGAAACCCAAGGACTCGAACTCACAGCCTCGTGCTCTGGCTGGACTTAACTGCTCAAGGCTGATGCTCTTCCCCTGGAGGAGGCCCCGCCCACCCTGACCACGCCCACCAGCCTGGGCCCCGCCCCTGCTCACATTTGTTCTCTGTCCCGTCCAACTCCAACATCAGATTGTCTAGTTTCTCCTGCTCCACCACGGAAATACCCTGCGGACAGAGCCCCCGTCACCCGGGGTGCGCGCGAAGGCACAGGGGCCCCCCAAACCCGCACACACACAGCCTCCCCAGGCCCCTGTAGCAGAATCATGGCAACTTTTGTGTGTGTGTTTTTTAGTTTTTGCCATCCTTGGGGCTTGAACTCAGGGCCTGAGCTTTTTTCTTTGCTCAGGGCTGGCGCTCTACCACTTGAGCCACAGCGCCGCCACTTCTGGCTTGTTTCTTGGTGGTGCTGGGAGTCACTGGAGATAAAAAGAGTCTCATAGACTTTCCTGCCCGGGGGCTGGCTTCCAACCGCGATCCTCAGATCGCAGCCTCCTGAGCTGCTGGGATTACAGGCGTGAGCTTCAGGTGCCAGACAGGGACCTGAGAGAATTCTCCTAGAACAGGGGGCAATAATTGATCGTTGCCATCTCTCCCCCCCCTTCTGTGATCCTTAAAAGATCAAGAGTCTCCTTCTCTCCTTTCCAGAATTCTGGTCCTGTGTCCCCAGAAAAAAAAAAGGGGGGAGTCTTACTGAGCTGATGAGGGCTGGTGCCAGAGTACTGTTGATATGATCCACGGCTTTGAGGACACCTAGGGACGAGAAGAATCGCTAGACTAGGCCGGGGACAAGCCTCTCCCCAGAGGGAATAGGGGAGAAGCTGGACTGGGGGGGAGGGGAGGGGGAGGGGGAGGGAGAGGGGGGAGGGGAGAAATAACGCTGATCGCACAGACTGGCAAAGACAAAGGCTTCACCTTTGCCTAAATAGCGCTGTTTATCTCCATCTCTTAACTCCAGGGCTTCATAGATGCCCGTGGAGGCTCCACTGGGAACAGCAGCCCGGAACAAACCTGGGAAAAGATAAGGCATGAGGAGACAGCAGGGGTTCCTGGTGCCAGTACTGGGATTCGAACTCAGGGCCTAGCGCACCATCTTTTGGCTTTTTCTGTTCCAGGCCTGGTAGTCTACTGCTTGAGCCACAGCTCCATTTCCAGCTTTGTCTTGGCTAAGTGGAGATGAGAGTCTCATGGACTTTCTTGCCTGGGGCTGGCTTTGAGCCTCAATCCTCAGATCTCAGCCTCCCGAGTAGCCGGGATTACAGGCGTGAGCTACAGCCCTCCGACTCCTACTTTTTTTTTTTTTTTTTTGGTGCCAGTGCTGGGGTTTGAACTCATGGCCTGGGCCCTGTCCAGTGGGGCTTTTTGGCTCAAGGCTGACGCTCTACCACTTGAGCCACAGCTCCGCTTCTGTCTCATTTCCTTCTTTCTCTTTTTTTATTTTTTTTGGGGGGGTTAATTAGAGATACGAGTCTCATGGATTTTTTTTCCTGCAGGGTCTGGCTTCGAACTGAGATCCTCAGATCTTAACCTCTCGAGTAGCTGGTATTACAGGCGTGAGTCCCTGACTGCAGCTTCCTTCAGCCTTCTAAACTCAGCCTCCAGCCTTTCCAGCCTCTCCCACACTGTACTACGATCACACGGGCGTGCACACACGGGCACGCGCACACACACGGGCGTGCACACATGCACAGGCGCGCGCACACACGGGCACGCGCGCACACACGGGCACGCGCACACACGGGCGTGCACACACACACGGGCACGCGCGCACACACGCACACACGCTGCGCCAGCTGCATCTGCAGCAACCTCCTCCCCCATCCATCTGAAGCACCCGGGCACGAGTGGGAAGCCACGCGCACAGCAGTGCAGGCAGCACAGCCCACGCAGGGCGCGGCGGGCAGAGGCGGCCGTGGCACCGGCCCCGCCACCCCGGCCCAGCCCGCCATCCCCCCGGTGCAGGGGAGAAGCCCTCCACGGCCCCCCCGCGCCCCACGAGCCGGCCCCGCTCGGCAGAGCAGCCGTTACCCTTGGCGGTGTGCAGATCGACCTCCACCGTGGGGTTGCCGCGCGAGTCCAGGATCTCGCGGGCCCAGATTTTCTGTATGGACATGATGACGGCGGCCTCTCCTTGGGTGGAGAAGAAGACGGGTGAGAGGTCTAGAGGGGCGTGGCCCTGCGGCGCCGGGCGCTGGGCGGGGCCTCGGCTGGGCGGGGCTGCGCCCGGTGGGCGGGGCCTGCCGCCGCGGCGGGCGGGGCCTCGGGTGGGCGTGGCTGCGGCCGGTGGGCGGGGCCTGCCGCGGCGGCGGGCGGGGGCGGGAGCGCGGGCTGCGGTCGCGGAGGGGCTCCCCCCCCCCGGGAAGGTCAAAGCGGTGAGAAGGGGGGGCACTGCAGTGGGGGGCTGGGCACCCCAGGATGAGCCGCAGTGGGGGAGGGAGCGGCCGCGACGCCGGGGTCCCCCAGATCGCCCCACACCCCACGCAGCGCCCCCGCACCTCGACCCGAACGACCCCGAACCCCCAACCCAAACGGCCCCCGAGCCCCGGCCCGAGCCCCCTGGCTGCGGGTGGGCCCTGCGGGGCGGGCGGAGGGGTGCGGGTCGGGCCCCGAGGAAGTGGGGGCGGGGAAGACACCCCAGTGCCCGGCAGGGCCGGGACGCGGGGAGCGGGCGGGGCGGGAGGGGCGCGGGCGCGGGCGGGAGCCGGGGGCGGAGGGCGGAGGGCGCGGTGGGGCGCCGGGGAGGCCGGGATGGGGCAGGGGATGGGATATTGGGGATGGGGCTCCGGGGATGGGGTGCAGGGTGGGTCGGGGCTCTGGGGATGGGGTGCAGGGTTGGATGGGGCTCCGGGGATGGGGTGCAGGGTTGGATGGGGCTCCGGGGATGGGGTGCAGGGTCGGATGGGGCTCTGGGGATGGGGTGCAGGGTTGGATGGGGCTCCGGGGATGGGGTGCAGGGTTGGATGGGGCTCCGGGGATGGGGTGCACGGTTGGATGGGGCGCCGGGGATGGGGTGCAGGGTGGGTCGGGGCTCCGGGGATGGGGTGCAGGGTTGGATGGGGCTCCGGGGATGGGGTGCAGGGTTGGATGGGGCTCCGGGGATGGGGTGCAGGGTTGGATGGGGCGCCGGGGATGGGGTGCAGGGTGGGTCGGGGCTCCGGGGATGGGGTGCAGGGTTGGATGGGGCTCCGGGGATGGGGTGCAGGGTGGGATGGGGCGCCGGGGATGGGGTGCAGGGTGGGATGGGGCGCCGGGGATGGGGTGCAGGGTGGGATGGGGCGCCGGGGATGGGGTGCAGGGTGGGATGGGGCGCCGGGGATGGGGTGCAGGGTGGGTCGGGGCGCCGGGGATGGGGTGCAGGGTGGGTCGGGGCGCCGGGGATGGGGTGCAGGGTGGGATGGGGCTCCGGGGATGGGGTGCAGGGTGGGATGGGGCGCCGGGGATGGGGTGCAGGGTTGGTTGGGGCGCCGGGGATGGGGTGCAGGGTGGGTTGGGGCGCCGGGGATGGGGTGCAGGGTGGGTTGGGGCGCCGGGGATGGGGCTCCGGGGATACCGGGGTGCAGGGCTGGCTGGGGCTCCGGGGATACCGGGGTGCAGGGCTGGCTGGGGCTCCGGAGCGGCGCAGGGCAGGTGCGCAGCTCCGCGGGCCGGGGCGGGGGTGGCGGGGCCGGGGTCCGGGTCCGGGGCATCACCTGGGGGCTGCGGATCAGCCGGTGGAGGCGGCGGCGGCGGCGGCGGCGCAGGGAGCGGAGGGAGGCGGGAGGCGGGTGGGGGGAGAGAGGAGCAGGGGGGAGGGAGGCGGGGGGGGGGGAGGAGGGAGGAGGAGCAGGGGGGAGGGAGGCGGGGGGGGAGGAGGGAGGAGCAGGGGGAGGGAGGCGGGGGGAGGGGGGAGGGAGGCGCAGGGGGGAGGGAGGCGGGAGGAGGGAGGCGGGGGGGAGGGAGGCGGGGGGGAAGAGGGAGGAGCAGGGGGGAGGGAGGCGGGGGGAGGAGGGAGGAGCAGGGGGAGGGAGGCGGGGGGAGGGAGGAGCAGGGGGGGAGGGAGGAGCAGGGGGGAGGGAGGCGGGGGGGAGGGAGGAGCAGGGGGGAGGGAGGCGGGGGGGAGGGAGGAGCAGGGGGGAGGGAGGCGGGGGGGGAGGGAGGAGCAGGGGGGAGGAGGGAGGGAGGAGCAGGGGGGAGGGAGGAGCAGGGGGGGCGGGGGGAGGGAGGAGCAGGGGGAGGAGGGAGGGAGGAGCAGGGGGGAGGGAGGAGCAGGGGGGGCGGGGGGGAGGGAGGAGCAGGGGGGAGGAGGGAGGGAGGCGGGGGGGAGGGAGGAGCAGGGGGGAGGAGGGAGGGAGGCGGGGGGAGGGAGGAGCAGGGGGGAGGAGGGAGGGAGGCGGGGGGAGGGAGGAGCAGGGGGGAGGAGGGAGGGAGGCGGGGGGGAGGGGAGGGGCGGAGCCTGGGGCCCGCCGCGCACGTGACCCGAGCCCCGGAGTCGGGAGCCGCCACACGTAGAGCGCGGGAGGGGGGGGGCGGCCCCACCGGGTTCTGGGGTCCCCTCCCCGCTGCCTCTGTGACCCACAAACCATCAGACTCACAAGGACCAAACCTCTTTATTCGAAACCCGATCGTCGCTGACCCCCCCCCCCCGCTCCCCTCCATCCGGCCCTCCCCCCCCGTACCCCGGGCACCTCCGGCCCTCCCCCCCCGTATCCCGGGCACCCGGGTCCCCACCCGCACCCCGGGCCCCCAGGGGTTCCAGCTCGCGGGGTGACTCGGGTCCCGGCGGAGCTCAGGTCTTGGGGGGCTGTCATGGTCTCCTGAGGAGAAACCGCACGCGTGGAGCCTCTGCCCCGCAGTGCCAGCCCGGCCCCTCCCTCCCTGACCTCTCCCCCTGACCCCTCCGGCCCCCCCTCTCCTGCCCCCCCAGGCCCAACTGCTCGCCCCTTCCCCGCCCCCGTCCCAAACTTGAGGTGTCCATTTCCATGAGGTGCCCCCCCCCCGCCCTCCTGGGCATCTGACCTCTGACCTCTGGTCCTAAGCCTTCATCAGGTCTGCCCACCCCCCCTTCTCCCGGCCTGGCCAACCCCGGCGGCCCCGCCTGCCATCCCAGCCACTCAGGAGGCCGAGGTCCTGAGGATCGCGGTTCCCAGCCAGGCTCGGGGGTGGGGCTGGAGAGCCCGGGGACGGCGCCCCGGCCGTGGGGTCCAGCCCCTCACCGTGCTCGAGGCTAGGCCAGGGGCAGGGAGGACGAGTCGTGCTCCAGGTCGTTCTCCGTGTCCGCCTCCTGCTCCAGCTCCTGCTCCTTCAGCCGCTGGCGCACCTCGTCGGCGTCGGCGCGCTCCTCCTCCTCGTAGAAGTCCTTGTCCAGCCGCTCCAGGTGCGCCATCTGCACCAGGGCCTCCTGGCGGTAGTCCGTCTCGTCGGCGCACGGGTTTTCCATCAGCCACCAGCGCGCGCAGCTTGGGCAGCTCGCGCAGCTTCGCCATCCTCGCCCAGGCTGCTCACCATGTTGCCTCTGCGGGCCCGGGACGCCACTTCACCCCGCTGGGAGGCGGCGCGCCCCGGCCCGGCCCGCCGGCCCTGCAGGCGTCCGCGCCCGCGCCCGCCCCCCTCGCGCCCCCCGGCCCGGCCCGCGCCCGCCGCGGCCGCGCACGCACGATGGCCGCTCTCATGTTCACTCGCGGGAACGCAGGGCCGGGGCGCCGCCTCGGGCAGCCCGCGCTCTGCCACTTCAGCCACACATCTACTCACGTCCGGCCGGGGGGGGGGGCAAACTGGAGACCAGAACCTCAGGGACTTTCCAATTAGAGGCCGGCCTCTAATAGAGATCCTCAGACCCCAGCCTCCAGCGTGCCGGGATGACAGGCGGGAGCCCCCAGCACCGGGCAAGTCTATTCTTAATCAAGGCGGACTCAGTGAATGGAAGGATTTCGGGGCCACAGATTCTGAGGGTCTCCGTGCAGAAGGTGTGGAAAGCAGGCTGGGACTGGGGGGCGCCGGGCGCGGGGCCTCCCGCCTGCCATCCCAGCTACTCAGCAGGCTGAGACCCGAGGATCAGGGTTCAAAGCCAGCCCAGGGAGGAGAGTCTGCGAGACTCTTTTATCTCCAACTAATTAGCAAGACAAAGACGAAGTCGAAGTGCGGCTCAAGGGACAGCGCCCAGGCCCTGAGTTCAAGACCCAGGTCCGGCCAAAACAATAACTGGCCGGGTGGAGAGCCACCGCAGATTAAGCGAGTGGGCGTGGCTTTTCATGAGTGGGCGTGGCTTAGATGGACGGGCGTGGCCTGGGGAAGACAGGCAGGGCTTTGTGAGTGGGCGAGGTTTGGGTGGCGGGCGGGGCTTAGGCGGGTGGGCGGGGCTCCGGGGCGCCTACCGCAAGTTGAGGTACTGCAGGGATTTCATCTCCTTGGAGAAGCCGCTGAGATTTTCGATCTGATTGTCTCGAAGATGCAGTGTGGTGAGGCTGCTTAGATGCTCCAAGCCTTCCACCTTCTTCAGCATGTTCTGAGCCTGGGCCCGGGAGACACGGATGAGGCAGCGGGCACCGCTGCTCACGCCTGCAATCCCAGCCACGCGGAGGCTGAGATCTGAGGATCGAGGTTCAAAGCCAGCCCGGGCAGGAAAGTCTGTGAGACTCTGATCTCCCATGAACCACCAGAAAACCAGGAGTGGAGCTGTGGCTCAAGCGGTAGAGCGCCCGCCTTGAGGGAAAAGCCCAGGCCCTGAGTTCAAGCTCCAGGATGGGCAAAATTTAAAAGTCCACTGAAAACTTACGGTCCTGAGTTCGAGCCCTAATCCTGGCACATGCGTACACACACACACACCAGTAGCTTTTTTAGCCTGCTCCCTGGGCCCCAGTAACACATTTGCTGCCTTCACCATCAAAGCAAATCATCTCTGTTCTCATCTCAGGTGATGTCTGTTTTTCTGGTGTTTTGTTTTGTGTGTGTGTGTGTGTGTCCTGGGGCTTGAACTCAGGACCTGGGCACTATCCCTGAGCTTTTTCACTCAGACATGGTGCTCTACCACTTGAGTCAGCACACCACTTCAGGTTTTTTTTCTGTTTAATTGCAGAGAAGAGTCTCCCAGTTGTTCCTTCCTGGGCTGGCTTTGAACTATGGTCCTTAGATCTCAGCCTCCGCCTAGCCGGGCTTACAGGCATGAGCACCAGCTCCTGGCTATGGTGTCTGTTTTAACCTTGAGTCTCCCCCCCTTGGGTACCAAGTTTATTGTCACCGTGGTGATGTCAGCAACTGAAATTTCTGGAACCCCACTCAGTGCCCACTCCCCACACCAACTAGCCAGGACAGCGGACTACCAGAAAGAGGTTCTTCAGCTTGGGCAGGTTGATCCCAGTGGTACTTTCCAGATGGTTCCCCCTAAGTTCCAGGGTGTGCAGATTGCTCAGCTTTTCTGGGTCCAGGTTGGTCACCATGCGGATTTGGTTCCCTTGGGGAGAGTAAGAATAAGAATCATGAAGCACTCAGTGCCAGGCACCGATGCTCACGCCTGTAATCCCAGCGACTCAGGAGGCTGAGATCTGAGGATCCCAGCTCAAAGCCAGCCCGGGCAGGAAAGTCCATGAGACTCTGATCTCCGGGGGGGGGGGGGGGGGGGGCGGGGCCCAGGCCACCTTTGAGGTCCAGGCTGCCCAGGCGCGGGTGGGTGATGCCCTCCGTGTCTGTGATCTGGTTGTAGGCGAAGCTGGCCATCTGCAGGTATGGCAGCTCGTTCAGCCTGGCGCTGCGCAGCTGGTTCCCGTCCGCCTTGAGCCACAGCAGGTGTGTGAGCGAGTTGATGGGCGACAGGTCGCTGATGTGGTTTTCGGAGATGTCCACGTAGCGCAGGTGGATGTAGGTCCGCAGCAGGCTGATATCCGTGAGGTCCCTGGGAGGTGGAGGACAGAGGCAGAGTCCGCCCGCGTGTTCGAACCCCGGCCCCCCCTGGCAGGAAAGGAATCAACATCTGCAGATGGGGGGAAATGGTACCAAGAGGCCAGGACCTCAGGCTGGGCAGGTGGCTCAGGGGGAGAGCGCTTGTCTAGCACACAGGAAGCCCTGGGTTCCATTCCTCAGCACCACATGCAGAAAAAGCCAGGGTGGTGCTGTGGCTCAAGTGGTAGAGCGCCAGTCTTGAGCAGAAGCTCAGGGGACAGCATCTAGGCCCTGAGTTCAAGTCTCAGGCAGGACTGGCAAAAAACAACAAAGAAAGAAAGAAAGCTGGGCACTGGTGGCTCCCAATTGTCATCCCAGCTACTCAGGAGGCTGAGATCTGAGGATCACAGTTCAAAGCTAGCTCAGGCAGGAAAGTCTTTGGGACTCTGATCTCCAATGAACCACTCGGAAAACCAGAAGTGGCGCTGTGGCTCAAGTGGTAGAGCGCCAGCCTTGAGCTGAAGAGCTGAGGGACAGCGCCCAGGCCCTGAGTTCAAGTCCCAGGACTGACCAATAAAAAGAGCCAGGCACCCAGCTCCTCAGGAGGCTTAGATCTGAGGATCCTGGTTCAAGGCCATCCCAGACAAGAAAGTCCGTGAGACTCTTCTTCAATGAACCACCAAAAATGCCAAAAAAGTGGAGTTGTGGCTCAAGTGGTAGAGCACCAGCCTTGAGCAACAAAGCTCAGGGGCAGTGCCCAGGCCCCGAGTTCAAGCCCCATGAGCACCACCACCAAATAAAGCAGGAAGTGGAACAGTGGCTCCAGAGGTAGAGCGCCAGCCTTCTTTATGGGAAAAGCTGAGGGACAGCACCCCAAAATGTAAATTCCACTGGGTTCTTCCCACAGAGCTGAAGATAAGAGCCATGCTTTTCCACCCAAACACCCAGAAATGAGAGTGGGAAAGTAGATGGGGGTCTAACAGTCCCCCCCACCCGCCTCTGAGCCCCCCAGAAATGCACCTGTCTTTCACATCCAGCTTAACGTAAGCGTGAGCCAGTCCGTTGCCCGTCTTACACAGCAGCGAAAGGCCTTCCTTCAGCAAGGCCTCGGTCAGGGGGTTGGGCATCCACTAAAACAGGAAGTTCAGTCAGAACACGTGTCTCTCCCAGCCTGGGGCTTGAACTCAGGGCCTGGGCGCTGTCCCTGAGCTTCTTTTGCTCAAGGCTGGCGCTCTACCCCTTGAGCCACAGCCCCACTTTCTGCTTTTCGCTGGTTCACTGGAGACAAGAATCTCATGGACTTGCCTGCCCGGGCTGGCTTTGAACCTTGATCCTCAGATCTCAGCCTCCTGAGTAGTTGGGGTGACAGGCGGGAGCCACTGGGCTCCTAGTCCCCAGCCCCAGGACCCTTTCTGGGCTCTCACTTCCTCTGAGAACTCCTCCACGTCCTTCCTGAACTCCTCAGACTCCTCGGTCTCCTTCTCCTCGTCATCTTCTCTCTCCAGATCGTCCTGGTCTGGCTCATATTCATCCAGGTCATCTTCATCCGACATCTTTGTCCCGAGTGGAAGATGGAAGGTTCTGACGTCAGATCCAACTCAGTCCTCCTGAGAAAGGAGGTCTGCGTTTCCATCCACTTTCACATCCTTCCCCGCCATTGGCATGTACCCTGCCCCTGCCTCCATCACCCCAGCCTCCAACACCCCAGCCTCCATCACCCCAGCCTCCATCGCCCCTGCCTCCATCGCCCCCTGCCTCCATCACCCCGACCTCCATCACCCCTGACCTCCATCATCCCGGCCTCCACCGCCCCAGCCTCCATCACCCCTGACCTCCATCGCCCCAGCCTCCACCGCCCCGGCCTCCACCGCCCCGGCCTTTACTGCCCCTGACCTCCTTCGCCCCGGCCTCCATCACCCCTGACCTCCTTCGCCCTGGCCTCTATCACCCTGACCTCCATCACCCCAGCCTCCACTGCCCCGGCCTCCACCACCCCTGCCTCCATCGCCCCGGACCTCCATCACCCCTGCTCTCATCTTTAGGAAGTGTCTGTCTGTCTGTCTCATTTTAGGCAGTCGTGGGGCCTGAACTCTGGGCCTGGGCGCTGTCCTTCAGCCCTTCAGCTCAAGGCTGGCGCTCTACCACTTGAGCCACAGCCCCACTTCCAGTTTTCTTGTGGTTCATTGGAGACCAGAGTCTCATGGACTTTCCTTCCCAGGCTGGCTTTGAACCACAATCCTCAGATCTCAGCCTCCTGAGTAGCTAGGATGCCAGGCGGGAGCCACGGGTGCCTGCCGAAGTCTCTTTGGATTCCCAACTTCTTCCTTTTTTCCCTCCTGCCAGTCCTAGGACTTGAACCCAGGGCCTGGGCACTGTCTTGAGATGTTTTTACTCTAAGCTGATGCTTTACCACTTACGCTTCAGCCCTACTTCCAGCTTATTTTTGTTGGTTCACTGGACACAAGAGGCTCATGGAACCGCAGGCCAGTGGTTCACACAAATCACCTCAGCGGCTCAGGAGGCTGAAATCTGAAAGTTGCAGTTCAAACTCAGCCTGGGTGGGAAAGTCCACAAGACTTTTTGTTGTTGTTGTTGGTGGTGGTGGGGCCTGAACTCTGGGCCTGGGCGCTGTCCCTCATCTCTTCACCTTAAGGCTGGCGCTCTACCACCTGAGTCACAGCGCCACTTCGGACTTTTTCTGTTTATGTGGGGCTGAGGAATCGATCGCACGGCTTCATGCATGCAAGGTAAGCACTCTACCACTGAGTCCCCTTCCCAGGCCCCCCACAAGACTCTGATCTCCCATGAACCACCAGAAAACTGGAAGTGGCGCTGTGGCTCCAGTGGTAGAGCGCTTGCCTTGAGCTGAGGAGCTGAGGGACAGCGCCCAGGCCCTGAGTTCAAGCCCCACCACTGGAAAAAAAAAAAGTCTCATGCATGCACGTTCCTGCCTGGGCTGGTTTCGAACCTCCATCCTCAGATCCCAGCTTTGTGAGTGGCTGGGATGTCAGGCCGGTACCACTGGTGCGGGGCACTCTACCCCGTCCTGCTTTCCATCAAGGACCCTGCTGCTTCTGGGGTGCGTTCCCGGACCCCCAGCCTTTCCTGTCTTTCCCAGGGGCCCCAACTCTCATCCAGAAACCCAGACTCCATGCCAACCCCTGAAGCCAATCCCTCCTTCCATCTCCCCTCCCAACTCCTCTTCCTCCCTCCTCTCCTTCCTCCTCCTCCTCTCCCTCCTCCTCCTCTTCCAAAACCTCCTACTCCCCCTCCTCCCCTCCCTGCTCCCCCTCCCTCCCCCTCCCCTCCCCCTCTCCCTCCTTCTCCCCCCTCCTCCCCCTCCCCTCCTCCTCCCCCTCCCCTCCCTGCTCCCTCTCCCCTCCCTGCTCCCCCTCCCCTCCCTGCTCCCCCTCCCCTCCCTCCTCCCTCCCCCCTCCTCCCCCTCCCCTCCCTGCTCCCCCTCCTCCCTCCCCCCTCCTCCCCCTCCCTGCTCCCCCTCCCCTCCATGCTCCCCCTCCTCCCTCCTCCCCCTCCCCGCTCCCCCTCCTCCCTCCCCCCTCCTCCCCCTCCCCTCCCTCCTCTCCCTCCCCTCCCCTCCCCTCCTCCCCCCTCCTCCCCCCCCTCCCCCTCCTCCCCCTCCTCCCCCTCCTCCCCCTCCTCCCCCCCTCCCCTCCCCTCCCCCTCCTCCCCCTCCTCCCCCCTCCCCTCCCTCCTCCCCCTCCTCCCTCCCCCATCGCCTCCCCGGCCAGTGCCAGGCCCGGACCCTCGGGGTGGCTCCGTGTAACTGTCCCCGCTCGCTCTGCCCGCTCCCGGGGCTGCTGCGGACGCGGCTGCCGGCCCCGCCGGGTCCTGTGGACCGTTGCTATGGCGACGGGGGCGGAGCCCCGGCTGCGGCCGTTAACCGCTCGCCCACCCCTGCGTGGGCGGACCCGTCGTTGCCGGGTTACCAACCCAGGAACCCGGATGTGGCACCTAACAGGGTCGGGTCTCCTTCACGGTCGGAGGACACAAAACAGCGGGCGGGGCCGGCTCAGCCCAGCGCCCGCAGCTGGGGGATTCGGAAGCCGCCTCCTTCCAGGCGCGTCTGGAGAGGCCGGAAAGAGCCAATCCAAGCCCCTCTGTCGGTGGCTCAGGGGTAGAGCGCTCGCCTCGCATGCACGAGGCCCGGGGTTCGATTCCTCAGCACCCCATATGCAGACAAAGCTGGGAGTGAGGGACAGCGCCCAGGCCCTGAGTGCAAATCCCAACCAAGACTGTCCCCAAAGCGAGCAGAGCGTGTGCTGGGAGAGCAGGTGCGCTGCAGGCTGCAGGGAAGGGGGGCTGGGGGGGGGCAGAGCCCCATCCCAGCGAGGAGCCTGGAACTCAGCCGGGAAAGCCGTGGGAAGCCATCGGCACAGCCTCCATTCTCATCGGCACAGCCTCCATTCTCTATGGAGTTGGCCAGGATGGAATCTGCTCTGAGTCACCAGATCTTCGCACCCCACGGGCTCCCCCGTGGCTGGGCCAGATGGAACAGATTGTCGTATCTCAGTGAAGAAGTTTAAAAAACAAACAGGGAAGGATATACATGTGCTGGGCCTGGGCGCTGTCCCTGAGCTTTGAGCCACAGCACCACTTCCCATTTTCTGGTGGTTCATGGGAGATCAGAGTCTCATGGACTTCCCTTTGTGATCCTCAGCTTCTTGAATAGGGATGGCCATGCGTGAGCACCTGCCTGGGCGGCTGGCAGGAGCACATTGCCTTTTGAACAATGTCACCCTGATCATGTGATTTCTAGTGGCAGAGCATCAGCCTTGAGTTCACAGCCTGCTGTAGACAGTGAGTTCATTTTTTTTTTTGCCAGTCATGGTGCCTGAACTCTGGGCCTGGGCGCTGTCCCTCAGCTCTTCAGCTCAAGGCTAGCGCTCTACCATTTGAGCCACAGCACCACTTTCAGCTTTTTCTGCTTATGTGGTGCTCAGGAATCCAACCCAGGGCCTCAGGCATGCCAGGCAAGCGCTCTACCACTGAGCCACCTTCCCAGCCCCCTCAGGGGCAAATGGTCTATGCCTCCAGCCTTTCTTTTGTGTGTGTGTGTGTGTGTGTGTGTGTGTGTGTGTGTTGAACTCACTGTCTAGGGGCTGGGCAGGTGGCTCAGTGGTAGAGTGTGAGGGACAGCGCCCAGGCCCAGAGTTCAGGCCCCACGACCAGACACCCCCCCCTAAAAAAAGAGTGAGGCCCTGAGTTCAATTCTTAGTATGGACAAAACATCTAGATGAATGGATAGATTAACGACAAGCAAGAACATTCCTTGGAGCCAGGCTTCTGGGAGATTACTGCAGGGTTTGGGGTTCCCAGGGTAGATGAGGGGGTGGCTATTGTAATGAGTGTAGTAGGTAGGTCATAGGGCTTGAACTCAGGACCCTGAACTCAAGGCTGGCGCTCTACCACTTGAGCCACAGCTACACTTCCAGCTCTTTGATGTTTCCTTGGAGATCAGAGTCTCACAGCCTTTCCTGCCCAGGCTGGCTTTGAATCGTGATCCTCAGGCCTCGGCCTTCTGAGGAGCTGGGATGGCAGGCGGGAGCCACAGGCTGTGTCCCTCACCTCCCTCTTGCTCACCCTCTCAGCCTCCTGGCCTGATCGAGAACGTTCCAGGAAGTAGAAACCGGGCTGGGCTGGTTCAGCACCTGTCAATGAACCGAAGGGTCAGGTACTGAGTTCGAGTCCTGGTCTCTGAGCTGCAATAGGGAGAGAGGGAGAGAGACATCCAGCCAGCTCCGGGATGCAGAGGCGAGGAAGAGGGGAGACTAGGACGGCAGGGGGTGAGGGGAAAGATGGGGGGCTGAACAGGGCGGGGCCCCGGCCCCAAAGCCGGGGGTGGGGGGGCGGCGAGGGCTGAGCGGCCAGGACGGCGCCCGGCCCGCCTGGCCACACGGGGGCGCGCGCGACGCTCGCTTCCGGGAGGCCCCGCCCACCCACGACACCACGTGATGCCCTGCGTACTCAGCGTGCGTCGCCCCGCCCTTCAGCCGCCGGCGGCGCGTCTGTAGGAGTAGCAAATGGATGCCTGGGGGGCGGGGCCAGCGGTTGAGCCCTCCCGGTGGGCGGGGCCACCCCACGCGGTGGGCGGGGCCGGGAATCCCTGGTTTGCAAATGTCCTCTGTCGCCATTTCCTCAGCAGCGTGGTTTGGGAAGTAGTGTGCGTGTGTGTGCGCGTGCGTATGTGTGTGTGCAGGTCCTGGGGCTTGAACTCAGGGCTCCCCCCTCCCCTCCCATCAAAGGGAGATTTACTGGGTTAGGAAGAATTACATTGTGTACATTGTGTACATCCTGTGATTTTTCTTTGCTTTTCTTGTTTATAGTTTCTGTCTTTTGGGGGCTGGTTCTGGGGCTCGAACCCTGAGTTCAAACTGGGAGATTCTTAGCTCCCCTAAACTACCAAAAAGCCAGAAATGGAGCTGTGGCACAAGTGGTAGAGTGCTAGCCTTTTACTATCACCCAGGCCCTGAGTTCAAGCTCCAGGAAAAGCAATGCACACACACACACACACACAACCAAGCAGCGCTGTATTTAAACCCCAGTATGGGCACACACACAAATTTAGCCAGGTGCTGGTGGCTCAAGCCTGTCATCCGAGCTACTAAGGAGGCTGGGATCTGAGGATCTTGGTTCAAGGCCAGCCCAGGCAGCAAAGTCTGTGAGACTGTGATCTATTAACCACCAGAAAACCAGAAGTGGTGCTGTGGCTCAAGGGGTAGAGCGCCAGCCTTGAGCAGAAAAGCTCAGCCAAAGCACCCAGGCCCAGAGTTCTTTTTATTTTTTTCTTTTGGCCAGTCCTGGGCCTATTACTGAGCGCTGTCCCTGAGCCACAGGGCCACTTCCAGCTTTTTTCTGTGTCTGTGGTGCTGAGGAATCGAACCCAGGGCTTTCTGCATGCTAGGCGAGCGCTCTACCACTGAGCCACCTGCCCAGTCCAGGCCCTGGGCTCTAAGTTCTGAGATCCACAGCTGTGGAAAGGGTTGGCACCCCGTGTGAAGGCCTCATGGGGGACCTATGAAATCTGAGCCTGAACCAGAGCTGGGAACTGAGCCAAGAGGATCCCCTGCGACACACCCTGAGCCTTGGGGAGCGTGGCTGGGGTGCTGCAGATTATCCTGGGGTGCGCAAAGGTCTCCAGGGCCCTGGGATCCCAGGGCGATGAAGTCATTGAAAGGTGAACCGTGAGTCTTGGCTGCCCAGAGGCCTAGGCCCGGCTGGCGGGGGAGGAGGGGGGAATGGGGCTGGGGAAGAGACAGGGGCCTGGAACAGAGACCAGGGAAGAGGGCTGCGGAGTGGGCGTGGCAAGGGGCGTGGTCTAGAGCGGCTGCCCCCCCCCACAAGGGTGTGGTTTGGCAATGCTCCTCCTCGTGTGGGCGTGGCTCCGGCCTGGAGCGGAGCCCAGGGTGGAGGCTCGCGGAGTGGGCGTGGTCTAGAGATGGCAGCGTCGCGAGGGCGTGGTCTGATGCTGCTCCTCCCCTTGTGGGCGTGTCCTCGGAGGGCGTGTCCTGGGCCAGGTATCCGCTGGAGCTTCGGGAGAGGCTGCTGGGGTTCTAGAGCTCTCTGCTATGCTGTGGGGGGCCCGAACCCCCTAGTGCCTGGAAGGAAAAGCCAGAGAGGCCTGGAGGATTTCCCATCACTGCTGGCCGAGGTTTGGGTGGAAACGGTGGCACTGATCAGAGAGGGCTTGGACCTTCATCTGACCGGCCTAGGACCCCGGTTCGTGCCCAGACCTGGCACTGGTGGCTCACGCCTGTAATCCCAGCTACTGAAGAGGCTGAGGACTGAGGATCGTGGTCTGAAGCCAGCTCCAGCAGGTTAAGCCCTTGAGAATCTGATCTCCAATTACCCAGCCCCCCCCCAAAAAAAGTCAGAAGCGGCGCTGTGGCTCAAGTGGTAGAGCGCCAGCCTTGAGCAAAAGCAGCTCAGGGACAGCAGCTTGGGCCCTGAGTTCAAGCCCCAGGACCAACAAGAGAAATAAAAGGGTGAAATACATAGCAGGCTTCGCCAGGATTCGGGGTGTATACCCCATTCTCTGCGTTTGCTCCTCCTGTGTCACAGCCCGACTTTGCTTCCACAGGCAAATTCCAGGGGGAGCCCTGGAGGGCCCCCCACACCAGGAAGGAGTGTCTTGGAGGCGGGACCTAGTGGCTTTGTGACTGGATGAGCCCGCGCTAGCCCTTCCCTCAGGCATGTGTGCTGATCCATGCAGAATGACATCCGTCCTTCCCGTCACTCCAGCCCAGCTCGAGTCCCTGAGCCTCTTTTGCTCAAGGCTGGTGCTCTACCACTTGAACCACAGCCCCACTTCCAGCTTTTCAGTAGCTCATTGCAGAGATTTCGAGTCTCAAAGAAAGTCTGACTTTCCTGACCTGGCTGGCTTTGAACCAAGATCTTCAGCTCTCAGCCTCCTGAGTAATTGGGGTGACAGGCGGGAGCCACGGGTGCCCCATCTCCTGCACCCCTAACCTTCCCCTCCTGGTAGAACCACCCACGTGGTACAGTGCATCTGCTCTGCCTTTACCTCTTGTCATGAAGTAGTAGCTCAATGAACAGCCCTGTGACTAACACAAAGCCTACCACCCTGCCCCTCTTTTTTAGGGGGTGAAGAGGCCATTGCCGAGGGTGGTACTACTTCAAAGCCAGCAATGGGTGGGTGTGGGGGGAGAGGGTGCTGGCCCCACCCTCTGAAAGGCTCCATCCATCCAGACGGTTGAGGGCAGATAGAGACTCATTACTCTCAATGTGTTTTAGTTCCAGACTGGTGCCCTACCAGGTGAGCCACACCTCTACTTCTGGCTTTTTGCTGCTTAACTGGAGATAATCAAGGATTCGTCTGCCTGGGCTGGATTGGACTGAGATTCTCACATCTCAGCCTCTTGAGTAGCTAGGATCACAGCTGAGACCCCAGCACTCACCTGAAACCTGTTTGATCTCTCATAAGGGATAAAAACAGGCACCCGTGGCTCACACCTGTAATCCCGGCTACTGAGGAGGCTGAGATTTGAGGCTTGTGTCTCAAGGCCCGCGCCTGCAGGAAAACGAAAACGGTACAAGCCCCTTATCTCCAAGGAATCAGCAAAAAGCGGGATCTGGAGACGTGGCTCAAGTGGAAGAGCACCAGCCTGGAGCAAAAAGACTAATGAGCTGAAATGTGGCCAGAAAGCCACACATGAATACATCCAGCAAGGGCTAAAGCTGTGTGATTCTCCGCAAGGCGAGAGAGTTGGTATGAAGGTGGAAAATAGAACAGCAGCCCCGAGGCTCTAGTGCCAGGTGTTTATTTCATACGGGGTTGACGGACGCGCACAGATGGACACACGCATGCGCACTGGGGGAGGCCTCGCAGCTCGGGGCTCCCCGGGGAGGGGGCCCCATGGTGACCAGGAGAGCGTGGCTTCGCTCCCCCGCCCTCCCCTGGGTGGGAGGGGCCGAGCCTCGTCGGTGCCGCGCTTAGTTCAGGCGGAAAAGCGACTGGCCTGGTCCCGACCCCGGGGTCAGGGGCCGAGGCCGCAGCCGGGGGCGGATGATGTCATCAGAAGCACGGGGAAGGGTGGGGGCCACGACTGGGGGTCGTGACCCCGGCCTCGCTCCGGGGCGGGAGATGGTGCGTGTCTATTGCTTGGCCTTGATGATGTCCACGAATTCCGGCTTGAGGGAGGCGCCGCCCACCAGGAAGCCGTCCACGTCGGGCTGGCTGGCCAGCTCCTTGCACGTGGCCCCAGTGACTGACCCTGCGGGAGGGGCCGGAGGGGCGTGGTCAGGGCAATGGTGATTGGCCGGTGGCTGGGGCCCAGCCAGAAATGGGAGGGGCCTGGCCATGATGGGTGGGGGTTAACCAGGGCTGCAACAGGATTGGTCAGGTTGGGCGGTGGGGTGGGGCTTAGTCATAGCCGACAGAGATTGGTCAAGGTAGGTGGGACTTAATCACAAATGGGAGGGTCTGGCTGTGATGGGTGGGGCTTAGGGCTGGGAGGGGCTTGGTCAGTGATGGTAGAGGATTGGTCACAGATAGAGGACTAGTCTAGGTGGGTGGGACTTAGCGGTGATAGATGATTGGCCATGGGTGGGGCTTAGTCACAAATGGAAGTCTGGTCCTGATGGGCGGGGCTTAGCCCTGGGCGGGGCCTGGCCCGGGATAACGGACTGGCCAGAGTGGGAGGGGCTTGGTCAGTGATGATAGAGGATTGGTCCTGGGTGTGGTTTAGTCACAAATGGGAGGGTTTGGTCGTGATGGGTGGGGTTAAGGGCTGGGAGGGGCTTGGGGGTGGTGATAGAGGATTGGTCAGTGATGATAGGACTAGTCAAAGTGGGTGGGGCTTAGTGACGATAGATTGGCCATGGGTGGGGCTTAGTCACAAATGAGTCTGGTCCTGATGGGAGGGGCTTGGCTGGGGATGGTAATGGACTAGTGGGGGGTGGGGCTTGGCCAGGGCTGGGCGCCGGGGACCCCATTCTTACCACCCATCAGAGAGCACTTGGTCCTCTTCTCCAGGTACCCCAAACCAACTCACCTCCATAAATGATGCGGGTGTTCTTGGCCACGTCCTCGGAGACGTTGGACTTGAGCCATCCCCGGAGTTTCTCATGCACTTCTTGGGCCTAGAGCAACAAGAGGAACGGAAAGTCCTGCGTGAATCAGAGGAAAACCACCGACACCCATGGAAAGTTCCTCTGGTTTCTAGGCAAGAGCCTTGGGACCTGAACTGGAAACACCAGAGCTCTAATCCCAGCTTGGGCTCTGGTATGGAAGTCTTAGTGAAGTCATTGGAGGCCAAGGGGCTTCGCTTCCTGTTTGTTTCTGTGCCAGCTCTGGGCTCTGAGTTCAAGTCCAGTCAAGGCTGGCACTCTACCACACAAGCCACATTCCCACTTGCAGCTTTTCGGGTGGTTCACTGGGCCTAAGAGGCTCACAGACTTTTCTGCCTGGCCTGGCTTTGAATTGTGATCCTCAGATCTCAGCCTCCAATGTGGCTCCGATGACAGGCGTGAGCCACCAGTGCTTGGTCGAGCTCCTGGGCTGTTACCTGTTGAGGGGTGGCCGTCTTGCCCGTACCAATCGCCCACACAGGCTCGTAGGCCAGGACAACCTTGCTCCAATCCTTCACGTTATCTGCAGGAGGAAGATCACAGCCCCTGAGGTAGGAAGAATGATGGTGGCCTGCTGCCCCCTGGTGGCCCATGCAAGACCTACAGGTGGCACGTGGTCTTTGCAGCGGCTGGTGCAGAAATGACTGATTTCAGCACCAGGCCACAGGAGCCCTTCCTTTTCCCGGACATGAGGCCAGGCAGGCTGGGGAGTTTTTGGTCCCCCCCCAAAGGTGTACCCCCTTTTCAGCAATACCTGCGATGACCTTGGTTTGTTCAAAAACGACCTTCTCGGTGATGCCCGCTTCCCGCTCATCCAGCTTCTCCCCAATGCAGGCGATGACGCCCAGGCCTTCGGACAGGGCGTGGGCTACTTTCTGCCCAATCAGCTGTGGACGAACAGATTCGGTGAATAAAGCATTTCTGTTCTCTTTGTGTGCCTGCCCCGGGCCCCTGTTGTCCCTGAGTTTTGTTGTTTTTGGCCATCCATGTCAGGCTAGCTGGGCCCAGGCTGGCTTTGCACCTAGCTCCTCAGATCTCAGCCTCCTGGGAAGCTGGGATTACAGGTGTGCGCACCAGTGCCCGGTCAAAGGTCAATCGGTCTCCTCTCCTCATCCCTCACCTCGTCTGATTCCCCGAAGACGTGTCTTCTCTCTGAGTGGCCCAGGACCACCCACGTGGCTCCACAATCTTTGATCATGCCAGGGCTGAGGGGGAGAGAAGCAAACAGGGTTCAGCAGGGCGGAAAGTCGGGGACGGGCCTTCAACTCACCCATCAGCCGCTTCCGTCTCACCTGATCTCCCCCGTGAAGGCGCCGTTGGGTACTTTGTAGCAGTTCTGAGCGGCCACAGCTATCTTGCAATCCAGCTTCTGCCTGGCATAGTCGATGTAGGCAGTGGGGGCCGCACAAACCACCTCTGAGGAGGAGGCGGAGGAGCGAGGGGCCTTCAGTGGCTGCGCAGAGCCCTCAGCCGCTCCACGCCCCAACGCGATGACCTTTGCCTACTTCCCAGCCTAGGCCGGGCCTGCACCCAGCTCCTGGCCAAGGCCCCTAACCCAGCCCGGGCCCTCCCCCTGCCCTCTGCACTTTCTGATCGGCCAGATCTCCGATTTCCCCGGGCTATTCTGGGCGCGGGCACCTCCCAGACTCAGCATTCCTTGGGGGCCAACCCAGGGAGTATTTCCCTTCTGAAATAGCTTAGCTCCACTCTCCAGCCAGGCCAGGGTTTTCAGAAAAGAAAAAAAGGGGGGAGGGCCCAAGGCGTGGGTCTTTGGGAGCATCTACGCCCCCCTGATGAGAGCCGGGGATCTGGGCTCCGGGTGGGCGGGCAGGATGGAGAGGAGGCCCGGCGCTTCCCGGTTCCGAGCCGGGGCTCGATCCCCACACCCCGACGGCTCAGGCCTGTGGGGAGGGGCGGTGGGAGACCCTCCCCGTCCTCCTAGGGTGCCCGGGGGCTGGCGGCCGGGCGGGCGGGGCGCGGGGAGGAGCCGGGCCGGCTACGTGCGGCGGCGCACGGAGCGGAGGCCGCGCGGCCCGGCCTCGCCCCCGCGCCCCGGGGCCCGGGGTCCGCGCCTCCCCCCACCCGCGGCTTCAGGGGGGCTGGGGTTCGGCTTCCCACACATAACGGGGGCTGCGACCGACTTCCGATCGCCCACAGCGCCTGCCCCGTGTGGCCTCGGGCCCGGGCTAGGAGCCACCTTCCTCCGGGGGACCCGGGAAGCCGCTTCCCGCGCGGCGGGCCCCGGGGATCGCGGGCCTCCCCCGGCTCCCCCGGCCTCCCCCGACCCCCGGCTCCCCCGACCCCCGACCCCCGGCTCCCCCGACCCCCGACCCCCGGCTCCCCCGGCCTCCCCCGGCTCCCGGCCCCGGCTCACCGGTGTCGGCGGGCAGCGCGGCCGCGTTCAGCGTGGCGATCAGCTCGCCCAGCGTCTTCTTGCGGCCGTTCATCTTCCAGTTGCCCCCGACGAAGAACTTCCTGCCCGGCGCCATGCTCGCACACGGCTCCTGAAGGTCAGCGGACGCGCTCGGCGACGGGCACGGGCCGCTCATATAGAGCGCGGCGAAGTGGAGCTCCGCCCTGCGCGAGCCCGCCATGCCCGCCCTCGGTCCGCCCCGGCCCGGCCCCGCTCCGCCCTCGCTCCGCCCCGGCCCGGCCCCGCTCCGCCCTCGCTCCGCCCCGGCCCCGCCCCGGCCCGACGACAGCGTTCTGGCGTTCCTTTTCTCCTAGCAACGTTCTAGGGGGCGGGGCCAGAAGTGGGGCTGAAGGCGGGGTCGGGACGTGCAGGGGCGGGGCGAGGCCGAAGTCGGGATAGGTGGGGGCGGGGCAAGGCCGGACTCGGGACGTGCAGGGGCGGGACCAGAGGCGGGGTCGGGCCTGTAGTGGGCAGGGTGAGGGCGGGGCTGAAGTCCGGACGTGCAGGGGGCGGGGCCAGGACGTGCAGGAGGCGGGAATGGGACGCGCAGGGGGCGGGGCCAAAGGCGGGGATGGGACGTGCAGGGGGCGGGGCCAGGTCTCCCGGGTCTGTGGTCTCCACCCGGCGCCCAAGGGCGCCCCCTTGTCTTCACGGCCCACCCTGGTCCATGCGCCCTGGAGACCCAAAGGCCTGGGTACTGGTGACGCTGGGGGGGCCCCCACCCTTTCCCTCCGGTGTGCCGGGGCCCGACCCCGGGCTGGCGCTACCCCTGGAGCCACAGCCCCGCTTCCGGCTGGTTCACTGCCCGGGCTGGCTTTGAACCGCGATCCTCCGATCTCAGCCTCCCCTTCCCGAGCCGGCCCGGGGAGCCCGCGCTCCCGCACTTCCCCCCAGGACCCGCAGACGCGGAACTTTGATTCACATCGTGTATTTTGGCATTTTCCAGAGAACAGGGAAGAAACGAGATGGGGAAAGGGAGAGGGGGGGGAGACTGAGGCAGGAGGGCGAAGGGGGGGGTCCCCGCGTCCCTCAAATCCCTCCTTGCCCACCCGCGCGCAGGACGCACACGCACTCGCACGCACGCACACGCACTCACTCGCACACACGCACACAGTGGGGAGGGAGGCACAGGTTCCCTCTTCCCAAGGGGCCGCAAAGCCACGCCCACCGCCCGCCCCGCAAGGTGAGACCCCGCCCCCACTTGCGGGGCGGGGCGGGGGAGCAGCAGAGCCCGGGAGGGGAGGCCAGCCAGCCCAGGGACAGGGGCCGGCCGGGCCCCTGCTGGCCCCCCTGGTCCCCCAAGTCTATCAGGGGGCCCTCCTCTTTGCCTGGTCAGTCTCCTGTGGCCTCCAGCTTCTTCCCTGCTGCTGGGGGCAAGAAGAAAGGGGGGCCGGAGGAGCAGGGGGCCGGAGTCCAGCGCTGCCCCTGGCCTGTCCCCTGCGCCTGCGCGGCCGGGGTGGGCGGGCTCTAGGTGGACACTCTCTGGTAGAAGTAGATGTAGCCCAGGTCCTTGGGCGGCTTTTCCGACGCGCACACTTTCTGGTCGTTGTAGATCACCCACCTGGAGACGACAGGGGGACACAGAAGGTGACCCCTGCTGTGTCCACCCTGCCTCTCGGCCAACACCCCGAGTCTAAGCCTGGACCCCGCCACCCCCAGATCTCGGGCCCGACGCTGCAGGCCTGAGCGGCCTGGGCTCTAGCGGATCTCTCAGTCAGCAACTGCTTCTGGGGCTACACCAGGGACTTAGCTCTGGGCCTCAGCCCTGACCCTGAGTTTCTTCTGATCTAGGAGAGTGCTCTACCACTTGAGCCACAGCTCCACCTTGGGCTTTTTTTAGTAGCTGATTGGAAATAAAAGTCTTACAAAGCCAGGTGCTAGTGGCTCCTGCCTGTCATCCCAGCTACTCAGGAGGCTGAGATCTGAGAATCGAGGTTCAAAGCCAGCCTGGGCAGGAAAGTTCATGAGACTCTGATCTCCAGTGAACCACCAGAAAACCAAGTGGTAGAGCACCAGCCTTGAGCTGAAGAGCTGAGGGACAGGGCCCAGGCCCAGAGTTCAAGCCCCATGACTGACAAAAAATTTTAAAAAGTCTTATGGACCTCCCTGTCTGGGCTGGCTTCAAACTTTAATAATCAAATCACAGCCTGGCTGAGATTACAGACGTGCGTGCGCCATCAGCACCTAACTTAAAGCAATTAATGTGATTCTCATGTAATTACAGTCAGACTACTCAGCACCTCAGGCTATAGGAAAACGGCCTGAACACACACAGTACCTCTGTGTGGGCCACTACTGGGCCTTGGACTCAGGACCTAGACTGGGTTTTTCCACTCAAGGCTGGTGCTCTACCACTTCAGCCACAGCTCCACTTCCAGAGTTTGCTGGTTAACTGGAGATAAAAGTCTCATGGGCTAGCTTCCAACAGGGATCCTTAGATCTCAGCCTCTGAGTGGGCAGGATTACAGGCGTGAGCCACTATGCTCAGGCCTTCTGGAGGAACAGAACATGCCGCCCTCCATGAGCATTTACGAAAGCAGAGACCAGGCCGTGTTCTCTGGCTGTCCCAGCAGAGAGGAACAAAGGTCAGGAGACCTGAGGATCTCTGTCCTTCTCCTCTGCCTCAGCCGCCCTTTGCTCTGTGTGTGTGTGTGTGTGTGTGCTTGTCCTGGGCCTTGAAGTCAGGGCCTGGGCTCCTGTCTCTGATCATTTTCACTCAAGGCTTGGTGCTCTACCACTTGAGCCACGCCTCCACTCCCACCTTTTCTTTGGTGGGTCACCGGCAGGAAGTCTCAGCCTTTTCTGCCCTGCTAACTTGAAACTAGGATGGGCGGCTCTCCGCTCTCTGATCAGCGGAGACTACAGGCGTGCGCTCCAGTGCCTTGGCTAGTCCTTGGCCTCTCCCACCGCATTCTAGGGGCGCGGCAGCTGCCCCCCCCCTGCAGCCCCTTACCTGCCCTCCTTCTTGATGTGGCAGACATAGTGGCCACACATGGTAGACGTGCCCATGTGGCTGATGAAGGCGAAGAGCTGATACTCTGGGGACGGAAAGTGGGGGCACGGCTGAGGACGGGAAAGGGTCCCTGAAGGGACAGCTGCCTCCCGGGCCCTCCCTTCTCGGGCTCATTCCCGGAAGCAGGGGCTGATGGGGGTCCTGTCTCCAGGGCCACTCACTTCCAGGCCCATCCCGGACTTTGGGGCCCACCGGGCCGGACTCGGAGATGGAGTCCGCGGCCGAGCGGCCCTCAGAGATGTCCATGGCGGCCTCGGCGTCCAGGTCGTCGATGTGGCTGAAGATCCAGTCCACCGCGCGCTCTAGACTGTTGTTCTGGAAGGAGGCGGTGGTTTTAGGGGACCCCGACAAGCCGGGAGTGGGGGTGGTGTTGGGGGATGGGAACAAGCACCCCCTCCGAGCCCCTACCGTGGCCCGCAGCGCCTTGAGGGCCTGGTCGCGGGAGAAGCCCATGGACACGATGGTGCTCACGCAGTCCTCGGGGGGCGGGTCCGCAGGCGTGCTCGTGGAGCCCGGCCCGCTAGAGCCAGGCAGGATGAGGGGGTTGGCGAAATCTGCCGAGGGGGGAAGGGGTTGGCGTGTGGGGGAGGCTGCAGGCCCCGCTCCGGGCCCCCCAGGCCCGCGGCCTACCTGGATCGTCCATGTGCGACATGACCCAGTTCATGGCGGCCTCGGCGCCGCTGTTGCCCGTGTAGTAGACGGCCTTGCGGCAGGCGTCCATAGGGAACCCCATCTCCACCAGCTGGATGATGACCGACTCGTCCAGCATGGGAGCTGCGGGGGAAGGAGGGGGGCAGCAGGGGGGCGCCGGTCAGACCCCCCTCCCCATCCCTTCCCCTGCCCCATGCACGCCACGCCCATCCCCCACCCCATGCATTATCCCCCCCCCACATTGACTGGCACTTGTTCCAGAACTAAAAAGAAAACGCACAGCATCATGGGGGCCCCTATCCCCAAGGCTGTTGGCTTCCTGTCCAGGCTCACAGAAGGAGCCCCATTTCTGGAGCATGACACCCCAACACCCAGAATGCGGCTGGCACAGGGGAGGGGGGCGCAGTGGCTCCCCCCTGTCACCCCAGCGATTCAGGAGGCTGAGCTCTGGGGATCATGGTTCCAAAGCCAGCCTGGGCAGCAAAAAGCCAGAAGTGGAGCTGTGGCTCAAGGGGTAGAGCGTGAGCCGGGAGAGACAGAGCTCAGGGGCAGCGCCCAGGCCTGGAGTGCCCAGTGTCAGGAATGGCAGTAAAAAAAAAAATGTGGCTCGGAGCAGCCCACGGGGTCCCCAAGGCCATGGGGGGGAGGTGGGAGGAAATGGGAGCGGGAGGAGAGGAGAAACACAAAGGGGGGGAGAGGCAGGCAGAGCCCCCCGTCAGCACAGAGCGAGGCAGGCAGGAAGAAGAGGCACTAACATGTCGGAGAGGAGAAGTGAGGGGAGCAGAAGGAGTCTTCGTCTTCGTTGCCATAGAAACCAAGGCTACCTTTGGGCTCGTCCGGTGTGACGAGGGGCGGGGCGATGTCGGGCAGCTCCTCCTCCCCGGGCTGCAGCCCTGTGCCCCGCAGCTGCGAGATGTCCAGCTCCTCCGGCATCTCGATGGACACGTCTGCAAGGGGAGGGCCAGGGTCACCGCGGCCGCCCCCCGGGAGCCTCCCACCGGGCATGCGGCGCCCACCGCTAACGGAAACGAGGGCCAGGCCGGGCGTCCGTGGCTCCCGCCTGTCATCCTAAGCTACTCAGGAGGCTGAGATCTGAGGATCGGGGTTCAAGGCCAGCCCGGGGCAGGAAAGTCCACGAGACTCTGATCTCCTGTGAACCACCAGGAAACCGGAAGTGGCGCTGTGGTTCAAGTGGTAGAGCGCCACGTATATCTGTGACCCAATGAGGACTGAGTCAACTTCATAGAAAGACGCAGGCTCCGAAAAAAATCAACACCACTACCCAAAACCACCAATAGTGACACTGCCCAAAAGGAATTGTGCTCATGGCCCAACTTATGGAATGGTAGCTCCTTCATACAACACTTTAATAGCACCACAATGATACTAAAAAAATCAGCTTCAGCTGTCAACCACAACTACACAACCACAGACACTTTCGGCTTTAGCCAGTGCTTTGCCAACTAGACACGTTTGCAAATATCCACAGACAGTTTTTACATCTCTCACATGAAAAGCCCGAGAGCCACTTGTTGACAGCTGATCAGGGCCTGACTTTTCTTTTTTTTTTTTCCTAGCATTTTCTCTGCCCTCAGCTCGACTACCATACCGAGTTTCTTGGGCACCCAGTCTAAGCCGAAGGTGAATTTCTTGATCTGGATAACCAGGTAGTCAGGGAACGAGGCGAAGCGTGTGGTCCTGGAGAAGAGAGAAAATGCTGGAACCACACACTGCGGGGCACCCCTCTGTGGCCTCTACGCTCAGGCAGAGCCCTGGCAACCCCACCACACAGCCCGCGCCTCAGCTCGTCCCGGCTGGCATCAGGACCCCGAGGAGCTGCGCAAGCCAGAAAGAAGGTACTAGAAGCCAAGGGCTGGGGCCAAATCCCTGAGTCAGCCTGGTCCGCTTTCAGATACTGATGCCACGCCAGGGACCCATGCCTGACAGGCAGACTGGTAGAGCTGAGCTTTGGTGCACGGCAGGTACTAAGTGGGTATGCTCTGCCACAGGGAGACACGCGACGCAGAGAACCCGCACTACGGGAGGAGGAGCGGCGGGCTGGGAACCACAGCACCCCCAGGGTCTACACTTCCTTGGGCTGCTGAGATCCTAACCAATAGGGGTGGGAGTGGCTGAGATCCTAACCAATAGGAGTGAGAGTGGCCAAGATCCTAACCAATAGGGGTGGGAATGGCCAAGATCTTAACCAATAGGAGTAAGAGTGGCCAAGATCCTAACCAATAGGAGTGAGACTGGCCGAGATCCTAACCAATAAGGATAGGTGAGGAGCTTCTAACCAACAGGGATGGGAGTGATTGAGCTCCTAACCAGTAGGGTGGGATGGAGGGGGGACGGGGAGGGACAGGGACGCACTTGAGGGCCACGGACTTGGCCTGCAGGGCTGTGCTCCAGAAGTCGTCCACCTGCTCGGGGGCGCCGTAGGCCTCCAGGCAGGAGCTGAAGGGCACCTGGGCGCGCACCAGTTCCGGCAGCGACGCCTTCTCCTCTTCAGCCTGCCGCTTCTTCTCCTCGTATTCCAGAAGCTCCTCTGGTGGGAAGGCCGGGGCGGGGCGCTCTTAGGCAGGCGCCCCTTCACCCCATCCCTAGTCACTGGCGTCCCGGCCGGGCCCGGGGAGGCACCCACCTTTGTTCAGGGCCGCGTCCATGGGCACGGGCAGCTGCATGATGTAGTCCACGCGCTGCGTGTACTTCACCTTCTCCGTGGCCAGACACTTGATCTTCTCCTCCGCCAGGAAGCGGAACACTTCGTTGGGGTTCTCCGAACTCCGGCAATTCCTCTATGGGAAAGCGACAGGCTGGGGGGAGGGGGTCTGGGCAGCCAGGAAAAGGGTGCCAGCCCGTGTGTGTGTGTGTGTGTGTGTGTGTGTGTGAGTGAGAACTCGGGTTCTCCAACTCACTCAGCCCGCTTGCTCACTACTGGTGCTCTACCACTTGAGCCACGCCTCTAGTCTAGCCTTTTGCTGGAGATGGAATCTCAAGGACTTTGCTTTCCGGACTGGCTATGAAATGCAACCTTCCAGAGCTCAACCTCTAGGGTAGCCAGGATTACAGGCATGATTACAGCTCCACCTTGAACTCTGGGCCTGGGCGCTGTCCCTCAGCTCTTCAGCTCAAGGCTGGTGCTCTACCACTTGAGCCACAGTGCCACGCCCGGTTTTCTGGTGGTTCATGGGAGATCAGAGTCTCAGGGACTTTCCTGCCCAGGCTGGCTTTGAACTGCGATCCTCAGATCTCAGCCTCCTGAGTAGCTGGGATGTCAGGCGTGAGCCACCAGTGCTTGGCTGACAATAGGGACTTTTGATGGAGCTCAGGCCTGTCTTGAACTTGTGATTTGTCTGCCTCAGCTGCTCATAGGTCAGATGTGCTGGCATTTCAACTATGCCCGCTGTATTTTTCTTTATAAGCCAAAGTTTTGTTCTCATGCCATTTTTTTTTCTTTGCAAAGCTGGGAATGAAACCACAGGTAAGCTCTCCCGAGGAACAACACCCAGGCCTTCCCTGTCATCTATGCTCCCCTCCCTCCCTCCCTCCCTCCTTCCCTCCCTCCCTCCCTCCCTCCCTGGTGCCAGTTCTTGGATGCATGAACTCAGAGCCTGGGCGCTGTCCCTGAGCTTACGTGCTCAAGGCTGGTGCTCTACCCACTTGAGCCACAGCTCCACTTCCAGCTTTTCTGTAGTGAGCTGGAGACCGAGAGTGGCCTGCCTGGGCTGGCTTTGAACCTTGATCCTCACAGCTCAGCCTCCTGCCCCCCATCGCTGTAGGCATCTCCGCAGCGAGGCCGGGCCTCCGCGGGGCAGCAGGGGCCCCACGAGCAGGGGCGGACTGGAGGAGGGCACGGGGGAGGGCAGGGCAGGGCGGCCCTCACCTCCACCATGTTGATGAGGTGCAGGAAGAACTCCTGGGCGTCCTGCTGCCGGTTGGTGGAGAACTCGGGGTGGCCCTTGCCGATGAGGGCCTTGAACATCCGGGGGGCAATGCCGTCCTGAAGCTCCTGGGCGGAGGAGGACAAGGCTCGGCTGGGGGTCGGAGGCCGGCATGCGGCTCCCGTGTCACCAAGGAGGAAGACGCCACTCACCTTTTGTTCTGCCACCTGCTCGCCATTGCCCGACTCCAGTGCTGGCTTGGAGTAATCTCCCGAGAGAAGCCCGTGACCCAGCTTGGCCCTGAAGCAACAGCAAGAGACCCCAATGAGCCACAATCCATGGGGTCCCCTGGCTTTTTGCTCCCATCCCAGGGCCCATGGAGGAGGAAGGACACGGGCTGTGAGGCCGTGGATTTGGCTACATACACTTGGGTGCTGAAGTCCTGGGTGGGGTCGGTTGGAGCATTCTGGAAGATCTTCTCCAACTTGTCCACATACCTAAAGAGCAAAGGGAGGAAGAAGTAACGAGCAGGGAGGGAAGAAAGGGAAAAGGGCAGGAGTCGTGAGGGCAGCGGCTACCGTTTCTTTCCAGCCACTTCCCACCTTCCCTCGCCAACCAGGCTCTTCTCTGCGCTCTGTGCACAACAGAACGAAGGGAAGGATGACGGTGAAGAGTTCAAGTTGAGGGCTGGGCAGGTGGCTCAGTGGTAGAGCGCTCGCCTCGCATGCATGAAGCCCTGGGTTCGATTCCTCAGTACCTCATACACAGAAAAAGTCAGAAATGGCGTTGTGGCTCAAGTGGTAGAGCACCAGCCTTGAGCAGAAGCTCAGAGACAGTGCCCAGGCCCCAAGTTCAAGGCCTAGGACTTGCTCTCAATCTCCACTACTGAGAACACACACACCAGTCCTGACGTTTGAACTTGGGGCCTGGGGGTTATCCCTTAGCCTTCTGGTCCCCCCCCCCCCCCAGTCGTGGGGCTTGAACTCAGGGCCTGGACATTGTCCCTGAGCTCTTTTTGCTCCAGTCTAGTGCTCTACCACTTTGAAAGCCACAGCGCCACTTCTGGTTTTCTGGTGGTTCATGGGAGATCAGAGTCTCACAGACTTTCCTGCCCGGGCTGGCTTTGAACCGCGATCCTCAGATCTCAGCCTCCTGAGCAGCTGGGATGACGGGCGGGAGCCACTGGCGCCCGGCTGCAGGAACTATTGTCACTGGGACACACCGGCCCTGAGGGCGGCGGAAGGGGTGTGGAGGGGCGGGTTGCAGCGGGGCAAAGGGGAATCTCAGGGATGCAGGAGGTCGGGGCGCAGCAGAAGGGGGGCCACTCACTTCTTCTGGAAGTCAGGGATGCTGAAGAGCACCTGGACCACAGAGTTGAGGTAGCAGCTGTTCCCCAGGTTCCGGATGCCTGTGTACCCAGGCCCAAAGAGGGGCTGAAGGGACACCCCCGACTCCTGGATCAGCTCCCATTCGCCAATCCGCTGGTTCATGTCTATCTCCAGTTCTGTCATCGTCTTGTCCGTCTGCAAGGGCAGGGGAGGCCTGGTCACACTGGGCCCCACATCCAGCCTTTTTATTTTAGTGCCAGGGCTGGGGCTTGAACTCAGGGCCCTAGGTGCTGTTCCTGAGGCTTGGTGCTCCAGGCTGGTACGACTGCACTTGAGCCACAGCTCCCCTTCCAGCTTTTTGGAGATGAATTAGAGAGATGAGTCTCATGAATTTCCCTGCCCGGGCTGGCCTTGAACTGCGATCCTCAGATCTCAGCCTCCTGAGCAGCTGGGATTGCAGGTGTGAGCACTGGCGCCCCTTTGGTGTTTCTGAAAGAGGCAAGACTCCATTGACAGGCACTGGAATGCGGGATCCTCTCCCTCTCCTCCACAGTGCCTACCTATTTGTGTTCATAACTGAAGCCGGCCTTTCCTTCTAGAATGTAAGGCAGCGAGAGTGAGAAGCACCTGCCTTATTCACACAGGAACTCGCACAGAGTAAGTATCAAGCAGGGTTCACTGAATGGATCAATGGTTCTAGAATGTTCCACAAGAGAAGCAGACAGGGCCTGGGAATACAGCTTAGTGCAAAAGTGCTTGCCCAGCATGCATGAAGCCCTGAGTTCAATTCCTCAGGACCACATACACAGAAAAAGCTGGAAGTGGAGTTGTGGCTCAAGTGGTAGAGCGCCAGCCTTGAGCGCCAGTAGCTCAGGGACAGCGCCCAGGGGTGGGAGACGCAGGCTCGTGCACCGGGCTGCAGCGTCCTGGGAGAAGGAGAAAACTCCTTCCAAGTCTGGGTGGTGGTAAGTTGGCATAGGACCGGACACTCCCAGCCACAACCTTGGGGGAAGACACCGGGAGGCGCTCGCTGAGCCCCTCCTAATGGCGCCACGACCCATAAACAAGCCCTGGACACTTTTCCTATGTGCAATACGTCTGTGTCTCCTGTCCCTTGCTACCTTTGGCCCACGCACCTCCTACAAACTTTCTGCCTTGTGAAGCTGCCACGTGCTCGTTAGCTAAGATCTACTGTCTTCCTGGGTATGCCACGTAGAAGCAGGTGATTCCCTAATAAACCTCGTCTACACCTGCAAAGGTGTAGTGTACGCTCTACCCACCACCGCGCTTTCAGGTCTTACTGTGTGAACACCACCACCCAGGCCCTGAGTTCAAGTCCTACAACCACCACCAACAACTAAAATCAAGAGAAGCGGATCTATCTTGGGGGCATGGGTGAATGGTGGAAGGAGGCCCACCGGAAGCCGGAAGCAGAAGAACCGGAAGTGGCCAGGTCTCACTCACCTTCTGCATCTTCAACATGTCAATGCCAAAATGGGACAGGTGCTCAGCCAGGCTGGGGTCCAGGACCATGTCATCCTCGTCGTACGAGTACACGTCTGGCAGGAAGCAGACACAGGGTGAGGGGTGGGCCTTGGGTCACCCACCCCGAGGCCCACCAGAGGGGACCTTGAGTGGCATCGCGGGATAGCCTGGGAACAGCTGTCCTCTTGGCTTTCCCGAGTTTTAATAGAACTATTTACATGGCTAACAATCAAGACCGGTTAATCATAACACATCACATAGCTATCATCAAGTAGCTATAAAAATAGTATTCATACAGCACAAAGAACTGTGAATGCAGCTATAACTCTACTATAGTAATCGTCTACCATAATAAATAAGTACGAGGCAAAATAATGTCAATATGATTTTCTACCACAAGTTCTTCTAGAGTTTGCCGTGTGGGAACTGGGCTCTGGTGGCTCCCGCCTGTCATCCTAGCTACTCAGGAGGCTGAGATGTGAGGATTGTCATTTGAAGCCAAACCCAGGCAGGAAAGTCCATGAGACTCTAATCTCCAGTGAACCACCAGAAAACCAGAAGTGGGGGGCTGTGGCACAAAGTGGTAGAACACTAGCCCTGAACAAAAAAGGTCAGGAACAAGGCGCAAGCCCTCAATTCAAGCCCCAAGACTGACCAAGGAAAAGAAAAAGAAAAAGAAAAAAAAAAGGGGGGGGGAGTGAGGTTTGGAATCAATTCTAACTCTGACTCCACCCTAGTAGTATAAGGTATCAGAGTAAGATCATCATATGGTATGATCCCCAAACGGATCATATGCACAGCTACCTCTGGGAAGGGAACTAGCCCTTGGGGAGAGGCGGGTACTAGACATTTATCCACTCAGCAGGCTGAGATCTGAGGATGGAGGTTCAACGCCAGCCTGGGCCGACAAACCTGAGAGACTCTGATCTCCAGTGAACCAGCAAAATACCAGAAATGGAGGTGTGGCACAACGCGGTAGAGCACCAGCCTTGAGGCCAACAGGATGTGAGGCCCTGAGTTCAAATCCCGCTAGCAGCACAGAGAAATCCTGTCTCCGATCTTAAGCGTTTCCCTGTCCACCGGGAGGCCGCATGCACGGTGCTGGCGCCGTGTGGCCGGGCCGGGCCGGGGGCGGGCCGTACCGGCTCCGTCGGGCGTGATGGTGCCCAGCTTGACGGCCAGCGGGTAGCCGGTCTCGCGGTAGTGCTCCACGGCGTGGTTGTTGCCCCCGCTGCCGTCGAAGTAGCGGCGGCCGCACAGGATGGAGCCGTCCGTCAGGTTCAGCCACAGGTTCTCGCGCATCTCGCACTTGGCGCACTTCCAACCGCTGGTGGGGAGGGGGGGAGGGCGGCGGGGGTCAAGCTGGCCCGGGAGGGTCGCAGGGGGGGCCCGGGCCGTCCCCCTCCCTCATCCCTTTGCAAGGGGGCGCGGCCTCGGCGCCGGGCTCGGGAGGCGGGGCCGGTGTGGAGGAGGGAGGCGGGGCCGGTGTGGAGGAGGGAGGCGGGGCCGGTGTGGAGGAGGGAGGCGGGGCCGGGGTGGAGGAGGGAGGCGGGGCCGGGGTGGAGGAGGGAGGCGGGGCCGGGGTGGAGGAGGGAGGCGGGGCCGGGGTGGAGGAGGGAGGCGGGGCCCGTGTGGAGGAGGGAGGCGGGGCCGGGGTGGAGGGAGGCGGGGCCGGGGTGGAGGTAGAAGGAGGGAGGCGGGGCCGGGGTGGAGGTAGAAGGAGGGAGGCGGGGCCCGTGTGGAGGAGGGAGGCGGGGCCGGGGTGGAGGAGGGAGGCGGGGCCGGGGTGGAGGGAGGCGGGGCCGGGGTGGAGGTAGAAGGAGGGAGGCGGGGCCGGGGTGGAGGAGGGAGGCGGGGCCGGGGTGGAGGAGGGAGGCGGGGCCGGGGTGGTGGGAGGCGGGGCCGGGGTGGAGGAGGGAGGCGGGGCCGGGGTGGTGGGAGGCGGGGCCCGTGTGGAGGAGGGAGGCGGGGCCGGGGTGGAGGAGGGAGGTGGGGCCGGGGTGGTGGGAGGCGGGGCCGGGGTGGAGGAGGGAGGCGGGGCCGGAAGGGGGTTGGGCGGAAGGGGCGGGGCCAGGCTCACCAGGGCGGGATCCGCGCCGGGTTGTCCAGCTGCTTGAGGTTGAAGGCGTGCTTGGACACCTGCCGGACCTCCCCGTCCCAGGCCTGGACCTCCTGCTTGCGGGACGCCGAGTCGGCGGACAGCAGCGCCTCCACCGCGCTGGTCACCTGCGGGCGCGAGCGTCAGCCAGGCCGGGCTCCATCGTGTGGGAAGCGCAGGAGGATCGGGGCCGGGGGCCGGGGCTGGGGCTGGGGCTGGGGGGGCCTAGAGGTCTGCGGATGGTGGTTTGAAGCCCCCCCCCCCCCCCGCTGGAAGGTCTGGGAGACCCCTAGTGCCATTAGCCAGCAAAAGACCGGAAGTGGGACATCACACACACACAACCCAACGACAGACAACAACAGCGCAGGGCGGCATCGAGGCCCCGAGGTCAAGCCCCCGGCGCGGTGGAGGGATGGGGGGACGCCGGTACCCGGTCTCGGACGATGTCCGGGAGCCCGCCCAGCCCATCGCGGGCGATCTCCAGGTAATCCGGCAAAATGACAATCTTCACATCCTCGTCGTATTCAAACTTCTCATCAGAGAGGTCGAACCCGCCTTCAACGCCTGGTGGGAGGGAGTGAGGAGTCGGCAGGCCCGCTAGGTCTGTGTCTCTCAGCTGACACAGCACCCCTCCTCCTTTGCCCCCCACCCCCAGCCTCCGACTACTGATCCAATCGCAGCGAGCAGGCCAGCCTAGCCCAGCCCACGGAGACTTCAGGGGGCTCACCAATAGCCAGCCGGGTGGGCTTCTTCCGGGGTGGGTCGCCAGTGCCGGAAGTGTTCTCCTCTTCTTTCTGCAATGGACAGGAAGGGCAGGGTCGGAAGGGGGAGACAGAGTGGGTGGGCGCAGCTGAAAGTCTGAACGACACAAAATATTGGGTGAAAGAGCCGGGCACCAGTGCCTCACATCTGGCATCCTAGCTGCTCAGGGGGCTGAGCTCTGAGGATCATGGTTCAAAGCCAGCCTGGGCAGAAAAGTCTGTGAGATTCTGATCTCCAATGAACCAGCAAAAAAGCCAGAAGTGGGACCGTGGCTCAAGTGGTTGGAACAGCATCAGCTATTACCAACAAGCTCAAGGACAATGACTGGACATTTGAGTTCAAGCCCCAGAACTGTCAGAGAGAGAGAGAGAGAGAGAGAGAGAGGGAGAGAGGGAGAGAGCTGGGCATGAGCAGTTCATTTCAGTCATCCTGGCTACTCAAGAGGCTGAGATCTGAAGATCGCGGTTCAAAGCCAGGCCAGGCAGGAAAGTTCATGAGACTCTTGTTTCCAATAAACAACTCCAGAAAAGGTGGAAGTAGCACTGTGGCTCAAGTGGCAGAGCGCCAGCCTTAAGCAAAAAGCAGCTCAGGGACAGCGCCCAGGCCCTGAGTTCAAGGCCCAGGACCAGAAAAAGAAAAAAGATACCAATGGACAGTCAGACTCAAAATGAGCATCCTACCACACGCCGGGTCCGCCGGAGGTGCAGATAGACGCGCTGCCCCGTCTTGTTGAAATGTCTCTCCACATACTGCTTGCCGAAGCCCAGGAACGTGTTCATGCAGATGTAGAGACCACCATCGGACTCCTGGAGTGCAGGAAAGAAGGGAGGGAAGAGGAGGAGGGGATGAAATGCAGCCCAGTGGGGAAATGAACAACCTGGAATCAGACTGGTTCTCCAAAAGAACATTCATGTTCTCCAATGCAGCCTGGCCCTCGCCGAACTTATTTAGCCTTTGGGGACCTGCTTCAGGGATGGCTGAGGTTGTCTCCCATTTCCCGAAGACTCTGAGAACATCTTCCCAGGACATGCTTCTTCCTTCTCGAGGAAGACTTTAGAGGCCACCAATACACAGGGGGCAAAAGATCCAGAAAGTAAATGGAGACAAAGTACTGTACCCTTCCAGTATCATGAAGACAAGACCTGAAAGTCACATAACTCTCCCCAAATCAGTGACACCTAAGACAAATCCTATCTGATCTCTAGAATTCTGAAAGCCTGCCACGCTACTGAGGAGGCTGCCAAATGAGGATCGCAGTTTGAGGCCAGCTGGGGCAAGAAAGTGTGAGACTTTTCTCCAGTGAACCACCAAAAAGCCAGACATGGTGTTGTGGCTCAAGTGCCAGCCTTCAGGAAAAAAAAAAAAAAAAAGCTTGAACTCAGGCCCTGAGTTCAAGCCCCAGGACTGGCGCATGTGTACACACACACACACACACACACACACACACACACACACACACACACACACACACACACACACACACACACACACACACACACACTTAAAAAAAAAACTTTCCAGATGAGAGATACCTGCACTACACTGGAAAACCATACATGTAAGCTGAGATGTCAATAGTCCAGATCTTTCCTTTACTACACTGTAGGAGATAACTGAGCCTTGGTCCACAGACTCCTGTCTCTTTCTCTCCACCCCGCCCCTCCTCTCCGGCTGCATCTGGCTCTAAGAAGCAACCTTGTTTGGGGCTCACAGCTAAACTTGAACTTGCTCTGATAAAATCATGAAGTTCAGCATTGTGATTGTGTGTGTGAGAGAGAGTACTGGTCTTGAACTCAGGCTCTTGTGCTCTTGTTCGGTTTTTTCGATCACAGCTGGCGCTCTACCACTTGAGCCACCAGCTTTTTGTGGTTAACTGGAGATCAGTCTCTGACAGATCTTCCTGCCCAGGAATGGCTTTGAACCACCATCCTCAGATCTCAGCCTCCTGAGTATGGCCAGGATTACAGGTGTGAGCTATCAGCTCCTGGCAAATCCAGCATTTTAAACCCACCAGTAACCCATCGGCCGCTCAGCTCACTGAAATCTCACCTACCTTAAAAGCGATGACTTTTTAGAACAATCTGGCAAACATGTGCTGAGATGGCTGACCCACATACAATCCAAGAACAGGGAAAGGTCAGCGCCCACCAGGAATCAGCTCGAGAGAAGAAAATGGACCCTCTCCAAAGCTGCCCTGTACCTGGGCCTTTGTCACAGAGTCAGGACCGTGGGACAGGGAATTGGAAACAGTAAGATTGGCCTGACATCCATGGCTTTGAGCAACAGGCATCCTCTTCCTGGAATCAAAGCCTTGGTGGCCTTGAAATTCTCTCTGCTGTGATATTAAAAATAGAGCATTGTGCAAAGCACTTCTTGGCTGGATCGATCTCTCTGTGCCCCTCCCTGCCGCTGCATCGCTCATGAACAAGCGGAGCAGTTGGCACCAGGAGGTCAGCTAACCTCTTCTTCCCATGAAGATAATCAGATATGCGGGGGTGGGGGGAGGTCTGTCCCAAAGCAACTAGGCCATCAAAAAAGACAAAGTCTCTGAAAGTTACAAAACTGCTTTTTGGCCAGAAGCCTGTGGCTTACTCTGGTCACCTTAGCTATTCAAGAGGGCTGCGATCTGAGGACCAAGATTTCAAAACTAGCCCAAGGCAGGAAAGTCTGTGAAAAAAAATCTTATCTCTTGACTAACCAGCAAAAAGCCAGAAGTCCGGGGGTGGCTCAAGTGGGAGAGCACCAGCCTTGAGTGAAAAAGCTCAGGGGCAGTGTACTGGAGGTTCTGAGGTCAATGACCTGTGTTGGCATACACAAAAACCAATCGTTTTTTTTTTTATTTAAAGCTGTTATTAACGGGGGCAGGGGGGAGTAAGTGGACATAGAAAAACCCACTTGTGCAGTGCGCTCGGTGGTTGACACCTGCAATCCTACCTACTCAGGAGGCTGAGATCTAAGGATCACAGTTTGAAGCCCGCTCCAGGCAGAAGAGTCCTTAAAAGTCCAATTCACCAGCGAAAAGCAGGTGTAAAGGTGTGACTCAAGTGCTGGAGCATCAGCCTGGAGCAGAAAAAGCCAAGGGGGCAGGATGAGGCTCAGATTTCAAGCCCCAGGCCTTGCAAGAAAAGAAAACAACACCCACCTACTTCTACCCTCTGCTGAGCATGAAGGGAAACCTTGCCCTCCAGAGAGGCACGGAGGGGGGGGGGCAGCGATTAAACTCTTAGATGTTGAGTTTCATCAAGGATCTGAAACCTTGGAGGCACAGGTCCTCTCTTACCTCTGCCCAAAACAAAACAACCACCACCACAAAAAAAAAAACAAAACCACACCAGCACACTGTCTGTGTCTCTGGGATGGAAGGCCAGCAAACCACAAATGACAAGGATAGTCCTGAATCCGGGTCCCACACCAGGCTGCTAACCTCGGCCTGGGGTGATGCATTCATGAAGACTTTCCACTCTGACTTGCAGTTTTCAGGCGGTGGTGGTGAGCTTGAGTCTGGCTTGAGCACCCGGGGCAGGGCCCAGGCTGGAGGGGAGGGGTGGGGAGGGGGGCGGGTCCCGATGCAGCCCTCTCAGGGCAGGCCTGGGGAGACGGGACTCCTGTTTGGGGGGAGGGGAGGGGGGGGGGAATGGGAAGCAGGGCTGCGGGAAGGGAGGTGCGTGTAGCAGGGAGTGGGCGGTGGCTTTTGTCTAAGACAAGAGTGGGAGCCCGCTGGGAAAAGGGGAGGCTCAGCATCCTCAAAAATCAAATCAAATCTCTCTAGCAATACTTCCAAAGGGGGAACCCCACCCCCACCCCCACCCCGGTCACCTTGATGGACGCGAAGGGGAGAGGAGGAGACGAGTGCACAATCACAATCCACTTCAGAGGAGAAACGACCCCTCCCTAGCACGGACGACCCACCTCCCCGCCCCCCCACCCCCACCCCCGGTCCCTCGAACTCCATCTTTCTCCCATCCAGTCTCGTTCTCAGCCCACTTCCAGACTAGGAGCTGCAGCCCCCATTCCATCATTTCTCCCTACCCCCACCCCCAGCCCCGGCCCCGAACAGTGGGGAGTCGCCCCCATTCCATCCACGCCAGACTACAAACCCCGGGGAGCCGTGCGCGGCGGGCAAAGCCAGCTCCCAGGGTTTTGCAGGGGGTCCCCCTGGGGGATGTAGTTCGCCGGCTGGGCGGCAAACCCTAAGTTAGAATGGCACCGAGGGCAGAGGGGGACTACAATCCCCACAATGCGCCGCGACATTCGAGCGGGCGCGGCAGGGCGCGGAGGCTTCCGGGAGAGCAAGTCTCACGCCACGTCCGGGCTAATGAAAAGCAACGGAGCAAAGGAGCGTGCGAGACTACAAGTCCCACGATGCATCGCGGGGAGGCGGTGGCCCAAGCCTTGCAGGCCCCGGCAGAATGACCAGGGCGATGGAAGGAAGTCGTGGTCGCCGCGAGCATGGGGAAAGGGCTTACCGGCGTATCGAAGGAAAAGGCGCACTCGTCTTTGTGGACCCGGTCTCCAGCCTTGGGGACCCGGATCGTCGGCAATACTGACAGCAGCGCCTCCTCACTCAGCTCCGCCATGACACCGGCAGCAGCTTCTCCACACACACGGCGGCTCCCACCGTTCCCAGTCCCCCTCCCACCCCTGCTCTCCCGTCCAATCAGGGCTGCTCGCTCGGCGCGTGCGCTCAAGGCAAGACGCGCGAGAACGGCGGTTGACGTAGCCTGCTGACCGGCGCCCCGCCTCCTGCCCTACTCTTGGTTACCACCAATGAGGAGCGCTGCTTGTGTAAGTGACGGTCGTAAGGACCAATCAGACGCTTCCGAGGCCAGCGTGCGAGTTACCAGGCGGGGTCGGAGTTGCGGGAGCCGGGACCCCGACACGCCCCCCAGCCCCGCCCCCGCTTAGTCCCTTCACGTGACTGTTGTTTAAACCCTCTGGGTTCTCGAAACTTTCCTGGTGACTCGACCCATTGGATTAAAAATAAACAAAAAGACCCATTTTCTGGGTATGTGAAAAGGCGCCATCCGACGGGGCGGGGCTTGAGGGGTGTTTGGGTGATGGACAACCCCGTCAACGAATCAGGATTAAGATCTCTCCCATCGGAACTCCCGTCTCCAGCCGGAGGTGTGCGCGGCAGCGGTCATCATTCACAGTGGCGGTGTCTCCCGAAGCCTCACGCACGCACGCACGCAGCGCGAACGAAAGTGCCCCGCGTCTCCCGGAGGGACACGGCGGCGTCACGCGAGCCGCGGTCTAAACGCCCCACGTCCGCCCATGTTGGACATCCTCCCAGTCCAATGACTTCCGGCTTGGGGGAGGCGGGTCTTCCTCCACGGACCTATGAGCGCTGGCGTGGGGTCAGCCAATAAGACGAGGGCAGGGGGCGTGGCGGGAAGTTTGAAACTCGGACTCCGGGAGTTGAGGCTCGAGCTCGGTGGCATCGCAGGGGGGTCCCCCGGTAAGTGACTGGAAGGAGTGAATGGGAAAGTGAGGAAGCCCCGCAGGCCCCGCAGGAGCCGTGTTGGAGATCGTCACGATCGTTCGCCCTGCACACGCGGCGGGGGAGGCCGGTGACGGGGCGTCTCCCGTGTCGCTTCCCACAGGGTGCCCAGCGTCGATCCACGTCGGGCCTCGGCCCTACCCCGCTGCTCGTGGACATGGGCTCAGCCAAGAGCGTCCCGGTGACTCCGGCGCGGCCTCCGCCGGTCAACAAGCACCTGGCCCAAGTGGCGGATCCTCGATCGCCCAGCGCCGGCATCCAGCGCACGCCCATCCAGGTGCCCCGACGCAGGAAGCGGCCTGCGATCTTGGGTTTTGGATTGGAACGTGTGTGTGTGTGTGTGTGTGTGTCCGGATTTGAACTCAGGGCCTGGGCTCTTTGTGCACAAGGCTTATTAGGGCTCTACCACTTTGAGCCACAGCTCCACTTCCGGTTTTCTGAACGCTCCCTGGAGATATCAGGCTCATGGCTGCCCAGGCTGGCTTTGAACCGGGCTCCTCAGATCTCAGCCTCCCGAGTTGCTAGGATGCCAGGTGTGAGCCGCCCCCGTCCAGCTTTAAAGCTTTCCTTGTGACTCGGGGTTGGCGCTCTACCACTTGAGCCACAGCTCCACCTCGAGCTTTTTTTTTTTTTTTTTTTTTTGTCGGTCATGGGGCTTGAACTCCGGGCCTGGGCGCTGTCCCTCAGCTCTTCAGCTCAAGGCGAGCGCTCTACCACTTGAGCTACAGCGCCACTTCCGGTTTTCTGGTGGTTTATTGGAGATAGGAGTCTCACAGTCTTTCCTGCCCGGGCTGGCTTTGAACCGCGATCCTCAGATCTCAGCCTCCTGAGTAGCTAGGATTACAGGCGTGAGCCACCAGCGCCCGGCTCCACCTCGAGCTTTTTGCCAGCTCCTTGGAGCTAGCCTTTTGGCTTTGTCTGCTCAGGATGGCTTTGAACTAGGATCTTCTGATCTCACCCTCCTGGGTGTAGCTAGGTGTGAGCCACTGGACCTGGGTGGATTTTAGAGCATGAGTTGGAACATACACACACACACACACACACACAGCCTTATTTTCTGCCTGGGATTGGCTGAATGTGGGAGAGCTTTAGGAGTTCCCAGGGGATGAGGGGGGTGGGGCACACCTACTCTGGCTTTTTGTGTTCCTGGCAGGTGGAAAGCTCCCCACAGCCAAGCACACCATCGGGAGAGCAGCTGGTGAGCCCCAAGCAAGCTCAGGACCCTGATCCCCGCTCTCCCACCCTGGGCATCGCACGGACACCTATGAAGACCAGCAGTGTAGGTAAGGGCGGGGCCAAGGGATGCTCAGGAGACTGGCTCCTACATACTGTGTGTGTGTGTGTGTGTGTGTGTGTGTGTGTGTGTGTGTGTGTGTGTGTGTGTGTGTGTGTGTGTGTGTGTGTGTGTGTGTGTGTATACACCAGTACTGGGGCTTGAACTCACGATCTGTGCACTGTCCCTTAGCTCCCTTGCTCAAGGCTGGCGCTCTACCACTTGAGCCACAGCGCCACTTCCGGTTTTCTGGTGGTTCATGGGAGATCAGAGTCTCACAGACTTTCCTGCCCAGGCTGGCTTTGAACCACGATCCTCAGATCGCCCAGGTCCTGAGTTCAAGTCCCACCACTCATCAAAAAAATATAAAAAATGAAAGCCACTGATCGCGCCTCTCTTCTCCTCTAGACCCTGAGAGTCCAGTGATGAGGCAGCTGAGCGACATCTTTGAGACTGAAGCCTCCACTCCCCAGCCTCCACCACAGCCTCTGTCCTCTGAAGTGGACTCACCTGGAGATGCTCAGCTAGCTCTAGCCGACCAAATGGGCTCTTACAACCTACCCGAGCATTCCTCCAAACAGGACGTTCCCAAGGAGGAGAAGAAACAGCCCGCAGCAGCACCTGCGGCCAGCCAGAGCTCCGACAAGCCAGCCAGAGACCACGAGATGGCCCAGGCTTCAGGTTCAAGATCTCGTATCTAGGGATACTGTTTGTGGGTGAGAATGAGAGGAATAAATAGCCAGCCCCTAAGTTTTTCAGTGTCAGTACTGGGGCTTGAACTCACAGCCTGGGTGCTGTCTCTGAGCTTTTTTCTTTACTTCTGCTCAACCACTTTGAGCCACAAGCTCTACTTCCAGCTGTTTCTGGTGGTTCATTGGAGATCAGAAGTCTCTCAAGACTTTTCCTGCCCAGGCTGACTGAGACCCTCGATCCTCAGATCTCAGCCTCCTGAGTAGCTGGGATTATAGGCATGCGCTCTGGCACCTGGCTATCCGCCCTCAATTTTGAATCTTGTCTTTAAAACCCTTCCCTATTCTAGGTTCTAAGCGCAGTAGACGGAGGCCAAACAAGAAGGTTCTGGGGAGATCTCCCCTGACCATCCTGCAGGATGACAACTCCCCCGGGACCCTGGCATCATCGAGACAGGTAAAGGGAGAGATGGGGGAATCTTCTAGTAAGATATTGAACTGGTGGCAGGGAGGGGGTGCGGGGAGGCTTTTGTTGTTGCCAGTCCTGGGACTTGAACCCAGGGCCTGGGCACTGTCTCTTGAGCTTCTTTTGCTCAAGGCTGGCGCTCTACCACTTGAGCCACAGCACCACTTGTGGCTTTTTCTGTGTGTGTGGGACTGAGGAATCGAACCCAGGGCTTCATGCATGCATGTTAGGCAAGTGCTCTACCCCTAAGCCACCTTCCCAGCCTGTTTTCTGTGTTCTTGTTTGATGGTTTTTTATGCTGGTGATGGTGTTTGAACTCAGGGCTTGGGCACAGTCTCTGAGCTTTTTCGCTCAAGGCTGGCACTCTACCACTTGAGCCACAGCTCCCCTTCTGGCTTTGGGTGATTTCACTGGAGACAAAGAGACTCATGGATTTTCCCGCCCTCGATCCTCAGTTCTCAGCCACCTGAGTAGCTGGGATTACAGGTGTGAGCTACAGGTGTGGGCCACCAGTGCCAGCCTTCATCTACCACCTTTTGCAGGGTAAACGCCCTTCTCCCCTAAGTGAGAATGTGAAGGAGATAAAGGAAGCGGCCATTTTGGGAACTAATGGAACCGGACGAGGATTGAAAAGCGGAGGGCGTGCATGGGAGCAAAGGCAAGAGCATGAGAAGGAAAATCAGCATTTTGCTTTGGTGGAGAGTTAGGCCCGGCCTAGCACCTGGGCTGGCTTTGCCTAGGATCTGCTGATTTTTTTTTTTTCTGGATCGTTTTTTCCTCTTTCTTTGCTGGACGGACTGAGGGAAGGCTGGGTTTGCATTCATCCTCCACGACCTGCGCTGGGACTTGGTGTTTTATTGACTTGTTTCTCTTGTATATTAAAGGAAGTGATTTATTTTATGTTTGATTTTGTTTGGTGGCGCTGGGGCTTGAACGAAGGGCCTAGTGCTTATAGGGCTTGGCACTTGAACCACGCACCCACACTCAGCCTAAAAGAAGGGATTTAAAATGATGCTTTAATAAAATGGACCTGGGCCTCGGTGGTAGAGCGCTTGCCTTGCATGCATGAGGCCCTGGGTTCGATTCCTCAGCACCACATCCACAGAAAAAGTCAGAAGTGGCGCTGTGGCTCAAGTGGTAGAGCGCCAGCCTTGAGCTGAAGAGCTGAGGGACAGCGCCCAGGCCCTGAATTCAAGCACCACAACTGACAGACAAAACCAAAACAGGCCTTTGTAGGTGCGAGTGGCTCACGCCTGTAATCCCAGCTACTCAGGAGGTTGAGATCTAAGGTCCTGGGGCTTGAACTCAGGGCCTGGGCGCTGTCCCTCAGCTCCTCAGCTCAAGGCAAGTGCGCTACCACTTGAGCCACAGCGCCACTTCCGGTTTTCTGGTGGTTTATTAGAGAGGAGAATCTCACAGACTTTCTGGCCAGAGCTGGCTCTGAACCGCGATCCTCAGATCTCAGCCTCCTGAGTAGCTGGGATTATAGGCATGTGCTACCATCCCCTGGCTTGAATACACTTTTGACCCAGCTCGGCTCAGCCTCCTTTCTCAGGCCAGGCCTCCTTCCTTCCCCATCCTCTCTGCCACAGCCCCCCTCCCTTGCACACAACACCTTCTAGGGTTTCGGGGGGGGGGGGAGGGGCAGGAAACAGAAGCCAAATGTCAGAAACCTCAGTGTATGCTACATTTTATTGGCAGGTGCTTTTGGAAAGAAAGGACCAAAACAAAAACAAAAACAAAAAAAAGTGGAAAAAGGAGGATCAAGATCCTAGCGGTGACTCAAGTCCTATTCATGAGTCTAGACAGAGGCCGTGACTCAGGGAACATTCTAGATTCTTAGGGGCTGGGAACTTCACCGGCAGAGCCCTGGGAGAGCGGCATTGTCCTGCCTCTTGATGGGAGAGTCTGGGAGGCCAGTGGAGAGGAGGCCCGGGGACCAGAGGCCAAGGAGGAAATAGGCCAAGATGGTTTCTTACTGTCCTTCCCCCAGAGAAAGCAGCTTGGTGGATTTCCGCCCCCTGCCGTACAGAAATCCCAAAGAGATGGCGTCCTGGCCTTTAATCTCTTTCCTCCCCGCCTCCTCAGTTCCAGATTTTGAGGAAGCTGTCCCAGGACCCAGTGGCCACAGCCATCCCGTCGGCCGTGACCCCCAGACAGCTGACCCTGTTGTCATGGCCGGAGAGGACGCCTGAGGAGGGAAAAATGGCAGCAGCTGGAGTGTGGGGCGGGGCTGGGGGCCCTCAGCACCCAGAGGCCCCTGAGGGTCTGAAAAAAGGGTCAGCCACAAGAGATGGGACTTCTCTTTGAAGCCGATTTGCCCGAGTAAGACATGGATTAGAGCTGAGTCCCGTGGCTCATGCCTGTAATCCCAGCTACCCAGGAGGCTGAGATCTGAGGATCGTGGCTCACAGACAGTGCAGGCAGGAAAGTGTGAGACTTATCTTCCATGAACCAGCAAAAGCTGGAAGTGGTGCTGTGGCTCAAGTGGTAGAGCGCCAGCCTTGAGCAGAAAAGCTCAGGGCCAGCGCCCAGGCCTTGAGTTCAAGCCTCAGGACTGGCACCGAAAAAAGCAATGACAGGGTTCCCCTAAATCAAAGGAGGGGAGACTGGGAGGGAGGGAGGGGGCCCTTACCCACGCGCTCACACTTCATGGAGTCCCACACGTTGCAATTGAAGTCATCATAGCCCGCGAAGAGCAGGCGACCACTCAGCGAGAAGGCCACCGACGTGATACCGCAGATGATGCTCTCGTGGGCATACGTGGTTAGCTCCTGGTCAGCGCGCAGGTCGAACAGACGGCAGGAAGCATCGTCGGAGCCCGTGCAGATGGCCTCTCCATTGGGGAAGAACTGAGGCCCGGAGGGGAGGATCAGGACTGGAGGCTGGAGTCCCAATTCCTCTCCCTGGCCAGTCCCGTGTGTGTGTGTGTGTGTGTGTGTGTGTGTGTGTGTGTGTGTGTGTGTGTGTGTGTGTGTGTGTGTGTGTGTGTGTGTGTGTGTGTGTGTGTGTGTGTGTGTGTGTGCGCGCGCGCACGTGCGCTTGAACTCAAGGCCTGGGCACTGTCTCTTAACTTTTGCACTCCAGGCTGGTGCTCTACCATTTGAACCACGTCTCCACTCCCAGCTTTTTGGCGACTCGTTGGAGATTCAGTCTCAGGGACTTGTCTACCCCGGCTGGCTTCCTATCACAATCCTCAGATCTCAGCTTCCTGAGTGGCTGGGATTACAGGCGTGCCCACCAAAGCCCACCCTCAAGCGTGGGTAACAATCATCTCGGCCAAGTTGCCAGGCGGGGTACCATGGTTGCCCCAGAGCCCTATGGGACAGAAGTATCTAGAATCCTGGTAACTACTGGGGCAAGCCCCAAAGTGATGCAAATGGCCTAACAAGGTAATATCAGCTATGGGGGAAAATGGGTGTGAATTTGGGTGTTGGTGGTCACACCTGTAATCCCAGCTACTCAGGAGGCTGAGATCTGAGGATAATGGCTCAAAGCCAGTGTGGGCAGGAAAGTCTGAGACTCTTATCACAGACCAGCAAAAGTCAGAAGGGGAGCTGTGGCTCAAGTGGTAGAGCACCATCCTTGAGCAAATAAAAACTCAGGCACAGTGCCCAGGCCCTGAGTTCAAGTCCCAGGACCAGCATGGGGGAATAAAACCACACACAAACACACACACACATACACAGACAAGAAAAAGCTCAATTGGGCACCAATGGCTCTTCTCAGGAGGCTGAGCTCTGAGGATCGTGGTTCGAGGCCAGTCTCAGGGACTTTCCTGCCTGGGCTGGCTTTGAACCACGATCCTCAGAGCTCAGCCTCCTGAGAGGCTGGGATGACAGGTGCCTGGCTTACGAGACTAAGGAACAGTGCCTGGGTCCTGAGTTCGAGTCCGTGGGAGGGTGTGTGGGGTTTGGGGGTGGCACTCACACAGATGGCGTTGATGTCCGACTCGTGGCCAGTGAAGGTCTGGCGACAGGTCCCCTCGCGCACGTCCCACAGTTTGGCGGTGGCATCGCAGGCCCCCGAAATAAAGAGCTTGTAGTCGGGGGACACGGCCAGACTCATGCAGTCCCCTGTGTGCCCCACAAACACGGTCTTCTGCTGTCCCGTCTCGATGTCCCAGAGGGCGCTGCGGGCGGGGAGGAAGGCGGTGAGGAGAAGGATCCCACAGGCCTGGCTCAGGGTGTCACTTCCCAGCCCTGGCACCCCAACTTTCAACCCTTACCACGTTGTGTCTCCTGAGCTGGTCACGATGTTATTGTCATCCAGGAAGCGACAGCAGGACAGATAACCTACAAGGACAGTGTCTCTGGGTGAGGAGACAGTGTTTCTTTATTTGTCCCCCTCCTAGGATTTGAACTCAGGACCTGGGATGCTGAACTTGAGCTTTTTTTTTTTTTCAAGGTTGGCGCTTTACCACTTGAGCCACGGCTCCATGTCTGGCTTTTTCTTTTGCTGGCTCATGGGAGATTAAGAGTCTCACAATCCCTTCCAGTCCGAGGGGCCTGGCTTCACATCACAGTCTTCAGATCCTATGTTCCCCGGAGTGGCTGGGATTACAGGCGGGTGGCGCGGTGCTCTTACCTGTGTGAGCCGAGAGCTCCCGGCTGACCTTGACGTTCCCCTCTCGGGATTTGAGGTTATAGATGGAGCACATGTTGTCCAGCCCACCGCAGGCCACGAAGTTCCCGGATGGAGCATACGCACAGGTCATTACCCAGGAGGAGCGCAGTGGAATGGCGTGAACCTGCAGAGGGGAATGTGAGCTAGCTCCCGGGTGGACCGGCAGGGGTTGGGCGTTGAGGGGGGAGGCGGGGAGGTGGGGGGATGGTATGACAGGATGGGGGGGACAGGGCTGGCACCTTGTTGGTGGTATACGTGTCCCACACAATCAATTTCCCGTCCTGCGACGCGCTTACGAGCAGCCTGGGGAGAGAGCACCCCCAGTCACGCCCCCTGCCTCCCCTCCCCACTCCCCCTCCCTTCTAGAACCTTCTCCGGCCTCACTTGGAGTCGGTGGCCCAGTGCATGGCATAGATCTTGGCCAGGTGACCCCTGAGCGTCCGCCGGGTCCGCATCTGGATGCGGCTCACGACCTCGAGGCCAGACACCAGCTGCAGAGAAAGTGGGTGTCACAGGCCCGGGGGGGGGGCGCCAGATGCCAGGATGAGGCCCCCCCTCACACACACCCTCCTGGTAGGACTTGGATGGCTGGTTCGCTGTGACAGATTGCTCAATGGGACAAATAAAGGCTCCAATTCCTCGACCAAGGTCGGCCTGCCCTTGAACTTGAGGAGAAAGGCGCATGCGTGGCCTGCTCAGGCCACAGGGGCCTGCTTTTTCTTCTCTGTCTCTTTGTGCCAGTCCTGGGGCTTGAACTCAGGGCCTGGGCGCTGTCCCTCAGCTCTTCAACTCAAGGCTAGCGCTCTACCACTTGAGCCACAGCGCCACTTTGGCTTTTTTCTGCTTATGTGGTGCTGAGGAATCGAACCCAGGGCCTCATGCATGCGAGGCGAGCGCTCTACCACTGAGCCACCTGCCCAGCCTCACTTGATTTGTTATCTTGAGTAAATTATTCAACTCTAAGTCCAACTCCTCCAGGTGAGCCATGAACTTTATCACAGATCGATGGTTGTCCTGAACATTATTGATATAGTTATATAAAACTGTATAGTAGACTTATATACATGTTAGAATTAAATTATACAAATCACTTCTACTATTTCAACTCTAGGAATGTTGCTATATATATTTTTCCCCTGACCAGGCCCAGGAATCGAACTGAAGACCTCATACTCGGTCAGCTTCCCTTGCTCTGCTGGCACTCTACCACTTGAACCACGCTCCATTCCCAGCTTTTTGCTAGCAAATTGGGAGATGGAGTCTTGAGGACTTTCCTACCCAGAGCTGGCTTCAAATCCCAATCTTGATCTTATCCTCTTGAGTAGCTGGGATTAAAGGCATGAGCCACTGGCACCTGGCTGTTTTATGAACATATTAACGTGTGTGTGTGTGTGTGTGTGTGTGTGTGTGTGTGTGAGTACTGGGGCTTGAACTCAGGTTTTTAAACTGTTGCTTGCTTGGCTTTTAAAAAAAATTAAGGCTGTTGCTCTACTGCTTGAGCTACACCTCCAGTTCTGGCTTTTTGCTGGTTCATTGGAGATCAGAGTCTCCTGGACTTTCCTGCCTGGTCTGGCTTTGAATCATGATCCTCAGATCTCAGCCTCCTGAGTAGCTGGGATGACAGGTCCGAGCTGTCACCCAGTTTAGCTCATATTAATATATTTAATGGGTCTAAGATGCCATCACTGAGTCTAAGAAGCACCATCTTATAATCACCACGGAAAAGAAGAAAGACTCGGGTGCCGGTGGCTCAGACCTGTAATCCCAGCTACTCAGGAGGCTGAGATCAAAGCCAGCCCAGGCAGGAAAGTCCAGGAGACTCTGATCTCCAATAAAACAAACAAAAACAAACAAAAAGCCAGGAGTGGCGCCGTGGCTCAAGTGGTAGAGCGCTAGCCTTGTGCAAATCAGGCTCAGTGACAGAGCCCAGGCCCTGAGTTCAAGCCCCAAGACCAGTATCAAAAAGAGAGAGAGAGAGAGAGAGAGAGAGAGAGGAGGGGGAGGGAGGGAGGGAAAAACCACCAATTATGTGGTGATGTAAACCATCATCCAGCAACAGATACACCTTGATTTCAGAGACATACACGTGTGCAGGGCGCCGGTGGCTCACACCTGTAATCTTAGCTCACCCAGGAGGCTGAAACTTGGAAAACCTTAATTCAAAGCCAACCTGGGCAGCCAAGTCTGCGAGACTCATTTCTCCAAGCCGCCAGCAAAATGTCGGACAGGAGGCATGGCTCGGGTGGTAGAGCACCGGCCAGGAGCAAACAAGCCAGAAGGGCCCTTCTGCACGGACCTTCTCCCCCCTTCCACGGTGTCTTTCCCAGGAAGGTGGGAGGGGGAGGGGTTGGTCTCTCACAGAAAGTTATTGAATTCATTCATTCCCAGCTTTCTTCCCCGCCCCCCTTCCCCCCTCCCCCCCACACCCAGCCTCAGGGCCAGAGACAAAAGGGGGGGCTCACCTCAGCCAGGGTGCTATCTGCGCAGGCTTTCCTGGCTTCCTGGGGGGGGAAAGCAGCCTTCAGGGGTGGGGGTACAGTAGGTGGGGGGGATGCTTGTGTCCCAAATTCCCCAGGCACTTGGAGGTGGGAGAGAGGGGGGAGGGGGTCTCTAAGGAATTACTGGAGCATGAGCCCTCCCCTCCCCCCCACGCTGTCTCCCCTGAAGACTTCCGATCTGTTTCCTGGGGGGGGTGGAGGGGAGCTTGGGGGGGGCGGTTACTGAGATCTGTTTCTTGAGCTGTTCGGCTTCCTGCCTCAGTTGCTCCATCTCCCCCATGGCGGACGGGTCCAGGGGTGCCTTGCACTCCTGCCAGGAACACACACGGGGTGGGGGTACAGAGCCCTGCATGTCGCAATCCCGTTTATTTGCTTGGGTGCCCGTCCTGGGTTGGAACTCAGGGCGGGAACACTGCTCCTGAGCTTTTTCTGTCCAAGGCTGGCGTTCTACCACTGGAGCCACAGCTCTATGTTTTCTGGGGGGCGAGGGGGGGGCGGCTCTTTGGAGATAAGAGCCTCACAGACTTTCCTCCCCAAGCTGGCCTCCAAGTTCGATCCTCCGGTCTCAGCCTCCCGAGTTTGCTGGGATGACAGGCAGGAGCCCCCAGAGTTGGGGGAATTCTCTTACCAGCCACATTTCTACCCTTCACATCCCTTTCTACTGGGAAAAATGGGAGAGTGATGGTCTTGGGGGGCTCCTTCACCCCTCCCTGCTCCTGGACACAGTCCCAAGCACCCAGCTCTAAGCCCTCCCCGCAGCCCTGCCACCTCAGGGCAGAGCTGGGGGGCGGGGAGACCCAGCTCCCCACTTACTTGGGTTCTAGCTGGATGTCTCCCCGATTTCCAGCTCCGATTCCTCAGTGTCTCTTTGCAGCTGCAGCTGGGATGCCGAGGTACCGGCCTGGGGAGGGAGCACCCCAATAACCACACCCCACGTTAAGCAAATGAAATCAGCCACCAGGGGTGGGGAGGGGAGGGCAGCAGGAGGGGGGGGAAAGAGGGGGGTGGGCTGAAAGGGGGGGGGGAGAGCCCTCTACAATTGGCAGAGATCAGAGCATCAAGCTAAGCCGTGAGGATTACAGCCTGGGGTTGGGGTGTGGGGGGGGGCAGAGAGGCACAGGCCTCCCCCTCCCTCGCGACCCCCTCCCCCTCTCCCCTGCCACCTTGGTCCTCACTCTGGTCATGAATTTGGCTTTCAGGGCCTGCTCAGGAATCAGGGAGGTGGTGATAGGTGAATGGGGTCTGCACCCCAAATTGTGACACCCCCCCCTCCGAGATGGAGGGGAAAGAAGGCCTAGAAATCCGGGAGGGATTAGAAGAGACTGAATTGGATAATCCTTCTGGACAAACTCTAACCAGCTGCCCCCCTGGGCTTGATCCTGGGGTGTGGGGGGGGGCTGGTGGTGGTAGGGAGGAGTAAAGGGGGGGCAGAGGGGAGGCGAGGAGGGGTGAGAGACGCTGGTCACCTCCCCCAGCTTTGGAGAGAGAAAAGAATTACAAAGGAAACCCAGCAAAGCCTGGCCCTCGGCTTTGCTCCCAGGATTCACAGCGGGAACCCCAAAAGGTTCAAGGCTGCTCCTTCTAGCCAAACTCAGCAGAGGGGAGATGGACAGAAAAGAGGCCCCAGGGAGCCATTGTGAGGGGGTGTGTGTGGGAGAGAGAGAGAGAGAGACAGAGAGAGAGAGAGAGAGAGAGAGAGAGAGAGAGAGAGAGAGAGAGAGAGAGAGGAGAGAGAGATCCATCCATTTGCATGCGGGAGCAGGTGCCTGAGATTTCCCTGACAAATCACAGACTCCAGTGACACTTCCCGCCCCTGGTGGCAACACCGAAGGACACCTGTCCCCTCCCGGATGAGCTACAGAAAGCACAGACACACCAGAGTGAGGCTGTTCAGGTCTTTAGTGCAGAGATTGGCAGAGCGAATAAAAATAATTCATTGTGTACAGGTGCTGGGATTTGAACTCAGGGCCTGGGCGCTGAACACTTGAACCACACCACAACTCTACTCCCATGGCGTGCTTAGTGCAGACAAGAGTCTCACAGACTGGGCCTCCGGCTGTGATCCTCAGATCTCAGCCTCCTGAGTAGCTGGGATGACAGCCACCAGCACCAGGCTAAAAGTTCACACCATCGGCCTCTTTTTTCCCTTCTTTGTCATTTCTTCCCTAGGGAGGCGTCATGTCTGTCTGTCCAAGATCTGTCCGTCTGGAGGGGGGGGCCGGGCCCCAGAAGCGCTGGGTGACGCCCAAGCAGTGTTTGATGAGGGCAGATATGAGAGATTCCCAAGATAGCGCCCTGCTGGATGCTTCTCATGGGTCCTTCTCCGGCTTGCGAGGCCCAGGGCCCCTGCAGCTGGCTCGGCCACTCACAGCTCCTCTCGGGCCCTCCGTGGCTCCGCGTTTGTTTCTTGCAGACGTTGAAGTTTGTGGCTGGGGGGTTCTGGGAAAGGGTCTCTGCCTGGCGTTTCTTCCTCCTCCTCCTCCTCTTCCTCCTCCTCCTCCTTTAGCTTCTGCAGCAATTCCTTGGCTTCTGTCCACTCCTGCGGGGTGGAGGAGAATCTGGCCCACGAGCCCACCCGGCTGAGGCGCCTGCCTGCTCCCATTCCCACCGACCGCCCCTGCTCCTCCTCACCTGCTCCCGGTGCTCCGGGGCCCACGTGTGCCACAGCGCCAGGGCGCAGCGCCGACCGCGGGTCACGGCCCACACCCCGTGGGGATTGTCCCCGCCAGAGCTGAAGGCCACCAGGCGACCGCAGCGGGGGCGAACCTGAGCCTGGGAGTGGGCAAAGGCCAGAGGGCAAGGGTCACTGCCACACTTACTCTTACTATTTGTGCCAGTCCTGGGGTTTGAACTCAGGATGTGGGTGCTGTCCCTGAGCTTTTTTCCTTCAAGGCTGGCGCTCTACCACTGGAACCACAGCGCCACTACTGGTTTTCTGGTGGTTTATTTGGAGATCAGAGTCTCCTGGACTTTCCTGCCTGGGCTGGCTTCGAACCCTGATCCTCAGATCTCAGCCTCCTGAATAGCTGGGATGACAGGCGGGAGCCACCGGCTTCCTTCCCACCCTTCAATTCAGGAACATTCCTGAATTGTGTCATTCCTTTTGCCCATTTCTAGGCTGTGATGCATCTCTAGAAATTTCCATAAGACAGGAATAAACTTATTACTTATTAATACTTATGAATTATTAATTATGTATTAATATTACTTATTAATACTAGGCATCCAGATTGGATGCCAGCCCAGGCCAAACAGTCCATGAGACTCTTTTATTGGGTCAGTCGTGGGGCTTGAACTCTGGGCCTGGGCGCTGTGCCTGATCTTCTTTTGCTCAAGGCGAGCGCTCTACCACTTGAGCCACAGCACCACCTCTGGTTTTCTGGTGGTTCATTGGAGGTAAGAGTCTCACAGACTTTCTTTACCTGAGCAAAGGCTGGCTTTGAACCATGATCCTCAGATCTCTCGTCTCCGGAGTAGCTAGGATGACAGGCGTGAGACACTGGTGCCCAGCTACTAATGTCCTGCTTTTTGATGGATGTTGAGATGGGGGGTTCACTTTGTAGCCCAGCAAGTAGCTGAGACTACAGGCCTCACCACAGCACCTGCTATACAGCCTCTCCTTTAGGAGATGAGCCAAACCCAATCTGCCAAGGCAGGGTCTGCGGGGAGGAACTTAGACATCTCCCAGGGGGCTAGAAAATGTCTGCCAGCTGGGCACCGGTGGCTCACACCTGTCATCCCAGCTACTCAGGAAACTGAGATCCGAGGATCGCGATTCAAAGCCAGCCTGGGCAGGAAAATCCATGAGACTCTGATCTCCAATAAACTACTCAAAATCAGAAGTGGTGCTGTGGCTCAAGTGGTAGAGCACCCGCCTTGAGCTGAAGAGCTGAGGGACAGCGCCCAGACCCCAAGTTCAAGCTCCACGACCGACACAAGAAAGAAAATGTCTTCCGACAGCCAGCAGACCAGGACATGTAGAGAGGCAGAAGGAAAGGGGTTAAGATGACCCAAGCTATTTTCCTGCATTTGCCTCTGGGAATCTGCTTTGAATCCTGAGCTCAGCACTGAGCCCTCTTGTCAGCCCTACAACCACCCCTACACCCCCCACCACAGCCCCACCCCGTCAACACCCTCACCCCAACCCCCCTACCGTGACAGTGAGCGCGTTGGGCTGCGTGAAGAACAGGTCCCCCCCTTTAAAGTCATCGTTGAGGTAGAGAAGGCCGCTGCGGAGAAAACAGGCATCCATGAGCCAGGCACTGGTGCGCACGCCTATAATCCCAGCTACACAGAAGACTGAGATCTGAGGACCCAGGCTCAAAGCCAGCCTGGGTGGGAAACTGCCAGACTGGGACTCTGATCTCCAAGGAACCACCAAAAAGCCGGAAGTGGAGCTGTGGCTCAAGTGGCAGAGCGCTAGCCTTGAGCAAAAGAAGCTCAGGGACAGCACCCAGGCCCTGAGTTCAAGCCCCAGGACCAGCACCAAAATAATAATAACAATAACAATAATAGTAGCAGCAATGAGATCCTGTGCCCTCCCTATCCACTATCAGACAGGGCAGGGCGCCACCCACCTGTAGTCTCGGTAGGTGTAGGCTGGGGGCTCTGGCCAGCACTCCCCGGTGTCGGGGTCCAGGACACAGTTGTCGGCGTGGACAGGGTGGCTCAGATCCATGCGCTGATCTTGCTCCCCTAGGACACAATGGGGTGGGGTGACGTTCTATGTGTTTCCCCCACGTCCCCTCCAGCTCCTGGGGTCTCCTTTCGGCAGGACAGGCAGTGTGGAGACTCGCAAAGACTTGGGGGGCCGGGATCGGGGCGGCGCGGGTCCCGTTACCTTCGACGGCACTGCGGCACACCAGGTGGGTGAAGGAGAGGTGCAGGGGTCGCTCCGGGGAGAAGTAGGCCTGCGTCACCTTCCTCACGCGCTCACCCGCTTCTAGAAGGAGCCTTACGCCCTGGCTTCCCACACTCCCCGCCCTGGCCAGCTGAGGTGGGAAAGAAGGCAGACACTGGAAGGGCGGTCCCAGCCTCTATTTTGCCTGCTGTCTCCACTGCCTTCCACCCTTTGTGTGTGCCGGTACTGGGGCTTGAACTCAGGGCCTCGGCGCTGTCCCTCAGCTCTTCAGCTCGAGGCTGGCGCTCTACCACTTGAGCCACAGCGCCACTTCTGGTTTTCTGCGGATTCACTGGAGATCAGTCTCATGGGCTTTCCTGCCTGGGCTGGCTTTGAACTGGGATCCTCAGATCTCAGCCTCCTGAGTAGCTGGGATGACAGGTGTGCGCTACCACGCCCGGCAACCTGATCTCCCCCCATCAACCCAGCTGTCCTTTCCATCCAGTAGCTCTGTGACAATATCTAGGGCTCCAGATCAGGGTCACCCCCTTCCCCAACCCAAGGATGGGACCCCAGTATCCTCAGTCCTGGGAAAATTCCTCCACAGACCCCTGGGCCTACTGTCCCCTCCACTCCCAGGCCAAGCCAAGGGGGGGGCCTTGTCTCACCTGGGCCGCCTTCAGCACCGTGAGCCCCTCGAAATACTCATGGGGGGTGTGGGGGGACCGGCGACCACGGTAGCCAGACCTGGCTCCAGCCCCAGCCGCATCCTAAACAGAGAGGACGTTCACCCTAGGGGTACTTGGCCAGCCCACCTCACTCCCCACAAGGCTGAGAGACACTCCCTCCCCCCACCCCCGACGATGCTGGAAGCTTTTTTTGGTTGATCATGGGGCTTGAACTCTGGGCCTGAGCCCAGAGCTGTCCCTCAGCTCTTCAGCTCAAGGCTGGTGCTCTACCACATGAGCCACAGCACCACTCTCGGTTTTCTGGTGGTTTCTCGGCAATAAGAGTCCCACAGATGTTCCTGCCCAGGCTGGCTTTGAACCGTGATCCTCAGATCTCAGCCTCCTGAGTAGCTGGGATGACAGGCGGGAGCCACTGGTGCCCAGCTAAACATTTGTATTAGCATATATAGCTACACAAGGGGAGGGTTGATATTTTTGTTGTCGGTCCTGGGGTTTGAACTCTGGGCCTGCCGCCGTCCCTGAGCTATAGTGGAGCGACAGTGCCCTAAGTCAGGGAAGAGTTCACTTCTTTTTGGACAATGTCCCCTCCTTCCTTCGCTCTCTTCCTAGTGAATTTTCCCAGACAGCCACTAGAGGGCGCTCCAGGCCCCAGCAGACATGGAGGACGGGCCTTCCACTAGGCTTTCCCTGTCTTCCCTCTTCTCTCTAGTATTATATATAACATTTACAATATACATATTATGCATACACGATATAATATAAAGTACTAGTATTATATGCTTATATAGTATGTATACACTAGTATATATTACATGTTATATAATATATATGTATGCATATATAACACAATACATATTACACATAATGTAATATATGTGTATATATACATATATAATATGTGATATAATATATAATATAGTATATAATATAAGCTAGTGTATACATATATTACATGATATAATATGCATATAAAATGTCATATGTGCATATAGTTACATATTATATTATGTACAGTACATACTATATGCTGTATATAGTATATTATATATCATATACACTAGTACATATAATACTAGTATATGGAGTATAGTATATACACATAACACGTTGTATTTATATAATACATAGTATGTGTATTACATAATATGCACATAATATATCTTTTATATATTACATATTATGCATTACATGCATATCATATATAAAACGCATACTATATGATTTGAACACGTATTTCATATAGGATGTGGATATGTGTCTAGTAATCGCTATTGAGTATTCATGTGCCGTATGTTGCGTTGGTCACACGCAGCGCGCAGTCGCCCGCCCGCCCGCCCGGCTTGCCTGGGCCAGCCGCAGCAGCGCCGCGCACTCGTCGGCGGTCAGCAGCCCGTCCAGCACGGCGCGCTCCGAGCCGTTCAGCTGCCGGGCGTCCAGCGCCAGCGCCACCCCCTCCAGCTGCAGCGCCTCTGCGGACGGACCGACGGACGGACGGACGGCGTCGGCTGGGGCGGGGGGGGGGGGGCACACGCGCCCCCATCGACCCCCCCCACCGCCACCCCACAACGCCCCCCAACGCCCACAGACACCCCCCACCGCCCCCAGACACCCCCCAACGCCCCCCAGACACCCCCCAACGCCCCCCAGACACCCCCCACCGCCCCCAGACACCCCCCAACGCCCCCCAGACACCCCCACCGTCCCCCCAGACACCCCCACCGTCCCCCCAGACACCCCCACCGCCCCCCAGACACCCCCACCGTCCCCCCAGACACCCCCACCGTCCCCCCAGACACCCCCCACCGCCCCCAGACACCCCCACCGCCCCCCAGACACCCCACAACGCCCCCCCAGACACCCCCCACCGTCCCCCCAGACACCCCCACCGCCCCACAGACACCCCCACCGTCCCCCCAGACACCCCCACCGTCCCCCCAGACACCCCTACCGTCCCCCCAGACACCCCCACCGTCCCCCCAGACACCCCCCACCGTCCCCCCAGACACCCCCACCGTCCCCCCAGACACCCCCCAACGCCCCCCAGACACCCCCACCGCCCCCCCAGACACCCCCCAACGCCCCCCAGACACCCCCACCGTCCCCCCACCAACGCCCCAGACACCCCCACCGCCACCCCCCTCCGCCGCAGCACGCGCCCCCATTGACCCCCCCGCCGCCCCCCCCCAACGCACCCCGCCAGTCCGCCGTCGCCGCCGGCCGCGGAGGCTCCAGGTCCCAAGGCCTCTGCTCCTGATCCTCTCTCGGGGGCGACGGAGACGCTCAGAGACGCTCCCGGCATGCCTCGGTCCTCCCTCCCAGCATGCCTCGGTCCTCCCTCCCAGCATGCCTCGGTCCTCCCTCCCAGCATGCCTCCGTCCTCCCTCCCAGCATGCCTCCATCCTCCCTCCCAGCATGCCTCCGTCCATCCTCCCAGCATGCCTCCGTCCATCCTCCCAGCATGCCTCCGTCCTCCCTCCCAGCATGCCTCCGTCCTCCCTCCCAGCATGCCTCCGTCCTCCCTCCCAGCATGCCTCCGTCCTCCCTCCCAGCATGCCTGGCTCCCTTAGCCGGAGCCCCGCCCCTCGCCCCGCCCCCTCCCTCGCCCCGCCCCTCGCCCCGCCCCCTCCCTCGCCCCGCCCCTCGCCCCGCCCCCCTCCCTCGCCCCGCCCCGCCTACCTGAGCTTCTCTCTCAGCGCCTCAGGGATGAAGGCCGCCGGGGTCCAGGGGTCCTGGGGCAAGCGAGGAAGGTAACCAGCCGCACTCACGGTGGGCCTGCCTGCCTGCCCAGCGGTGCCGCCGCTTCCGGGGGGGGGACTGAAGGGGGGGGAGGGTGGACTGGGGGGGGGAGGGTGGACTGGGGGGAGGGAGGGTGGACTGGGGGGGGAGGGTGGACTGAGGGGGGGAGGGTGGACTGAGGGGTGAGAGGGAGGGTGGACTGGGGGGGGAGGGTGGACTGAGGGGGGGAGGGTGGACTGGGGGAGGAGGGTGGACTGAGGGGGGGAGGGTGGACTGAGGGGGGGAGGGTGGACTGGGGGGGGAGGGTGGACTGAGGGGGGGAGGGTGGACTGGGGGGAGGGAGGGTGGACTGAGGGGGGAGGAGGGTGGACTGGGGGGGGAGGGTGGATGGGGGGAGAGGGAGGGTGGACTGGGGGGAGGGAGGGTGGATTGGGGGGAGGGAGGGTGGACTGGGGGGAGGGAGGGTGGACTGAGGGGGAGAGGGAGGGTGGACTGGGGGCGGGGAGGGAGGGTGGACTGGGGGGAGGGAGGGTGGACTGGGGGCGGGGAGGGAGGGTGGACTGGGGGGAGGGAGGGTGGACTGGGGGGGAGGGAGGGTGGATGGGGGAGAGGGAGGGTGGACTGGGGGCGGGGAGGGAGGGTAGATGGGGAGAGGGAGGGTGGATGGGGGGAGGGAGGGTGGACTGGGGGCAGGGGGGGAGGGAGGGTGGACTGGGGGCAGGGGGGGAGGAAGGGGGGAACAGGGTCCCTCAGTGCAGGCGGGCAATCACAGGCAGTAAAGGGCAACTTCTCCAGCACCAGTAGCTCCCATCTGTCATCCCAGCTACGCAGAAGGCTGAGATCTGAGCCTCGTGGTCCAAAGCCAGCCGGGCAGACATGACTCATTCCCAATAAAGCATCAAAGGCAGATGCGGGGATGGGTCTCCAGGGGGAGAGTGTCAGCTTTGCGTGAGAAAGCTCTACACACACACACACACACACACACACACACACACACACACACACACACACACACACACACACACACACACACACACACACACACACACACACACACACCCCTCCCAATAGTCACACAACAGGTAGCGATATGCTCATTTTATCCAGAGACACAGAAAGGCCAAGCAACAAGGTGAAGGTCACACAGCCAGTGAGGTCAAGGTAGGATTTAAATGAGCCTCACGGGGGTTTTGGGTGTGTGTGTGGGGGGGCTGGTATCAAGGTGTGAAATCAAAGCCTCAGGCTCTCACCTAGCTTTTCTTTTTTTTTTTTTTTGTCGGTCGTGGGGCTTGAACTCTGGGCCTGGGCGCTGTCCCTCAGCTCTTCAGCTCAAGGCAAGCGCTCTACCACTTGAGCTACAGCGCCACTTCCGGTTTTCTGGTGGTTTATTGGAGATAGGAGTCTCACGTCTTTCCTGCCCGGGCTGGCTTTGAACCGCAATCCTCAGATCTCAGCCTCCTGAGTAGCTAGGATTACAGGCGTGAGCCACCAGCGCCCGGCTCACCCAGCTTTTCTTGCTCACACTGGCACTCTTCCCCTTGAATCACACTGCCAGCCCAGCTTTTGGCTCCTTAGAGATGGATTTTTTTTTTTAAATGAACTTTGCTGCCTAATCTGGCCTCAAGCCACGATCCTCTAGATGGCAGCCTCCAGCACTGGGGGCCGGGGGCGGGGGATGGAGATTAGTGTTCCTCCTCCTGAGACAACACTACAGCTACTCACAGGGTCCTGGAAGCTGACACCAAGATGTTCCATGGCGTAGTAAAGCTGTCTCTTCTCCCCCAGGGACCGAAGGACAAAGTTCTGGATGTCCTGAGCATAGCAAGGTGAGCAGTTAGGAAAAGAGGGGTGCGGGGGGGGGGGCACCAGGAGAAGGCAGGTCAAAGCAGAGGCAGGCAGGTGGCCCCAGGTTCTACAGAACCACGGAAGCTCCCCAAACCTTTCAATGAGCCTCTTTCAGTCGCTCAACTTCCAGAGCAGCTAGGCTCCAGCGAGGAAACAAGTGTAGCAGAAAATGTGTGTGGGCCAAGTCTTGTGGCTCACACCTGTAATCCCAGCTGGATGAAAACTGGCAGGTTTGTGGTTTGAGGCCAGCTCGGGCAAAGAACAAGATCCCATCTGCACCAAAAATGGCTGGGCATGGTAGCACACGTGTGTAATCCCTAGATACAGGGAAAGTGCAAATAGGAGGACTGGTCAGAGTCCAGGATGGTCAGATATAAACATGAGACCCTATCCCCAAATAAAGTCGGGGTACGGGGAAGAGGGAGGGAAGTGACCAGAGGAGGTGAGTCTGATCAAACTACATTATAGGCATCTATAGACATGATCTTGCCGGGCGCCAGTGGCTCCCGCCTGCCATCCTAGCTACTCAGGAGGCTGAGATCTGAGGATCTCAGTTCAAAGCCAACCCGGGCAGGAAAGTCCCCTGAGACTCTGATCTCCAATGAACCACCAGAAAACTGGAAGTGGCGCTGTGGCTCAAAGTGGTAGAGCGCTCACCTTGAGCTGAAGAGCTGAGGGACAGCGCCCAGGCCGAGAGTTCAAGCCCCACCACCGACCATAAAGGAAAAAAAGTCCCTTGTGCAACTAATTGATGCTAATTTTTACATTGGAGATAATTAAAAATTGATAATAATAATAATAGTGCCAGGTATTGGTGGCTCACGCCTGTAATCCTAACTACTCAGGAAGCTGGGATGTGAGAATTATGATTTAAAGTTAACCCAGGCAGGAAAATCCATGAGATTCTTATCCCCAATGAACCAGCAAAAAGCCGGAAGTGGAGGCATGGCTCAAGTGGTAGAGTGCCAGTCTTTTTTTTTTTTTTTTTTGGTCAGTTGTGGGGGTTGAATTCAGGGCCTGGGCGCTGTTCCTGAGCCTCTTTGTGCTCAAGGCTGGTGCTCTACCTTTTGAGATACAACGCCACTTCACAGACTTTTCTACCCAGGCTGGCTTTAAACCACGTGAGCCGCCAGCACCCAGCTAGAGTGCCAATCTTGGGCAAAAAAGAAACAATGCCCAGGCTCTGAATTCAAACCCCAGTGCCAGCACATCCACAAAAAGATAATAATAACGAAAGCAAAAAAATCAAGCCCAGCACTGGTGGCTCAGGCCTGTCACCCCAGCTACTCAGGAGGCTGAGGCGGGAGAATCGTAGTTTGAGGCCAGGCCAGGAAGGAGACTCTTATTTCTAGTGAACCACCAGAAAACCGGAAGTGGTGCCGTGATTCAAAGTGGTAGAGTGCTGGCCTTGAGCAGAAGAGCTCAGGGACAGCGCCCAGGCCCAGAGTTCAAGACCCATGACTGACAACACCACAAAGGCATGGAAAGAGAGGCTGCACTTGAACCTGGGTCTCTTTGGTGTCCAGGTTTCTTCTCAAGTGTGCGGCTTTGAACTAGGCCTGCCCCGTGGGATTATGGGAGGACGGTGGTTACCTCCCTGGGTCCAAGGCCTGGTCTGGGCTCCCCGAGCTCGGCTTGGTACTGGCTCAGAGCTTGTTTGGCGGCCTCGTCATCCGGGTAGAAGAGCAGAACGCTCAGGACATTTTCCACAGCCTCAGACAGATTTCCCACTGGAGACAGAGACAGACAAGAGGAACAGACGCAGCTGCGGAGAGAATCATCTCAAGAACCTCCAACTGCCGGGCACCGGTGGTGCTGCCTGTAATCCCAGCTACTCAGAAGGCTGAGATCTGAGGTTGCAGTTCAAGAGCCAGTACGTAAGGCACTGAGTTCAAGCCCCAGTACACACACACACACACACACACACACACACACACACACACACACACACACACACACACACACACACACACACACACACACACACACACACACACACACACACACACACACACACAGCTTTGATCTACTTATGCCAGTCCCTCCCACTGTCTACCCAACCAACCCTGAGCATGGGCCTGGTGTAGCCTCCTTAGCTGGTTAGGAAGGAAGTCAGGAACAGGATGGCTGCGCCCGGGGCGGGTGGCCGTGTCCGCCACACAGCGCTGTCGGCACAGCAGGACCCGAATCCAGTGCCCTGCAAAACACATGCCAATCCATCAGCTCGGGGCTGGGCTGTGCTATGCACGCCTGTCATCCCAGCTACTCAGGAAGCTGAGATCTGCGGATCGTGGTCCACAGCCACACACACACACAAAGCGATCAGCCTGGGGCTGGGCGCAGTGGCTCACACCTGTAATCCCAGACCCTGTGCTGGTCCCTCACCAGCAACGGCTTCGTAGAGGCCCCCGGGACCCCCGACCCCTTCTTCATCTTCCTTCTTCTCCTCTTCCTCCTCTTCCTGTTGCTCTTCAGGCCCCTGGCAGCCAGCGCGGCAGGTCTCCATTTGAGATAGGGTCTCCTGCAGGGCCTCCTCCAGCCTGGGCAATGCCAGCCCTGCTTCCTGGCGCTCCATCAGCTCCAGGCTGGCATCATAGGCCGCCTGGACGAAGAGGGGGAAGGAGGGAGGCATCAGCGATCTAGAAGAGGGTGCCAAAGGAGGATGGGAAGTAGAAAGGAGCAGGGTAGCACCCGCCTGTCATCCCAGCTACGCAGGAGCTGGAGATGTGAAGATCGGGGTTCCAAGTCAACCCGGGAAGAAAAGTCTCTGAAACTCTTCTTGCCAGCAAAAAAATAAAGCTACAAGCGCAGCGGTGGCTCAAGCGGCAGCGCACAAGCCTTGAATGGAAAAAGTTCACGTGAGGGCCCCCGAGTCCTGAGTTCAAGTCTCGGCACCAGCGGACAAAGAAAAAGATCGTAGGTGGAGACTGGTAGTCACACCGTACAGAGCCCTATTCAAAGGGTATGGGCAAGATGGGGGGTGGGGTTGAGGGCAGGGGTCTTACCCAATGCAGGGGTGTCTCTAGGTCCCGGAAACTCTGAGGCCGAACCCCAGACATGCGTCTATACTTTGCCATGTCCTCTCTCATCTGCAAGTGGTCTGGGTTTGCTACAAAGAAGGTGTGAGCCGCGGCGGCCGCCAGGTCTAACTTCTTCAACTGAGGACAAAGGGAACAGGGTGTCAGAGCCTCCCTCCCCCCCTCCAGGGTGAGGTATCAGCCTCGACACCCCATCTCACTGGTGAGCCAAGCACTAATAGTCACCCCTGTAATCCCAGCCACTCAGGACGGCTCACGATCTGAGCAGCCCCCTTCAAAACCAGCCCAGGATGGACAAATGTGGGCGACTGATCTCCAGTGAATCTGGAGAAGCTGGAGGTGGAGGCGTGGCTCAAGGGGTAGAGCGCCAGGCTCGAAGGAAAAGAAATAAAATATGAAAGCTCAGGGACAGCGGCCCAGGCCCCAAATTCAAGCCCCAGGACTGACATAAAAAGCAAGAAATGAGCCAGGCACTGGTGGCACACGCCTGTCATCCCAGCCACCCTGGAGGCTGAGATCTGAGGATCGCAGTTCAAAGCCAGCCCAGGTAGGAAAGTCCATGAGACTCTGATTTCCAGGGAACCACCAGAAAACCAGAAGTGGCGCTGTGGCTCAAGTGGTAGAGCGCCAGCCTTGAGCTGAAGAGCGGAGGGACAGCGCCCAGGCCCTGAGTTCAAGCCCCACGACCGACCACAACAAAAATCACTGTATGTGCTAGGGAGGGAGACAAAATCCACAGGTCTCTAGGACCCAGGGAGTGATCGGTCCTGCCCATCCCTAGCCACGTAGGCACCCCTGCAACCCTGGTAGCTGATGGCAAAATGTCCTGCGGGGGAACCCCAAGAAGAGAAGGCGCCCCTCAGCCCCCTGCCCCAGACACAGATGCCTCATTCCTTTGGTGGGGTCTGATTCCCCCTAAACTGCCTTGGATTTTTTAGACAGGGTTGGAGCTGGCCCGACAAACGAGTCACCCACCCACTAATGCCCGGCTGGTGCTGGAGCACCCGCCTGTCATCCCGGCTACTCGGGAGGCTGAGATCAGAGGATCAGAGTTCAAAGCCAGCCTGGGCAGGAGAGTCCGTGAGACTCTGATCTCCAGTGGACCAACAAAAAGCCGCAGGTGGCGCTGTGGCTCGAGTGGTAGAGCACCAGCCTGGGGTGAAAAAGCTCAGGACGGCGCCCAGGCCCTGGGTTCAAGACCCTGGACTGGCAGAAACCCACAAGAAGGAGGCCCACTGCACGTAGCTGTAGAAGCCCGGATTTGGGGACCTCTCTCCCCGACCCCAGCTGGAAGTGGGCCCTGGATTTGGGGATCCCCATTCCCTAGCCCCAGGTGGAAGTAGGGCCCAGATTTGGAGCCCTTGGCGGGCCATGTGGAAGTGGGCCCCGGCTTCGGGGACCCCCGACCCGGCCCCACCTGGAAGTAGATCCCAGATGTGGGGACCCCGGCCCCCACGCAGGAGTAGAGCCCGGATTTCGGGGATCCCATCTGGAAATGGGCCTCGGCTGCGGAGACCCCGGTCCTCCATGTGGAAGTAGACCCCGGATATTGGGAACCCCAACTTCTGGAAGTGACCCCGGATTCGGGGATCCCAGCCCCCCATCTGGAAGTAGGCCCCGAATGTGGAGACCCCGACTTTCCCTGGAAGTAGACCTCGGGTTGGGGAACTTCATGTGGACGTGATCCCCGGGTGTGGGGATCCCTGGCCCCCATCTGGCTGTGATCCCCGGGTGTGGGGACCCCGGCCCCCATCTGGACGTGATCCCCGGATGTGGGGACCCTGGCCCCCATCTGTAACTAGACCCCGGATGTGGGGACCCCGGCCCCCATCTGGCTGTGATCCCCGGGTGTGGGGACCCCGGCCCCCATCTGGACGTGATCCCCGGATGTGGGGACCCCAGCCCCCATCTGGACGTGATTCCCGGGTGTGAAGACCCCGGATGTGGAGACCCCGGCCCTCATCTGGCTGTGATTCCCGGGTGTGGGGACCCCGGCCCCCCATCTGTAAGTAGACCCCGGATGTGGAGACCCCGGCCCTCATCTGGCTGTGATCCCCGGATGTGGGGACCCCAGCCCCCATCTGGACGTGATCCCCGGATGTGGGGACCCCAGCCCCCATCTGGACGTGATCCCCGGATGTGGGGACCCCAGCCCCCATCTGGACGTGATCCCCGGATGTGGAGACCCCGGCCCCCATCTGGACGTGATCCCCGGATGTGGAGACCCCGGCCCTCATCTGGCTGTGATCCCCGGATGTGGGGACCCCGGCCCCCATCTGGACGTGATCCCCGGATGTGGGGACCCTGGCCCCCATCTGGACGTGATCCCCGGATGTGGAGACCCCGGCCCCCATCTGGACGTGATCCCCGGATGTGGGGACCCCGGCCCCCCATCTGGACGTGATCCCCGGGTGTGGGGACCCCGGCCCCCATCTGGACGTGATCCCCGGATGTGGGGACCCTGGCCCCCATCTGGACGTGATTCCCGGGTGTGAAGACCCCGGATGTGGAGACCCCGGCCCCCATCTGGCTGTGATCCCCGGGTGTGGGGACCCCGGCCCCCATCTGGACGTGATCCCCGGATGTGGAGACCGCGGCCCCGCGCGGCCGGCCCCGGCCCACCTGGAAGTAGGCGCGCTGCAGGTAGTTGTAGGGCTCGCGGCGGCGGAAGGCGGCCCGCACGGCGCGGGCCAGGCGCGTCCCCGCGGCGGCCCCGGGGCCCAGCGCGCGCGCGGCGCAGCGGCCCAGACACTCGGCGCGGCGCAGGGCCGCCCGCAGCAGCGCCGCCTCCCAGCGCGCGGGCCCCGCCGCCGCCGCCGCCGCCCCGCAGCGCGCCCCGCACGCCCGGCGCGCCCGGCCCGGCGCCGCGCGGCTCCGCAGCGCCTCCCGCAGCAGCGCCACGGCCCGCGCCCAGGCGCCCGCCGCGTACGCGCGCAGCCCGTCGGCGTAGAGCAGGTCGGCCGGCGGCGGGGCCGCCCCGGGGCGCAGCGACGCCAGGCCCGGAGGAGCCGCCGCCTCCGCCGCCAGCGCCCGGCCGGCCCGCGCCCACAGCAGCAGCAGCAGCAGCAGCAGCAGCCGCCCCGGCATGGCGCCGGAGGACGGGGACGACGGGGACGAGGACGGGAAGACGGGGAGGGGAGGGAGGGAGGGGGAGAGGAAGGGGAGGGGAGGGAGGGAGGGGGAGAGGAAGGGGAGGGAGGGGGAGAGGAAGGGGAGGGGAGGGAGGGAGGGGGAGAGGAAGGGGAGGGAGGGGGAGAGGAAGGGGAGGGGAGGGAGGGAGGGGGAGAGGAAGGGGAGGGGAGGGGGAGAGGAAGGGGAGGGAGGGAGGGGGAGAGGAAGGGGAGGGAGGGAGGGAGGGGGAGAGGAAGGGGAGGGAGGGAGGGGGAGAGGAAGGGGAGGGAGGGAGGGAGGGGGAGAGGAAGGGGAGGGAGGGAGGGAGGGGGAGAGGAAGGGGAGGGGAGGGAGGGGGAGAGGAAGGGGAGGGAGGGAGGGAGGGGGAGAGGAAGGGGAGGGAGGGAGGGGGAGAGGAAGGGGAGGGAGGGAGGGAGGGGGAGAGGAAGGGGAGGGAGGGAGGGAGGGGGAGAGGAAGGGGAGGGGGAGGGAGGGGAGGGGGAGAGGAAGGGGAGGGGAGGGGAGGGAGGGGGGAAGGGGAGGGGAGGGGAGGGAGGGGGAGAGGAAGGGGAGGGAGGGAGGGGGAGAGGAAGGGGAGGGGAGGGGAGGGGAGGGAGGGGGAAGAGGAGGGGGAGAGGAAGGGGAGGGGAGGGAGGGGGAAGAGGAAGGGGAGGGAGGGAGGGAGGGGGAGAGGAAGGGGAGGGGAGGGGAGGGAGGGAGGGGGAGAGGAAGGGGAGGGAGGGAGGGGGAGAGGAAGGGGAGGGGAGGGGAGGGGAGGGAGGGGGAAGAGGAGGGGGAGAGGAAGGGGAGGGGAGGGAGGGGGAAGAGGAAGGGGAGGGAGGGAGGGAGGGGGAGAGGAAGGGGAGGGGAGGGGAGGGAGGGAGGGGGAGAGGAAGGGGAGGGAGGGAGGGAGGGGGAGAGGAAGGGGAGGGAGGGAGGGAGGGGGAGAGGGAGGGGAGGGGAGGGGAGGGAGGGGGAGAGGAAGGGAAGGGGAGGGGAGGGGAGGGGGAGAGGAAGGGGAGGGGAGGGGAGGGAGGGGAGAAGAGGAGGGGGAAGGGGAGGGGAGGGGAGGGAGGGGGAGAGGAAGGGGAGGGGAGGGAGGGGGAGAGGAAGGGGAGGGGAGGGGAGGGGGAAGAGGAGGGGGAGAGGAAGGGGAGGGGAGGGAGGGGGAGAGGAAGGGGAGGGGAGGGAGGGAGGGGGAGAGGAAGGGGAGGGGAGGGAGGGGGAGAGGAGGGGGAGAGGAAGGGGAGGGGAGGGGAGGGAGGGGGAAGAGGAGGGGGAGAGGAAGGGGAGGGGAGGGAGGGGGAGAGGAAGGGGAGGGGAGGGAGGGGGAGAGGAAGGGGAGGGAGGGGAGGGAGGGGGAGAGGAGGGGAGGGGAGGGAGGGAGGGGGAGAGGGGGTGGAGAAAGGAGGGGGGAGAGGAAGAGGGGAGGGAAGGGGAGGAAGGGGAGGGGAGGGAGGGAGGGGGAGAGGAAGGGGAGGGGAGGGGGGAAGAGGAAGGGGAGGGGAGGGAGGGAGGGGAGGGGAGGGAGGGGGAGAGGAAGGGGAGGGGAGGGAGGGGGAAGAGGAGGGGAGGGGAGGGGGAGAGGAAGGGGAGGGGAGGGGAGGAAGGGGAGGGGGAGGGAGGGAGAAGAGGAGGGGGAGAGGGAGGGGAGGGAGGGAGGGGGAGAGGGAGGGGAGGGAGGGGAGGGGAGGGAGGGGGAGAGGAAGGGAAGGGGAGGGAGGGAGGGGGAGAGGAAGGGGAGGGGAGGGGGAGAGGAGGGGGAGAGGAAGGGGAGGGGAGGGAGGGGGAGAGGAAGGGAGGGGAGGGAGGGAGGGGGAGAGGAAGGGGAGGGGAGGGGGAGAGGAAGGGGAGGGGAGGGGGAGAGGGAGGGGAGGGGAGGGAGGGGGAGAGGGAGGGGAGGGGAGGGGGAGAGGAAGGGGAGGGGAGGGAGGGAGGGAGGGGGAGAGGGGGTGGAGAAAGGAGGGGGGAGAGGAAGAGGGGAGGGAAGGGAAGGAAGGGGAGGGGAGGGAGGGGGAAGAGGAGGGGGAGAGGAAGGGGAGGGGAGGGAGGGAGGGGGAGAGGAAGGGGAGGGGAGGGAGGGGGAAGAGGAGGGGAGGGAGGGGGGAGAGGAGGGGGAGAGGAGGGAGGGAAGAAGGGGTGGAGAAAGGAGGGGGGAAAGGGGGGGAGGGAAGAGGAGGGGGAGGGGAGGGAGGAAGAGGGGAGGGAAGGGGGGAGAGGAGGGGGAGGGAGGAAGAAGGGGGAAGTGGGGGGGAAGGAGAAGAAGGGGAAGGGAATGGGAAGAAGAGGGGAGGGGTGAGGGGGAAGAGGGGAGGGGAGAGGGGGAAGAGGGGAGAAAAGGGGAAAGGGAAGAAGGAGGGAGAGAGGAGGGGAAAGGGAGGGAGGAAGAAGGGGGGAGGGGAAGGGGGGAAGAGGGGTGGGGAAAGGAAGGGGAAGAAGAGGGGAGGGAGAGAGAGGGGAGGGAGGAAGAAGGGGAAAATGAAGGGGAAGGAGAGGAGGGAAGGAGAAGAAGGGGGAAGGGAACGGGAAGAAGAGGGGAGGGGAAAAGGAGAGGAAGGAGAAGAAGAGGAGAGGGGAGAGGAGGGAAGGGGAAGAGAGAGAAGAAGGGGAGGGGAGGGGGAGGGGAATTGGCAGAGGAGAAGGGGAAGGAGAAGGGGAGGGAGGAGGATGAAGAAAAGGGGGAGAGGAAAGGAAGGAAGGGGAGAGGGAGGAGGAAGGGGAGGGGAGGGAAAGGGAGAGAGGATAAGAAAGTAGAGGGAGGAAGTTCCACGCCAAAGACCAGCGAGGGAGCAGCAGGAGGGTGAAATCACTCTGTGTGTGTGTGTGTGTGTGTGTGTGCGCGCGCGTACACACACACACACACACACATACAAGCCTACTCACTAATCCTGGGGCTTGAACTCAGGGCCTGGGCGCTTTGTCCCTGACCTTTTTCACTCCAGGCTGGTGCTCCACCACTGGGGCCACACTTCCATTCCTGCTTTCTTTGATGGTTCCTCGGAGATCAGAGTCTCCCTGGAAACCAACCCCCTTACATCTCAGCCTCCACAGTAGCAGCTGGGATTACAGGCGTGAGGCACGGTGCCCGGCTGGCAGCCTGCAGGCCCTGTGCCTTCACCCCCTGTCCCACTGGTCCATCTCGTCCTCTCTGACACACACACACACACACACACACACACGCACACACGAGCCTCTGAGACAGTGCCACCAACACAACCCAAACACCTTGCGGTTGCTATGGCAACACTTGAGATTTTAATACGTTTCGCTAAGGATGTTAAAGGGGGCGCGTGTTGGGGGGCTTTGTGGGGTGGGGGGGAGCTCTACCGCCCAGACCCACTGTGCATCTCCAGTGTCCAAGCCTGGAGCCAGCTGCCATAGGTTTGGGGGGGGACAGATCCCCTTTCTCCCATTCCACCAGGTCCACTTGGGCCTACAGGGTCAGCTGGGAAAAGATGGGGTTCCCCGGGCTCCAGGGCCTCCCCCAAGCCCTGCTTCTTCCCTCGCTCCCAGTCAGGGAGCAGCGTCTCTCGATACTTGGCCCCAGAGGAAGTCCAAGGCCTCTGTCATCTGGAGACCCCAGGGAGGCTCTCCGGGGGGTGAGGCCCAGCGGCCGAGGCCGGCGTGGAGAGGGCCCTGGAGAGGCCGTGGGAGAAGGTAGAGGTGTCTCATCGATGAACGTGGTGATCTCTTCCCGGAAGAAGCCAGCACCCCGTGGGGGTCCCCCACCGGACCCCAGAACCCCGCTCTCTAGAAACTGCCGGAGGCTCGCCAGCCCTCCGCCCTCAGCGTCCTCTTCATCCTCCTCGTCCTCCAGCCTGGCCCTCAGGTAATCGGGGGGACCCCCAAGGGCCCGGATGTCATCCGAGGACGACCATTTGTGCAGGAAGGATCCGGGCATGCGCGGGCTGGAGGTGTTGATCTCATCGTGGGACAGCCGGCGGGACAGGGGGACCTGAGGAGAGGAACAGTCCACAGACATTTGGGGTGCTACCTAGACAACGGTAGAGGAGGAAGGACCCCATCTGGGGGCCTTTTAAGATGGTGCCATGCTTTTTCATGTGTGTGCTGGTGCTGGGACTCGAACTCAGGGCCTGGGCACTGTCCCTGAGCTTTTGTGCTCCAAGGCTGGCGCTCTACCACTTGAACCACGGCTCCGCTTCTGGATTTTTTTTTGGGTGGCTCAGTGGACATAAGAGTCTCATAGACTTTCCTTCCTTGGGCTGGTTCTGAACCCGGATTCCTCAGCTCTCAGCTCCCTGAGTAGCTAGGATTAGAGGTACAAACCACCAGTGCCATGTTTTGGTTTGCGGGTACTGGGGCTTGAACTCGGGGCCAGGGTGTTGTCCCTTGGCTTTTTGCTGGTTCACTGGAGATGAGAGTCTCATGGACTTTCCTGCCTATGTTGGGCTTTAGAACCTCGATCCTCAGATCTCAGCCTCCTGAGCAGCTGGGATTACAGGCGTGAGCCACCCTACTCCTCCAACATCTCCAAAATATTTACTTCGCCCGCCTCTTGGCGAGCCCAGCAGGCTAAGGCTTGGGGGTCTCAGGGATGGGAGGAGGGGGAGAGGTTAAGATGGAGGAGGAGGAGCAAGATCTGGGTTGGGTCTCCTCAGCCCCTACCTGTAAGTAGTGTACTCTCTCAAGAGGAGGGAAGAGCATATGTCGTCCGGGCAGCAGCTTCACCTGAGTGGGGTCCCCGCTGCCCGGTCCCGTGGCTCCATTGGCATCGAAGCGGACTTTGCACACGCGGCTCTCTGAGTACTCATCACAGCCCTCGTCTGTGAGAGAAAAGGGGGTACAGGGGTCACAGGCAGAGCGCACCATCCCTTCTTTGCCCTGTTCACAAACCCCTTCATGTCCATCATTCTGCCCAAGGGTGGTGCCGATGTGTTAACTTTTGTACTACTTATAGAAGTAATGATCTGCGGGTGCCAGTGGCTCACGCCTGTCATCCTATCTACTCAGGAGGCTGAGATCTGAGGATTGCGGTTCGAAGCCAGCCTCGGCAGGAAAGTTCGTGAGTATTTCTTTCTTTTTTTTTTTTTGGTCAGTTATGGGCCTTGAACTGTAGGCCTGGGCGCTGTCCCTGAGCTCTTCAGCTCAAGGCGAGCGCTCTACCACTTGAGCCACAGCCCCACGTCCAGTTTTCTGGTGGTTCATGGGAGATCAGAGTCTCACGGACTTTCCTGCCTGGGCTGGCTTTGAACCGCGATCCTCAGATCTCAGCCTCCTGAGGAGCTGGGATGGCAGGCGTGATGATATGTATCATTAAGTTAGGGTGGAGGGGGGACAGCTTGTCTGGTTCTCTGGGTGATATTCAAGGGGCCCACAATACAAAAGCGAGGACCACAGTGTTCTCATGAGGCCAAGGCCACGCCGGCTCCGTCCACCAGAGGGTGCTGTGGGGCAGGGAGGAGGGCCGGGAAAGCAAAGGCGCCGCTGACCCTCATCGCCATCCTCCTCCGACATGATGGCCACGCACTGCTCCCACACCGTGCGGACGTCGGCCCGGTAGCGCTCGCAGGACCAGATGAAGGAGGGCAGCAGCAGCGTCTGTGCCATAGAGCACCACAGCACGGCCAGGACCATCCAGGGCGGGGCCGAGTCCGACTTCAGGGAGAAGAAGCTCACCACCTGGGGCAGGGGGAGAGGACGTGGGACAGCGGCAGGTCACACACTGTTCAACCGGGCGTCGTGGCTCCCGCCTTGAATCCCAGCCACCCAGGAGGCTGAGATCTGAGGATCGAGGTTCAAAGCCAGCCCAGGCAGGAAAGTCTGTGAGACTCTTTTATCTCTCCAACAAACTAGCACAGAGCCAGGAGTGGAGCTGTGGCCAGAGTGGTAGAGCACCAGCCCTGAGCGGAAAAGCTTAGAGGGAGAGCATTCAGGTTCTGAGTTCAAGCCCCAGTACCAGCACACACACACACACACACACACACACAATTTTATTTTTTTGCCAGTCCTGGGGCTTGAACTCAGGGCCTGGGCGCTGCCCCTGAGTTCTTTGGCTCAAGGCTAGGGCTCTACCACTTGAGCCACAGCACCACTTCCGGCTTTTTCTGTGTATGTGGGACTGAGGAATCGAACCCGGGGCTTCATGCATGCTAGGCGAGCACTCTACCCCTGAGCCACCTGCCCAGCCCCACACACAATTATGTTAAATGAGCAGATGAACTGAAGGCTGGGATGATGCAGTTGAATAGTGGGAACTAGAAGTAGACAGAACAAAGGTGAAACAGGGAGGCTGGGCAGGTGGCTCAGTGGTAGAACACTCGCCTAGCATGCATGAAGGCCCGGGTTCGATTCCTCAGTACCACATCCACAGAAGAAGCCAGAAGTGGTGCTGTGGCTCAAGTGGTAGAGCACCAGCCTTGAGCCACAGAAGCTCAGGGACAGCGTCTAGGCCCTGAGTTCAAGCCCCAGAACTGGCCTTCTCCCCCCCCCAAAATCAACTGGAGCTGGGTGCTGGTGGCTCCCGCCTGTCATCCTAGCTACTCAGGAGGCTGAGATCTGAGGATCACGGTTCAAAGCCAGCCCGGGCAGTTAAGTCTGTGAGACCCTGATCTCCAAGGAAGCACCAGAAAACCAGAAGTGGTGCTGTGGCTCAAGTGGTAGAGCACCCGCCTTGAGCTGAAAAGCGCAGGGACAGCGCTGAGGCCCCGAGTTCAAGCCCCACGACCAACCAAAAATAAAAAAATGGGGGGAGAGGAGGAGGAGGGGAGGATGGAACCCCGCACTGAGGCGTGGCTCATGGGGCCTGGAGGTCAGAGGGATAGCGGGGAGACCCCCCCTCCCCGAAATCTCACCAAGATCGGCACCCCGGTGAGGGAGTCGTAGAGAAAGACGATGGCGCTGACCAAGTTGGTGACCTGCAGCGACGTCTTGGCCGACTCGGACCCATCCAGGGAGGACCGCCGCTTCCCACGCGTGTCTTCCACCACGATGGCCGGCACCTCAAAAGCCGCTCGGGTCCCCAAACTCCCCAGGCCTCCGGGCTTGGATCCTCCATTCGCCCGGCCTCCACGGGCCAGCCGGGCTCTACGCGGCCGGGCCCAGAGCGTCTGGTAAAAGGTGATGGCCACGCACACCAAGCCCATGACGATGCCCCCCAAAAGCAGGAGACTGAAGCACACCCCGAAACCCAGGCCGATCTTGGAGACGATGAACTGGCAGCCCCGGGCGTAGTAGCGTTCGCCATTGTTGTGCCAGCCGATGGAAGGCAGGGTGGACAAGATGAAGCTCACCATCCAGATGCCCATGACCGCGTGCAGCGCCTGCTTCTTGGCGTTGCTCAGGCGGTAGTTGACCGGCCAGCGCACCATCCACATGCGGTGGTACGACAGCGACGCCACCGTGAAGCACGTGGCCAGCGCCAGCGTGTAGTAGGTGGACACGAACACCTTGCAGATGCTCTCGTTCCAGTCGTAATCGGACGACGCCTGGCGCCGAAGCTGGACCACAGCGAAGGTGGTGAGGGGTACGGCCGCCATGAGGATGTGAGTCCCCGCCAGGAAGCACAGGAGCAGCTCCAGGGGTTTGTGCTTCTGCTGCTTGGCCGAGATGCTGAGGATGATCCAGGCATTGGCCAGCAAGGCCAGGAGGCCGCAGGCCAGCCAGGACAGGGCGTTGGAGCGCAGGGAGGCTTCTTCTGCCCCTGTCCCGCCCCGAGCCATCCTAGCCGCACCCCCACCCCCCCCTGCTGCCACGCTTGGGGTGGGGGTGGGGGCTAGGTCTCACCCCGGAGCCCCACTCACACTCCCCGCCATGATGCTTCCCCCCACCCCGCTCGATCGGGGTCCGGGATTCAAGGAGGTTGCTTCGCAGCTCAGCCCGCTGCTTCACAGGACATGGCTTGGCCCCCTCCCCAGTTGGGGCAGGAAGGGCGAGGCTGGGAAATCAGTCAGAGGCCGGCCTCAGCCTCCACCTTGGGCCCGGCTTGAGTCTCTCTGTGGAGTCGCTGCGGAGAGGCGAGCTGGCTGCTTCCTCCAGGATGAGACCCCGGTGGAAAGTTCTAGAACCCAGGCTGGGGCTTTGCAGGTCTTTTGAGTCCTCGGCTTTGCAAACCAGGCAGGGAATCTTCTACAATAGCTTTGCTACATTAGACTCCTCTTGCTTCACATCAGCTGCAGAAAGAGGCAGAAGGCAGTCAGGCCTAGATTCTTTTGTTTGTTTTTAGCCAGTCCTGGAGCTTGAACTCAGGGCCTGGGCCCTGTCCCTGAGCTGCTTTGGCTCAAGGCTGGCGCTCTACCCCTTGAGCCACAGCACCACTTCTGGCTTTTTCTGGGTCTGTGGTACTGAGGAATCGAACCCAGGGCTTCATGCATGCGAGGCGAGCGCTCTACCACTGAGCCACCTTCTTGAGTCTAGACTATGCTTTAAGCGCACCCTGGTGGCTCCCGCCTGTCATCCCAGCTACTCAGGAGGCTGAGATCTGAGGATCGCAGTTCAAAGCCAGCCCGGGCAGCAAAGTCTGTGAGACTCTGATCTCCAATATATGATCACAAAGCTGGAAGGGGAGCCGTGGCTCAAGTGGTAAAGTACAACTAGCCTTGAGCAAAAAATAAGCTAAGGGACAGAAGCCAGGCTCTAGGTTCAAGCCCCAGGACTGGCAAAAAGAACCAAAAAAAGTCTCATAGATTTTCCTGCCTGGGCTGGCTTTGATCTAGGATCCTCAGATCTCAGCCTCCTGAGTAGCTCGGATGACAGGCGGGAGCCACCAGTGCCAGGCTATGAACTTTTGTGCAGATCCTGGGGCTTGAACTTATAGTCCAGGCTCTGTCCCTTAGCTTGTTTGTTCAAGGTTGGCTGGTGCTTTACCATTTCGGTCATACGTTCACTTCTAGCTTTTTGATGGTTCATTGAAAACAAGAGTCTCACAGACTTTCCTGCCCAGGCTGGCTTGAATGACCCCCCTCAAACCCCTAACAATGAGCTAATTCCATAGTTTCCAGAAAGAATAAAAAAGGAGGTTAAAGCAGTCTAGACCTGGGAATGTGGTTTAGTGGTACAGTGCTTGCCTAGCATGCATGAGGCCCTGGGTTCGATTCCCTGGACCACATAAACAAAACAAAGACAATAACAACAAAAAAGAATCTAGGCCTAGCCAGTGCTGGAGGTTCCCCGCCTGGCATCCCAGCTACTCGGGAGGCTGAGATCTGAGGATCACGGTTCAAAGCCAGCCTGGGCAGGAAAGCCATGAGGTTCTCATCTCCAATGAACCAGCAGAAAAGCAAAAATGGGCGCTGTGGCTCAAAGTGGGAAAGCACCCGCCTTGAGCAAAAATAACAACAACTTGGGGTTAATACCCAGGCCTTGAGTTCCAGCCCCAGGACTGACCAAAAAAAGCCTGAAGGGAAGGTATGACTGGAGCGGTAAAGCACCAACCTTGAGAGGAAAAAAAAAAAAGCCAGAAGTGAGTGCCAGGCCCTGAGTTCAAGTCCCAACACCAACACACACACACACACACACACACACACACACACACACACGGACACACACCTCGATTCATTTTTGTGGGTACGCTGTAAACAGCCTCTCCTGCCTGTGGGTCCCCTGGGCAGAGCTGGTACTGAGCCCTCTCCCTCCCTCCCTCCCTCCCTCCCTCCCTCCCTCCTGGGCAGCCTCCGGGGACTGAGCGCAGGGAGATGGGGACTGCAGGGGGGAGGGGGCGGGAGGGAAACCACTGACATCAGACACAGCCAGAAATGGAAAGAGGGGGGGACCAGCGCGCAGGAGGCATGTTGCAGCCGGGGGAGGGGGGGAGGAGAGAAAAAAGAAAGGGGGTAACGCGGATAGTAGCTGAAAATAGACAGAGACGCTGGGGAGGCTCCAGAGTGGAGGCCCGGGCGGGAGAGGCCGGGGGACGGAGAGATGATAAACAAAAATCACCCCCAAAAGCAAACCCACAAAACCCCAGTGTTCCATAGGGCGCCTCCCCCTCCCCTGCGAGAGCCCCTGATTCTCCTGGCCTGCAGCCTCAGTTTCCTTTCAACGCAAACCAGGCTTGGCAAGGGGGAGCGGGGGGGGGGGGCTACAGGGGGGGGTGAAGAGGACACAGGCATTATGGCTTTGGAGCAAATGTGGGTGGAGGGAAATAACTGGGGCGCCCCAATGGCTGTGAGCTGTTCCCTCAGCCCCTTTGCCTTCCCACCCACCCCCAAAAAAGGTCCTGTCCACCCCCACCCCACCCCCATCACGGTCCTCCTGGGGCTCCTCCACCCCGGTTACCATGGCAACGGCCAGCCGGAGGGAGATGGAGAAACTGGTCCAGAGAGCCCCCCCCCAAGCTGCCCTCCCTTGAAGCCTGGGACCCACCTGATCGCCAAACCCAGCGCAGGGGGGTACCCCCAAATAGAGATGGGAAAGGAGACAGAGAAAGAGAGAGAGAGAGGAGGAGGAGAAGGACGAAGGGGAGAAGGAGGTGAAGGACAGACCGTAGCAGGAAGGGAGGGAGGGATCTGGGGGTGCTCGCAGCCTGGATGGCTGGGGTCCCCCCTCGCCCCCCCCACACCCCGTCCTTGGCAGAGAGGTGAAGGGCTAAGGTCACAGGCCCCTCCCTCCCTCCCTCGGCTTCATAGCAGGTGTCTGGGACCTGGGGCGGCCCGCGGGGGAGGAGGCGGAGTGGGGGGGCTGTGGGGGGGCGGTGATGGGTGGGGGGGCGGGCAGGGGTCCCTCTTACCTCGGGCTGCGCCCAGCAGTGCTGGGCAGACGCGCTCCGTCCCAACGAGGTTCCTGCCGGCTCCGCTCGCCCGCCCTCCTCCCTCCTTCGCTCCCTCCCTCCTCCTCCCTCCTCCCTCCCTCCCCCCCACGTCCTCCCGGCCTCTGCGTCCAGACCTCCCTCCCTCCCCCCTCCCCCGCCCCTCCAGCACCCCCAGCATCAAGGACAATGGGGGGGCCTTCGATCCTGGATTAGGGAACCCCAGGACAGGTTTTGGGGGGTGGGGTGACGGAGGGAGGAGGGAGGGGGGCTTGGGGGAGGGGGAGAGGCTCGGCCCCTACCCCATATCTGGCTTTTTTTTTTTTTTTTTTTGGCAATAGGAACATGAGAGGCAGCTGGCCGTGGAGCTGTTTGCGGGGTGAAGTGAGTCCCCCACCCGGGGTCCCCCACCCCGTGTCCCCCCCTCAGGGGGTGGGCGATGCCTGGGCCCGGCTCCTGTGGTTTGTGGGTCCCGATGGAGGTGCTTTGTGGAGTTGGGGGGGGACAGAGACCTCAAAGTATGCGGGCACACACATCAGTGTGCACAGTGTTTGTGTGTGTGTGTGTGTGTGTGTGTGTGCCCGTCCTGGAGCTTGAACTCAGGACCCAGGTGCTGTCCCTGAGCTGGCTTTCCACGTTGGATCTCTTCCACTTGAACCACAGCTCACTTTTTGTTTTTTTGTTTTAGTGTTAGTTTTTGCTGGTTAATTAGGAGCTAAAGAGTCTCTTAGGCTGGGCACCAGCGGCTCCCGCCTGTCACCCCGGCTACTCGGGAGGCTGAGATCTGAGGATCGCGGTTCAAAGCCAGCCCGGGCAGGAAAACCCGAGAGACTCCTATCTCCAATGAACCACCAGAAAACCGGGAGTGGCGCTGTAGCTCAAGTGGTAGAGCGCTCGCCTTGAGCTGAAGAGCTGAGGGACAGCGCCCAGGCCCCGAGTTCAAGCCCCACCACCAACAAACAACAACAACAACATGTCCAGGCTGGCCTTGAACTGTGATTCTCATATTTCAGGCTCAAGTGGTTAGACATCTGGCCCAACTTAGGATCTCTCTCTCTCTCTCTTCCTCTCTCTCTCTCTCCCCCCTTTTCTTTTTCTTTTGTTCGACACTTGGACTCAAACTCAGTACCAACACTTTTGTTCATTTTCTGGTGCTCTACCCACTGAGTCATGACGCCAACCTCTCTTCATCTTCTTTATAGTAATTTTATTCCATTTCTTCTATTTTTATTTTGTGAGCTTGGGGAAAGCAAAAGTGGGGAGTGGACACAAATACCAAGTATGCAGTGAAGGAGCCCAATACTGCCCAGCAAAGCTCAACCTTCCAGAAGGTTCTGCACAAGGTGCATGGCTTCTGGGTGGACATTCTCTCCTGGTACGGCCTGAGCTTGCAGCCCACACTGTGAGGACACCTCTTGTAATCGCACACTGACTGACAGCAGCCACGGGGGGAAAAAGAGGAGGACCTCCAGAACATTCTCAGAGGTTCCAGAACATTCTCAGAGGTTCCAGAACATTCTCAGACAGGCCCTATCTATGGAAGGGGGATTCCTGGGGACTCAAAGGTGTGTACTGGGGTTCTGTAGGGGGCTGGGAACCTCTGCCAGTCCTGACCAGAGCTGGAGGAATTTTCTAGGTTGAGTCCCCTTTCTGTCCTGGTTCTTTTGATGCTAGACTTTTCTTTTTTTCTCCTTCCTGCCTTCTTCCCCTGCTTGTGTGTGTGTCTGTGTGTGTGTGTGTGTATGTGTGTGTGTGCACGTGCACCAGTTCCGGGATTTGAACTCAGGATCTGGGCACTGTCCCTGAGCCTTTTTTTTCTTTTTTTGTTCAAGCTTGGCATTCTACCACATTGTGCCTCAGCTCCGCTTCTGGCTTTATTGCTGGTTCATTGGAGATCAGAATCTCACAGACTTTCCTGCCTAGGCTGGCTGGGAACTGCGATCCTCCGATCTCAGCCTCCTGAGATTACAGGGGTGAGCTGGGATTACAGGCGTGAGCCACCAGCACCTGATTGATGTTATCCTTTTTCTGTTCAAGGCTGGTGCTCTACCACTTGAGCCATAGCTCTACTTCTAGTTTGTTTTTTTTTTCTGGTTAATTAGAAATGAGCAGCTCTGAGGTGTGTCTGCCCAGATTGGCCTCAAACTGTGATCCTCCGATCTCAGCCTCCTGAGTAACTAGGCTTGAGCCACTAGGGCCCAGCCATGAAACTAGTTTGTCGGTGGATGAGTGTGAGTGTGCACATGGGTGTGTATTCAGAGGGCCTGGGGCTGTACAAGTCTGGAAGTGGCAGAAGCAGGAGAGACAGGGAGCGGGAGGCCGGTGGGACTGGCAGGTCTCCTTTGGATTGGCGCCTACTGCTGATCCCGTGTGGGATTTGGGCCCAAATCAAGAGAGATGGTCATGGATGCTTCCAGATACCCAGCCTTCCCTCAGCGCTAGCCAGAGCTGTTCCCATGCCCTCCACCGGAACCTAAGTCAACATCTGGGGAAGGAATTCTAGGAGGATAATCAGAGGAGGGCAAAGTGCAAAATGGCGCTGGTGGAGCTGGGAAATGAAGAAGAGACACAATGTTAGGTGTTGGAACCAGGAGGAGGAAGAGGCCAGCGGCTCCGCCATCTGCTACATTCATCTGGTCCACAGGCCCAAGCCTGACCAGAAATGCAGAGCAGAGAGCTGGGGCACGCGGTGGGGCGGGGTGGGGGGGAGCCCCCCCCCCATGCCAAGGTCTTCGGCTCACAGTAAATTGTGAGTCTTCTGTAGCCGGCTGGAGGAAGGAAGAACAAGGGAGGGAAGTCAGTAGGTGCCTGCAGCTCACGCCTGTCATCCCAGCTACTCAGGAGGCTGAGACCTGAGGATCACTGTTTGAGGCCAGCTGGGGTAGAAAAGGCTGTGAGAAGCCAGGTGCTGGTGGTTCACGCCTGTCATCCCAGCTACTCAGGAGGCTGAGATCTGAGGACTGCAGTTCCCAGCCAGGCTGGGCAGGAAACTCCGTGAGACTCTGATCTCCAATGAACCTCCAGAAAACCAGACATGGTGCTGTGGCTCAAGGGGTAGAGCACCAGCCTTGAGCTGAATTGCTGAGGGACAGCGCCCAGGCCCTGAGTTCAGGCCCCAAGATCTGACCCCCCCAAAAAATTTTTTTAAATTATTTGTTATTGGTCAGGGGGTTTGAACTCATGAGCTGGGCGCTGTTTCTGAGCTTTTTCACTCAAGGCAAGCACTCTACCCCTTGAGCCACAGCACCACTTCTGGTTTTCTGGTGGTTCCTGGGAGATCAGAGTCTCACGGCCTGTCCTGCCCAGGCTGGCTTTGAACCGTGATCCTCAGATCTCAGCCTCCTGAGTGGCTGGGGTGACAGGTGGGAGCCACCAGTGGCTGGCTTCTGTGTGTGTGTGTGTGTGTGTGTGTGTGTGTGTGTGTGTGCGCCTGCACATGCCAGTGTCTTGGGACTTGAACTCAGGGCCTGGGCTCTGTCCCCGAGTGACACACTCAGGACTAGCGCCCTACCACTGCGGTCCAGGGCCGCTTCTGGCTTTTGGTGGTTCACTGGAGACAAGAGTCTCCAGATCTTTATTGCGGGGCTTGGCCTTGACCCTCGATCCTCCGTCCTGGGGATCCTCCCCAGTAGCTAGGGTGACTGGCGTGGAGAACCTGGCTTCCTTTCCTCCTTCTTCCTGTCCCCCCCTCCCCTGTCCCCCCCTCCCCTTTCCCCCACCCCCCCCCCCGGGGCTCACTGGGGACACCGGCAGGTCTTCTTCTCACTCAGCAGCCTCTTGATCTGAGACATCCGCTCGGCCTGGCGCTGTCCGGGAACAAGGAAGGGAGGCCTGAGGGCCCCGGGCCTCGGGGAGGGAGGCGGCCCTGGGAGGGGGGGCTGGGGGCCGCTGGGAGGGGAGAAGCATGTACTGTGGCGGGAGCCCTCTGTCTGTCTGTCTGTCTGTCCCTCGCTCTATGGGAGAATCGGAAACCTGGGGGACTGGGCAGAGCAGGCTGGAGCCACAGGGGCGCTGGGCCGTGGCTGGGCCTCGGGCACCAGGAGGGGGCGTGGCGTGGTGAAGGAGGCGTGGCATGGCGGAGGGGCGTGGCATGGCGGAGGGGCGGGGCACGGTGGAGGGGCGGGGCATGGCGGAGGGGCGTGGCGTGGCGGAGGGGAGGGGCGGGGCATGGCGAAGGAGGCGAGGCATGGCGGAGGGGCGGGGCATGGCGGAGGGGGCGTGGCAAGGGCAGAGGGGCGGGGCATGGCAGAGGGGAGGGGAGGGGCGTGGTGAAGGAGGCGTGGCATGGCGGAGGGGCGGGGCACGGTGGAGGGGCGGGGCACGGTGGAGGGGCGTGGCATGGCGGAGGGGAGGGGCGGGGCATGGCGGAGGGGCGTGGCAAGGGCAGAGGGGCGGGGCATGGAGAAGGGCAGGGAGGGACATGGCGGAGGAGTGGCATGGAGCAGTGGGGGCGTGGCAGGGCAGAGGGGCGGGGCGTGATGGAGAGGGCGGGGTGGGCGGAGGGGCGGGGCTTGCTCACCCGTCCACGGCGCCATTTTACACAGCAGGAAATGAACAACGCCAGGCCGACCACAAGGCCTAAGGCGCCCCCGGCCACCACGGCCAGGAACGTGGGCTGGCCTGGGCTCCACAGTGCAGACTGGACTGAGGGGAGGAGGCAGAGAGCGGTCAGTGCACATCCGGCCTGGGCGAGGCCGGGTCGGAGCGCGCGCCTGTCATCCCCGCCACTCAGGAGGCTGAGATCCGAGGACCCAGGTTCGAGGCCAGCCCCGGGCAGGAAGGCCGAGAGACTCTCCCCTCCGATGAGCCTCCAAAACCAAGGGGTAGAGCGCCAGCCTTGAGCTAAACAAGCTCGGAAAACAAGCTCTGCTCAAAGCTAGCGTCTGCCACTTGAGCCACAACTCCACTTCTGTGCGTGTGTGCGTGCGTGCGTGTGCACGTGCGTGTGCGTGTGCACGTGCGTGTGTGCATGCATGTGTGTGCGTGCGCGTGCGTGTGTGATTAACTGAAGAGTCCCATGGACTTTCCCGCCAGAGCTGGCCTTGAACCCTGATCCTCCCATCTCAGCCTCCCGAGGGCTGGGATGACAGGCGGGAGCCACGGGTGCAGCTCTGTGTCTGAATTTGGGGGCGATCCACAGGTGTTTGGCTGTGGATCTCAGAGAGGAAGAACTCAGAGGATTAGAAGCGGGGACCCGCAGCCCGACACCCCCCCTGGCCACCACCCATGAACATTTGCATCTCCCAGGAATTGGGAGATCCGGACTTTTCTGGGCCTCTTTCCAGAAAGGTCCCACAGGTAAGGCCAAGGCCGGGAAGGGGAGTTCTTACCCTCAAGCTGGGCCTGCAGCAGGGCCTTGGCCGCGTCCTTCAGGAAACACTGCCACAGTCCTGCTTCTGGGTCCTCCACACGCACCTCCTTCTCCTGCTTGGACACCCTGGCCGTCTGGTTACCCGGATGCAGGCTCAGGTGGAGCTTTGGGGAGACGGGTCCCAGAACCCTGCAGACAAGATGGCGCCCCTGCAGGGCCACTGGAAAGAAAGGTGACACTGAGTCCTGGGGCCTGGATCTTGGGGCTCCCAGTGTCTTGAAGTTCACTAGATTCATTAGAACATTATTATTATTATTATTATTATTATTATTAGAACATTATTATTGTTGTTACTATTGTTGTTGTTGTTGTTATTACTATTGTTGTTGTTACTTTGGCAGTACTGGATTTAAAAATCAAACCCTCAGGCTCACTCAGCTGCTTTGCTCAGCTGGCGCTCTACCACTTGGACCACGCCTCCAGCCCGGCTTTTTGCAGGTCATTTTGGAAAGTCTCAGAGACGGTGAATCCTGATGAAGCCATACTGGGCAGGAAAGTATGTGAAACTCTTATCTCCAGGTAATTGCAGATGCCTCTCTCTCTCTCTCTCTCTCTCTCTCTCTCTCTCTCACACACACACACACACACACACACACACACACACACACACGAAGAAGCTGCCGGAAGTGGCGCTATGGCTCAAGTGGTAGAATGCTAGCTGGGAGCAAAATAAAAGGTCAGCGATAGCACCCAGGCCTTGAGTTCAAGCCCCAGGACTAACCAAAAGGAAATAAATACTTCTTCTTTTCTTCTTCTTCTTCTTCTTCTTCTTCTTCTTCTTCTTCTTCTTCTTCTTCTTCTTCTTCTTCTTCTCCCTTCTTCTCCCTTCTTCTCCCTTCTTCTCCCTTCTTCTCCCTTCTCCTTCTTCTCCCTTCTCCTTCTTCTCCCTTCTTTCTTCTCCCTTCTTTCTTCTCCCTTCTTTCTTCTCCCTTCTTCTCCCTTCTTCTCCCTTCTCTCCTTTCTTTCCTCTTTCTTTCCTTCCCTTCCTCCTTCTCCTCCCCCCCCCTTTCATTCTTTCTTTGCAGGTTCTGGGGCTTGAACTCAGTGCCTGGGCACTGTCCTTAAACTTTTGCGCTCAAGGCTGGTGCTCTACCACTTGAGCCACGGTGCTCTACCACTTGAGCCACGGCACCACTTCCAGTTTTCTGGTGGTTCAGTGGAGATAAGAGTCTCATGGACTTTCCTGCCTGGGCTGGCTTTGAACCACGATCCTCAGATCTCAGCCTCCTGAGTAGCTAGAGGATTACTTTTGATTTTTTTAATATAGAACTTGAAGTCAGGGCCTCGTGCTTTTGCCTAGAGCTTTGTTGTGTTTTTATTTTCTTCTTCTGTTTTGCTTTGCTCAAGACGGGTGCTCTCCCACTTGATCCACAGTTCCCACTCCCCACCTTTTTGGTGGTCAATTGTAGATAAGCATTACATAGATTTGTCTGCACACCCTGGCTCTGAACTCTGATTTTTCACATCGCAGCCTCCTGAGTAGCCGGGATTACAGGCATGAGCTACCATGCCCGGCTAGCAACGTTACACACTTTAACACCTGTAGTAATTTTAAGGTACAGGGGCATTGGTCACAAACCCCAGGGGGTTCTTCACCCAGGCAGCAGCCCCCCTCACTCCCTGCCCTCCCCAGCAGCCCGCCCCTTACTTGTCATCACCACCAGATTCAAGGGCTGACTCAGTGTTCTTCTACCAAGCTTGACAGTCAGGTTGCCGGAGCCGGCGTACTTGGGCTGGGCTTTGGCTAGTTTGAGCCGGATGGGGAGGCTCTCGGGCACCTGCAGCTTGGGGTCCTGGGGGACTGTGATGTTCAGCAGCTTCCCGCTTCTCAAGGAGAAGGTGAGCCAGGACTGCGACCCAGATGTCCCCTCGGCCCGCCACCTCAGCTCGCCATTCAGGCTCTCGTCATTCATGTTAAACGGGAAAGAGAGCTGCACCGGCTCCCCCTCGGCCTTGTACACCGTGTCCACCATCTGGAGAAAACCTAGACCGGTGGGAAGAAAGGGAGGATCGTGGCTCACACCCTGAGTGAGGCCTGAACTGGAAGAGGAGGGGATTCCAGTACAGCAAACAGAAGCAGGGAGGCCGGATGCTGTAGCTCCCGCCTGCCATCCCGGCTACTCAGGAGGCTGAGATCAGAGGATCACGGTTTGAGGCTGGCCCAGGGCAGGACTCTGACCGCCAATAAACTACCAGAAAACTCGAAGTGGCGCTGTGGCTCAAGGGGTAGAGCACTTGCCTTGAGCTGAAGAGCTCAGGGACAGCACCCAGGCCCTGAGTTCAAGTCCTGCCTGAATACAAGGGCCAGGTGGGACCCCCAGGGGAGATCTGAGCTCCGGGGAGCAGTACGCAGCCCAAATCTGTCCACATCAGAGGCAGGAGGAGCGGGGGTACCAGGCCGGGGGAGCGGCTGGGGGGTGCCCTACCCCTCTTACCCAGTACCCGGATGTCCAGGTCAAACTGCAGCTCCTTGTTTTTCTGGGAGATGGTGCAGGTCCACCTGCCGCTCTGGGAGACGTCCAGCTTGGGCAGCGTGAGCACCTTGTCCAAGCGCATCACTTGGTTCCGGGGGCTCCTGCACTGGCCGGAGGGGTTCGTGTTTGGGGGTGTCTCCAGCGTCAAGGTGAGGGGCTCGCCATGCATCACGGGAGACTCCGGGCTGGGGGTCACTGTGGAAGAGACAGTTCGCTTGAGCCGGGCGCTGGTGGCTACGCCCATCATCCCAGCCACTCAGAAAGCTTCGATCTGAGGATGGCAGGTTCAAAGCCAGCCTGGCCAGGGAAAAACTCTGAGGCTCTGCTCTCCAAAGAACCACCAGAACACCAGAAGTGGCGCTGTGGCTCAAGGGGTAGAGCGCCAGCCTTGAGCAAAAAGAGCTCAGGGGCAGCGCCCAGGCTGCGAGTTCAAACCTTACAACTGACAAAAACCAAAAGATAGGTAAGAACTCGAAGTCCTGAGTTCAAGTCCCCCCCCACACACACACATACACATGCATACACACTTGACTAGGGAAAGGGACAAAATCTGCTTGGCTCAGGGCCTAGTTCAGGGCCGGGCCGGGGCAGGGCTGCCCCTGGGGACAGATGTGTACTCACATCTGTACACTTGCAGCTCAACCTCCGTGACCACCCTTTCCACCTCACAGATGTAGCTGTCCGAATCCCTCATCTCCAGTTCATTGATGATGAGCGGGAAAGATCCTTGATCCCACAGGTTTTTCTTTGAGTCAAAGCGACGGTGCCAATCCCGGTGACCTGAGGGGACAAATCAGATCCGACAGGCTCACGTGCCTGGCTGAGCCGGCTGCCTTTGTTAAGAGCCATGCGGACAGCCGGGCATCGGTGCTCATGCCTGTAATCCCAGCTACTCAGGGAGACTGAGATGAGAGGATCACAGTTCAAAGCCAGCCCGGGCTGGAAAGTCCATGAGACTCTGATCTCCCATGAACCACCAGAAAACCAGAAGTGGCGCTGTGGCTCAAGGGGTAGAGCGCCCGCTTTGAGCTGAAGAGCTGAGGGACAGCGCCCAGGCCCTGAGTTCAAGCCCCAGGACTGACCAAAATCAGCTTCTCTGCCTGGGGAGGGCGGGGGGCACTTACCTCGACTCACTAGGCCAAACTTAGCTGCTGTTAGAATCTTGGACTGGTTTTTGTGTTTCCAGATGAATTGCATATTCTTCCTCAGAGAAGACTGACAGGGCAGTTCCACCGACTGCCCCGCTTTTCCCAACACCAGTTCTTTGCCTTCGCCCACCGCCAGGAACACTGCTGCATGGGGAAGAAGGGAAAAGAGATCCTGGTCAGGCCTCTGGGCTATCGCTGCCAAATCCCACACATTATTATTAGGGCCAATCCTGGCGTTTGAACTCTGGACCTGGGTGCTGTCCCTTGAGTTTTTTTCCCTCAAGGCTTGGTGCTCTACCATTTGAGCCACACCTCCACTTCTAGCTCTTTATTTTTGGCTGGTTCATCCCAGATAAGAGTCTCCTGGCGTTTTCTTCCCCGTGCTGGCCTCCAACTGTGATCCTCAGGCCTCAGCCTCCTGAGTAGCCAGGATGTCAGGCGTGAGCCACTGGTGCCTGACCTGCACCCCACGCCCTACCTTTGTACTTTCCCATCAGCCCCCAGCCGCTACCCAGAACCCAAGTGTGGGCACTCACCGAACAGAAGCGCCAAGAACAAGGCTGCACACGCGAGTCTTTGTTTCATGGTGGCCTTGTTGAGGTAAGCAGGGGTCAGACTCATCAGGATCTGAACTTGCAAAGGAAAGTGGTGCTGTGGCTCAAGTGGTAGAGCGCTAGCCTTTTGCTGAAGAGCTGAGGGACAGCACCCAGGCCCAGAGTTCAAGCCCATCCCCCCAAAAGCCAGAAGCAGAGCGATGCTTCAAGTGGTAGAGCATTAGCTTTGAGTAAAAGAAAAGCTCAGGGACAGTGCCCTGGTCCTGAGTTCAAGGCCCAGGATCAACAAATAGAAAGGGGGGGGGGAAGGGGAGGGGGTGAAGGAGGAGGAGGAGGAGGAAGAAAAATCATCAGGTGCTACTCAGGAGGCTGAGATCTGAGGATGGAAGTTTGGAGCGCAGGTAAGAATGTCCATGGGACTCTTATGTCCAATGAAGCAGCAAAAACCAGAAGGGGAGCCGTGACTCAAGTGGTAGAACACCAATCTTAAGTGAAAATAAGCTCAGAGTCAGTTCAACACACACACACACACACACACACACACACACACACACACACACACACACACACGGTAAACATGGATGTTTTCAGGCACGGGGCTTGAACTCAGGCACTAGCTTGAGCTTTCTCCCCTACTGGTTGGTGCGTGGAGCTGTCAATCCACAGCCCTTAGCCCCGCCCTCCAGCTTCCTGTCCCCATGGTCCTGGGCGGCCTCCATCTCTCCCCGTTTGAATTCACGATCAAGGTTTCCATCTCTCCCCCACCACGCAGGCCTGATGCCAGGACAAGGCCTCCTCATGGAACCTTCTGGAAAAAGCCCTGCACTTCTGTACTCAGCACATTAATTCTGTTTCTAAAATTGGATCCTCCCGGGCGAGGCCCAGGCCCAGTCCATCCCCACACGAGAGTGCAAACGCATGAATAAATCAGCCGCTGGAAGTGCACAGACGGGCAGGTAAGTGGAAAGGAAGATAAATAGTTGATGGCTAGACGTAGATAGCTACAGGAGAGATGATAAATTGATAAATAGAACAGAGATGGATAAAACGATGGATGATATAGATAGATGATAGATAGACAGACAGATAGATAGATAGATAGATAGATAGATAGATAGATAGACAGACAAACAGACAGACAGACAGACAGATAGAAAGATAGATAGATAGATAGATAGATGCTAAGTAGGTAAGTAGATCAATCAATGATAGGTGATCGCTAGATAGACAAGACCAACAGATAAATGAGACGTGATAGATTGATGATAGATAGATGTTGGGTAGGTAGACAGACAGATAGGTAGGGAGATGATTGATAAGTAGATAGATAGATAGATAGATCAATAATAGATAACCTGGTTTTTATTTCAGATACATAGACAAGACAGATAATGATAGGTGATAGATAGGAAGATAGATTGCTGATAGACAGATAGATGATAGGTAGACACACAGATCAATGATAGGTTGATGATAGGTAGACAGACAGGCGGGTAAGTAGATAGACGCTAAGTAGATAGACAAGACAGACAGGTAGATCAATGATAGGTTGATGATAGGTAGACAGACAGGTAGGTAGATAGATGATAGGTAGATAGCCAAGACAGACAGACAGACAGACAGACAGACAGGTAGATAAGGGATGTGTGGCTATGTTAACTCAGTCCTGGCCTGTCTGGAGAGAGTGAGGTCATCCTAAAGCATTTACCTAACTCTATCCACTTTCCACTGACTGTAGCCAGTGTGTGTGTGTGTGTGTGTGTGTGTGTGTGTGTGTGTGTGTGTGTGTGTGTGTGTGTGTGTGTGTGTGTGTGTGTGTGTGTGTGCCAGTCCTGGGGCTTGAACTCAGGGCCTTAGCTCTCTCGCCCTAGGCTGGCTCTCTAACGACTCTACTTCGGCTTTTTACAGGTTCCTTGGAGATCAGTGACGGATCCGCCCTTTATCTCCCGGGTCAAGCAAAACACCAGGTCTGCGTGGATGACACGGGCAGGTCCGTCCCACGCGGGCCTGGCCGCACGTTCCCGCACCCTGGGCAGAACGGTCCTTTCTGGGCCCCCAAGAGACCACAGCCTGGCGTTGTATTTCAGTCTCCTCATTAAGATCAATACCAGCCCGACCCAGCCCCGCCTTTCCACACAACCCCCACTCCCACAGGAAGGCGGCTGCCCCTCGCCGTTCCCCAATAAACCCTCCTCCCCTGTTCTTTCTCCTCCATTTTGCTAACGATAAGACTCTCAAGGACTTCCTTGTCAGAGCTGGCCTCAAATCATGATCCTCATATCCCAGCCTCCTGAGCAGCGGGGAGGACAGGAATGAGCTGCCTGGGGATGGCTGGATAGACGGCCCACTGGATGAATGAACGGTGAGTGGATGGTGACCGGTGGATGGAGGCATGCATGCGTGAATGGGTGGGTGGGTGATGGATGCATGGATGGATAGAGGATGGATGGATGAATTTATGATTGATGATGGATGAGTGGTTAATGGACAGGTGACAGATGATGAATACACAGGTAGATGGTGGATGGATGAATGATGATGAATAATTGAGAGTGGATGGATGGATGGATGGATGGATGGATGGATGGATGGATGGATGGATGGATGGATGGATGGATGGGTGGATGGATGGATGGGTGGATGGATGGGTGGATGGATGGGTGGATGGATGGGTGGATGGATGGATGGATGGGTGGATGGATGGGTGGATGGATGGATGGGTGGATGGATGGATGGATGGGTGGATGGATGGGTGGATGGATGGATGGGTGGATGGATGGATGGATGGATGGATGGGTGGATGGATGGATGGATGGATGGGTGGATGGATGGGTGGATGGATGGATGGATGGATGGGTGGATGGATGGATGGATGGATGGATGGGTGGATGGATGGATGGATGGATGGGTGGATGGATGGATGGGTGGTTGATGACTGATGGATGGATGTGTGGTTGATGCATGATGGCTGATGGATGGGTGGGTGGTTGATGCATGATGGCTGATGGATGGGTGGATAGATGATGGCTGATGGATGGATGGATGGATGGGTGGGTGGATGGAGGGATGGATGGGTGGCTGATGGATGGGTGGATAGATGATGGCTGATGGATGGATGGATGGATGGATGGGTGGGTGGGTGGGCGGGTGGGTGGTTGATGGCTGATGGATGGATGGTTGGTTGATGCATGATGGCTGATGGATGGATGGATGGATAGATGATGGCTGATGGATGGATTGGACGGATGGATGGATGGATGGATAGATGGGTGGGTGGTTGATGGATGGATGGATGGATGGCTGATGGATGGATGGATGGATGGTGGATGGATGGATAGCTGATGGATAAATGTGTGATTGATGGATGCCGGGTGATGTTTGATGACTGATGGATGGATGGATGAACAGATCGACACAGATGGACAGATGTAGACAGATAAATGTAGCATTTTGTTCCCGCCAGGAAACCAGTAAGCAAAGAGCTCAGGAAGGAGATTGCTGGGGAGAAGGGAGGGAGGAGAAGAAAAACCTTTACAAGCCATGACGGTTGGTCATGCTGAGCGCTGGTGCTCACGCCTGCAATCCCAGCTCCTCAGGAGGCTGAGATCTGAGGATCGTGGTTCGAGGCCAGCCTGGGCAGGAAAGTCCATGAGCCTCTGATCTCCAGTGAACCACCAGAAAACCAGAAGTGGAGTTGTGTGGCTCAAGGGGTAGAGCGCCAGCCTTGAGCTGAAGAGCTCAGGGACAGCGCCCAGGCCCTGAGTTCAAATCCCGCGACTGACCAAAAAAAAGACAGTCCTGAGAGAAATGGAGGCAGGGTGGGGGGAGGGGAGTGGAGAAGGGGGGTGCTCAGGCCTCAAGCCCCCCTCCAGGGCTGGCTGCAGCCTCCCCCCTCCGTGCTTCTCCACTTTGTGGGGTGGGTACAGCGCACCCCTTCCTCCCTCGCTCCAGCCGTAACCCCAGCTCAGCACACACCCCGGGCTCTGTGGAGGAGCTGTGGTTTCGCAGCCGCAGGGCCTTTGCTGCCTCGGTTTCCGCTGCCGTCTTTGAGATCAAGGTTTTTCATTCCTCCACCAACAAAAGTGGCCTCATGTTTACTCTCCCGCCCCTGGGAGAGGCTGGGGGGAAGCTGCGCCCCCCCAAAATCCTCATCTCCCCCACGCCGCCCTTGCTAATTTCTCTGTTGCCATCTGGGTCTTTCTGGAACTCTCTGGCGTGGCTGTGTTCCAGCCGCCTGTGCAGAAGTTATGGCGGCTGACCCCAGCTTCTTCCTCCTCTCCCTCTCTAGCAGCTGCAATGATCTAGATCCTTCTGCCTGTAAACAGATTGTCGGGGCTGGCAAAGGCAGGTCTCAGCAGGCTTTGATCAGGGCCCAGGGCTGAGAGACCGAAGCAGGAGATGTCTGCAGGGTGAGCAGGGACAGAAGGACAGGGGTGGACAGATTTACACACACACACACACACACACACACACACACACACACACACACATCTCAGGAGAGAATGGGGGCAGACAGGGAAGGAGTAAGAAAGAGAGGCTGATTACTGTAACAGCCACCAGGACAGTAGCTCACCCCTGTAATCCCAGCTTCCCAACGAAGCTGAGATGTGAGGATCACTCTACAAAGCCAACTCAGGCAGGAAAGACCAGAGGACATTTTTTTTTTTCCTTTTGCCAGTCCTGGGGCTTGAACTCAGGGCCTGGGCGCTGTCCCTGAGATTCTTTGGCTCAAGGCTGGCGCTCTACCACTTGAGCCACAGCGTCAGTTCTGGCTTTTTCTGTGTCTGTGGTACTGAGGAATCGAACCCAGGGCTTCATGCATGCCAGGCGAGCACTGTATCCCTGAGCCACCTGCCCAGACTAGGCGTAGGACTCTTCTTTTAAAATATAATTATCAAAATGCTAAAAGTGGAGCTGTGGCTCACGCGCTAGAGCACCAGACTTGAGTTCAAGTCCAGCACCGGCAGAAAAATATAAATAACAATAAAAGAACAAAACACCTTTTCTGCCGGGCGCCGGTGGCTCCTGCCTGTCATCCCAGCTACTCGGGAGGCTGAGATCTGAGGATCACAGTTCGAAGCCAGCCCAGGCAGGAAAGTCTGAGAGACTCTTATCACCAGTGAACCAGCCCCCCAAAAAAAGCCAGAAGTGGGGCTGTGGCTCAAGTGGTAGAGCCAAAGAGCTCAGGGACAGCGCCCAGGCCCTGAGTTCAAGCCCCATGACCAGCACATACACACAAAATTCTAGAAAATTCTAGAATACATAGAAAATTCTAGAAGGCAAGAAACCTAGAGACAAAGAGCAGAGCAACCACACACACACCCCTCTCCCAGGCCCCCCAGGAGGTCCCTGCCCCTCCCCTAGCTCTTGAGCAAAAGCCAGGCAGGCCGAGACCCACCGCAGTGCCAGGCTGTGGTCCCCCAAACACTGTGATCTTCCCCCGCCGGGCCCCCTGAGTCAACCTGCTCAAGGCCAGACGCGGTCTGTGCCGCAGCCCCACATACCCCCAGCTACTAACCCGCTTCCTAGAGACCTCAGCTTCCGAGGGACCCTTCAGATCCGTGACTACAAGCAGCACCAGCGTCGCTCCTCGCCCTACATGTCCAGAAGAGGGGGTCTCTCCACCCCGCTTCCCCATCCCCCCCAAAGAAAAGAGGGCACCCACAGAACACAACTTTTAGGCCTTGAAAACCAGCAGACAAACCCCCAGCTATAAGCGTCCCTGAGTTTTTCTTTTTTTTTCCTCAAGGCTGGCGCTCTACCTCTTGAGCCACAGCGCCACTTCCAGCTTTTTGCTGGTTCCGTGGAGAAAAGAGTCTCACGGACTTTCCTGCCCGGGCTGGCCTTGAACTGCGATCCTCTGATCTCAGCCTCCTGAGGAGCTGGGATGACAGGCGTGTGCACCAGCGCCCGGCTGGGTCAATGCACATTTGTTTACTGGGTGATTTAAAATGTCACAGATCCCCCCCCGGGCAATTTGGGGTGACTGAGGACCCCAGGGCCCCGGGGCTCCTCAGAGGGGGTGGGAGCACTGGAGTTTGGGGGGGAGCTCTCCTGTAAGTGTCCCCAGGCTGAACCTCGCACGCCACCTCCCCGGGGCCCCTGGGAGCCTGCCCATTTCCCTGATGAAAACGGCGGCCATCTTGTGTTGTCCTCAGCTCCAGACGTGATCGGAACCAGGAAGAGACTCCCTGCCCCTGCCCGTGTCCCAGCTTACGAAATGTCCTGAGGCATAGAACATTCTAGAAAAAAGAGACTCCCTGCCCGTGTCCCAGCTTCACGCTCTTACGAAATGTCCTGAGGCATAGAACATTCTAGAAAAGATCCTTCTCCCCCTCCCACTCCCAAGCAATCACCAGAATAAGTCTAAACACTGAACAGGGCTTCCAGGGCAGGGTATCTCAGAAAAGGGGGGATGGCTGGGGCTGTGGGGGCAGGAACTCGAGGCCCCCCAGCTCGGGGAAATCTCCCCCAATCCCACCACGATCTGAGAATGCGCAGGGCAGGCGCTGGCGGCTCCCGCCTGTCACCCCAGCTCGTCAGGAGGCTGAGATCCGAGGATCACGGTTCAAAGCCAGCCCGGGCAGGAAAGTCCTGGAGACTGTTAATTGCCAATTCCTCTCCTAATAAATCAGCAAAAAGCTGGACGTGGAGCCGTGGCTCAAGTGGTAGAGCGCTAGCCTTGAGCACCAAAGATCGCGGTCAGGGCCCAGGCGCTGAGTTCAAACCCCAGGCCCAGCATATAGACAAGGAGAAAAAGAGAGAGACAGACAGACACAGACAGACAGACAGACAGACAGACAGACAGACAGACAGACAGACAGAGATCTGAGAATTATTTTGTGATCCTCCCATTGACTCCTGGAACACTTAAAAATCAGTTTTCTTGGAGTCACTATTTCTGATCACACACACACGCACGCACACGCATGCACACTCACTGCTTCATATTTCCTAGTGACTTCAGCGTTGCAATGTGAGGCGCGCCGTGGGCCTGGGGTTGATCTCTGCTTTGCACATTCGCTTCAAGGCAAAGCTCACTAAAGCCACAGCGTGTGCCCATGAGCGTACGCCGCCCCAAGCCCCGCGGGGAAGGGCATGCCTGAAGTCCCAGCTACTGGGAGGGAAACTGAGGCAGGAAGGGCTCCGGGTGGACAGTGTAACCAGACTCTGTCCCTCCAACAACACAAACCACAAACCAACCTCCTGAGGGTTCACCAAAACGGGAAAGAATGCACGAGAAAACACGAGTCACGCAGGGCCCAAAATGCGTGGAATGAATGCGGGCGTCAGCAGGGAAGGGTTTGATTTTGGGGAGACTCAGCTCCCCGATAGCTCGTGTTTTCTTGCTGGTTTTTATTCCTCCTGTTTTCCTGAGTTCATTTCTTACTTCTTGCTCTCCTCCTGTCAACACCAACTTCTTCTTTCTCAAATTCCTCCCTTCCTCGCCTCTCTCTCTCCCTCTTCTACTGCATCAGGTCTTACCTCCCCTCCACTGGCTTTCTGGAACCTTCCTTCACCCATCTCGCCATTTCAGTGGAGAGGGTGGAGTAGGCCTTGATCTCAAGCTCATTCACGGTGGCGATGGACGATCACCACTCAGGACAAAAAAGAAGGGAAAAAAGCCGGGTGCTGGTGCTCATGCCTGTAATCCCAGCTACCCAAGAGGCTGAGATCTGAGGATCGTGGTGCCAAGGCAGCCTGGACAGGCAAAATCCACGAGATTGAGTAGGAAAGAAAACTCCATGGACAGTGCCCGGGCCCTGAGTTCAAGCCCCAGAACACACAAGGAAGGAAGGAAGGAAGGAAGGAAGGAAGGAAGGAAGGAAGGAAGGAAGGAAGGAAGGAAGGGAAGGAAGGAAGGAAGGGAAGGAAGGGAAGGAAGGGAAGGAGGGAGGGAGGGAGGAAGGGAAAGGAAGGAAGGAAGAGAAGGAAGGAAAGAAAGTCATGGCTAATTTCCAGTGCAGCCGATGACCGCCATCTTGGTACCCCTTTTCTAGAAAGTTCTATAGTGGACGGAGCCCCTCTTACCTCTGGGCTTGCTCTTCCTTGGTCCTACTTCTCACCCAGGGCTGAGTTGTGCAGCCTCCAACCCCAGGGAGGAGAGGCTGCCGTGACTTCTGCAGGAGAGAAGACTAAATGCACACAGACAGGAAGCTGGGGAGCGAGGCTCAAAGGCCGGCTTCTACGTCACCACGTGGGGCTGGGGTCCCTCCCCCCACCCCAACTCTTGAGCTCTAAGGGAAGTGGTCGGAGTGAGACTGTCCACCAAAACAACACTTCATCCGAGTCAAAACAGCAGCGTGGAATGTGGGGTGCCCAGAGAATGACAATCTGGCCGGGTACCGTGGCTCACGCCTGTAGTCCCAGCTACTCAGGAGGCTGAGATTTGAGGGTCACGGTTCAAAACAGGAAAAGTCTGTGAGACTCTGATCCCCAGTGAACTACCAGGAAACTAGAAGTGGAGCTGTGGAGAAAGTGGTAGAGCACCAGCTTGAGAGCAATGCCCAGGCCCTGAGTTCAAGTCTCAGTATCTGTATACCGGGGAAAAAAGGCAAATAAACAAGAAGCTGGCAATGAGGCTCGGTGGTAAAGTCTTGGGAGCCTGGGTTCCATGCCCAGCACCGCAAAAATGAATAAAGAAAAAAAGAAAGCATTTAAAATATACTTTTGTATTATTATTATTGTTGTTGTTGTTGGTTGTGGGACTTGAACTCTGGGCCTGGGCGCTGTCCCTCAGCTCTTCAGCTCAAGGCAGGCGCTCTACCACTTGAGCCACAGCGCCACTTCCGATTTTCTGAGTGGTTTATGGGCGATCAGAGTCTCGCGGACTTTCCTGCCGAGGCTGGCTTTGAACCGCGATCCTCAGATCTCAGTCTCCTAGTAGCCGGGATGACAGGCGTGAGCGCCGGTGCCCGGCTCTTTGTACGAGATGGGGTCCAGAGAGCCGCCAGCCTCAGTGGGCAGGGGGAAGGGCTAGAAGGAGAGATGGAGGGCAGTTTAGCCGAGAAGGGGGCGGGGGGAAGCCGGAGGGACCAGGTGCAGGCCTGAGTTGGCCTCCTTTCTAGAACCATCTGCAGCTGCACACTCCAGAGAGCTGGGGGGCGGGGCCTGGAGTCGAGGTGGGAGGGGGTCAGAGGTCAGGGGCTGATTCCTGGAAGAAAAATGAGCCAGCCAGGAGACCTGGCCTGGACTCTGGTTCAAAGGTCACCGTGGGCCGTCGGGGGGGGGGGGGGGGGGGGAAGGAGGCCAGGATTGCAAACCCTCATGGAGGTTTGGGGGTGATCTCCGGGAGAGTAGAGCCTGGGCTTCGCAGCTGACACCTGCACCCCCAAAAACAAACTGTCAGCCCCCGAGCCGAGCAAACCCCACCCCAGCCTGACCCCCACCCACCCTGACCCCATTCCTTCCAAAGCACCCAGCACGGGGACCCCCACCCCCTCCCGCGCCCCTCCCCGGCTCTTCTTCTGTGTGCGGTGCCGACGGTCATGTCTCAGGGTTAGCCGGGCACCGTAGCTCACGCCTGTCGTCCTGGCCACACAGGAGGCTAAGATCTGAGAATCGAAGTTCCAAGCCAGCCCAGGAGGGAAGTCTGTGAAATGCCTACCTCCAGGAGCTAGGCCAAAAGCCAGACATGGAGTTGTGGTTCAAGTGGTAGAGCACCAGACTTGAGTAAATAAAAAAGCTACAAGGCAGCAGAAGGCCTTGAGTTCAAGTCCCGGTACTGACACAAAAATTAAAAAAAAAAATTATTCCCAGGACTGGGGCGTGAACTCGGAGCCTCTGGCACTCGCTAGTTTTGTGGGGTTTTTCCCCCTCAAAGCTGGTGCGCTACCACTTGAGCCACAACTCCATTTCAGGGTTTTGCTGGTTCATTGGAGATAAGAGTTTCACAGACTGTGCTGCCTGGGCTGGCTTTGAACCAGGATCCTCAGATCTCAGGCTGCCGAGTAGCTAGGATGACACACGTGAGCCACCAGCGCAAAGCTAACAAAAGCAGCCCATTTGGGTAGGCTCTTTTTGTTTTGTGCCAGTCCTGGGCTTGAACTCAGGGCCTGGGCGCTGTCCCTGATGAATTTTTGCTCGAGGCTGGCGCTCTACCACTTGAGCCACGGCACCACTTCTGGTTTTTTGGTGGTTTATTGGAGATCAGCATCTCACAGATTTTCCTATACCCCAGGCTGGCTTTGAACCAGGATCCTCCGATCTCAGTCTCTGAGTAGCTGGGATTACAGGCGTGAGCCACTGCACCCGGCCTTGGTGGATTCTTATTGCATTTATAGGTGGTTTGCTTTTCAGATGGGAGTCTCCCTGTGTTGCCAAGGCTAGTGTTGAACTCTAGGACTCAAGGGATCTTCCTACCTCAGCCTCCCAAAGTGGCTGGGATTACAGGCTTGCACTACTGCACCCAGCCATGATCTCATTGACACAGAGAGGACACTGAGGCTGGAGGAGAGAGGGCAGGCGCCTCTCCACAGGCCAGGCACAATCAGGGCTCCTGTCTCCCCAGGCCGCAGCCACAGCCCGGGCCGACCGACCAACTGTCTGTCTGTCCGTCCTGTGGTGTTTTGTTCCACAGCTCTGTCCTTTGTCGCATTCGGGTCATCTGGCCAGGGCCTGGGGCTGGATTTCCTGCAGCGTGCATTGTTCCTCACCTCTCTAGCCGGCTGCACAAAACGTGACCGTCCCCGGGGGCGGGGGGTGGGGTGGGGCTGGAGCCTTGCACGCACACCACGCACACCACGCACGCACCAATCCCCAGATGCACAGCCATTCCAAGGAGGGTGTGTGACCCGCGGCCGCCACCAGGGGGCGGTGTGCACCCAGGCCTGAGCAGAAAGAGCTGGCAAAGTTGGTGACAGGGCTGGTCGTGTGTGTGTGTGTGTGTGTGTGCGCGTGTGTGCGCGTGCACATCAGCCAGAAAGCCAACACAGGAGTGGAAATGCAATTAACCATATATATAAACCAGGGGTCGGTGGTTCACGCCTGTAATCCAAGCCACTCAGGAGGCTGAGATCTGAGGATCCCGGTTCAAAGGCAGCCCAGGCAGGAAAGCCCGTGAGACTCTGATCTCCATTAAATCACCAGAAAACCGGAAGTGGCGCTGTGGCTCAAGGGGTAGAGCGCCCGCCTTGAGCTGAAGAGCTGAGGGACAGCGCCCAGGCCCAGAGTTCAGGCCCCAAGACCGGACCCAAAAACAACAACAAAAAAAAAAACAAAGAAAGAAACCCAGAACTCAGGAAGCAAGTTAGGGACCAGTAGCTCACGCCTGTAATCCCGGCTACAAAGGAAACAGAGATGTGTGTGGATCCTACTTTGAAGCCAGACGTCCTGTGAGACTCTGATCTCAATGAAGCACCCAGCAGCCATGATGGAACCCCTAATCCACAGGTCCACACCGGGGTCTCCTCCCTCTGGCCCCTCCTACACCCCCCTAGTTTAGATAGGTCACCCCAGACCCGGCCCCTCTCCCAGCCCTCAGCCTTTCCTTCCCTTTCCCTCCCTGGCTGTGGGCATGCTTCTCTGGCCAAGTCCAATGAATCTGTTTTCAACCTTTCACCCCCAAACTTGGCACCTCTATAGAATGGATTTTTACCCCGTCATTAGAAAGAAGAATGGATGTGTGGTTTGCAGGGCAATGGAAGGACCCAGAACAAATCACGTTCAGTGAGGTCAGCCCGGCTCAGAGACTCGAATGGCGCCATGTTTTCTCTCCTCTGCGGGAGCTAGATCTGAAATACACGGGGTGTGATCAGTGATGGAGGACCCCAGATATTCCCACACGCTGAGACCAGAGGAGGGCGCTCTTAGGGGAGACCCACAGATAACGTCAGATTTATCCCCAGCGCCAGTGGCTCCCGCCTGTCATCCCAGCCACTCAGGAGGCTGAGAGCTGAGGATCCTGGTTCAAAGCCAGCCCGGGCAGCAAAGTCTGTGAGACTCTGATCTCCAATGAACCACCAGAAAACTGGAAGTGGTGCTGTGGCTCAAGTGGTAGAGCGCCCGCCTTGAGCTGAAGAGCTGAGGGACAGCGCCCAGGCCCCGAGTTCAAGCCCCACAACTGACAAAAAGGAAAAGAAAAAGCGAGAACGGAGGTCCTGCTTGGGTTTGGGTTTCGTTTGTTTGTTTGGGGTGGTTTTTTATGCCCTTCCTGGGCCTTGAACTCAGGGCCTGGGCGCTGTCCCTGAGCTTTTCTGCTCCAGGCGGGCGCTCTACCACTTGAACCACAGCGCCACTAATGGATTTGGTTTTTGGTGGTTCATTGGAGTCTCACAGACTTTCCTGCCCAGGCTGGCTTCGAACCACGATCCTCAGACCTCAGCCTCCTGAGGAGCTGGCGTGACAGGCGGGAGCCAGCTGCCCTGAGCTGTTTAGGTTTTTGGGGTACTTCTTCCCAGAAACACCTCCCCCTGTCACCCCCAAACCACACGAGCCTCACACTGCTGAGCCCAGTGGAAACACCACCGTCTGGCAAAGCTGAATGGGCCGAGTAGAAACCGGAAGTCCCGCCTGGCGCTGAGGGAGAACTTTCTGGCAACTTTCTTGCTTCTGCCCAAAGCAAGGTTCTTAACTCTCAAGTAAGAGCCAAACTTCAGGTTTCTGGAAGCTTCCTGAGTCTGTCTCCTGACCCCCTGCCCTTTGCTGATTGTTGTTCCAACACTGGGATTTGAATTCGGGGCCTCCGGTTCTCCCTTGACTTCTTTCCTTCGTTGGTTCCAGGCTGGTGCTTTACTACTTGAACCACACCTCCACCTCGGGTTTGGGGCGGTGGTTCCTTGGAGACAAGAGTCTTGGGGATTTTTTTTTCCTGCCCGGGCTGGCTTTGAACCACGATCTCAGCTCTCAGCCTCCGGAGGAGCTGGAGGACAGGCGGGAGCCACGGGCGCCTGGCTTCTCACGGCCTTTTCTGCCCCAGCTGGCCTCCAGCAGCGATCCTCCGGTCTCAGCCTCCAGAGGGGCTGGGATGACAGGCGGGAGCCACAGCGCCCTCTCCCGTCTTGTGAGCTGGCCGGCACTAAGATGTTTCCTCCTGTTTGCCGGTAGACTCCTCCCAGAGAAGTTCTGTGGGGTGCGGGATTAATCTCTCCTCACCCCCCACCCCACTCTGGCCTTCATTTTTCTTCCTTTTAGGGGGAAATCAGCCTGCAGGAGCTATTTCATGTCGTATCCAACATATAACAAGCACTGGAGGCAAACCACGCACCGGTGGCTGCCGCCTGGCATCCCAGACACTCGGGAGGCTGAGATCTGAGGATCGCGGTTCAAAGCCAGCCCGGGCAGGAAAGTCCGTGAGACTCTGATCTCCAATAAACCACCAGAAAACCAGAAGTGGCGCTGTGGCTCAAGTGGTAGAGCGCCCGCCTTGAGCTGAAGAGCTGAGGGACAGCGCCCAGGCCCCGAGTTCAAGTTCCAAGATTCTGGGAGAGAGGGGAGCCAGCCAGGGTGGGACAGGGGTGGAGGGGAGCCCCGAGGCTGAGGAAATAAACAAGGGGTGTGTCACCCCAGGCTGAGGTGCGTCTGCTAGGAATCAGCCCCCTCAGACTTTCCACCACGAAGTGAACCCGAAACCTCGGGCTGTGGGGGGCGGGCACGGAGGGGGGGTTACAGGGGAAGTGGGGGACAGGGGAAGGAATCTGGAGGCACAGCACCCCAACTCATCACTCTGCTCTCTGCTGCTGCTCCGTTTCCTGGGGTGCCCTGAGGGCCCCCCCAAAAAAAAGAATTGGGCCAACTCTTGTGAGAATCTGGCTCTGGATCCTTGGCCCTTCGTGGCTGTCTCTGCGCCCGATTGTCTCCTGCTCCCCCTCTCCCACCCCCCCTCCCACCCCCCACCCCAGATCCCCTAGTTCCTGCCCCCCCATCTCTGTCCCCCTTTGCAGAGCGCAGGCGATCGGCGGGAGATGCGGGAAGTTCAGGTTCTGGGCTGGCTGCTTCCTCTTCTGCTGGGGGCCGCGCCAGGTAAGATGCGGGTGGAGGAGGCTGACCTCCAATCGCGATCCTCCCCTCCCTGTCCTCCCACTGCCCAACCCCCTTCGGATTCCCTACTGAAGCCTCTCCATCCACTGACTTACTTTCTGTCTGTCTTTCTTGTCAGTCCTGGGGCTTGAACTCAGGGCCTGGGCGCTGTCCCTGAGCTGCTTTGGCTCCAGGCTGGCGCTCTACCACTTGAGCCACGGCGCCACTTCTGGCTTTTTCTGGGTCTGTGGTACTGAGGAATCGAACCCAGGGCTCTGTGCTTGCGAGGCGAGCGCTCTGCCCCTGAGCCACCTGCCCAGCCGGCCCTTTTCCCTCTTCTCCTCTCTCTTCTCCTCCCGCAGGGGCGGCCTCCGGCCAGGGGGAAGCCATCCCCGTGGTGTGGGCTCAGGAGGGGGCCCCGGCCCTGCTTCCCTGCCGCCCTGCGCCCCCCCTCCAGCAGGGCAGCCTGCGGGGGAGCGTGCGGCTCACCTGGAGACACCAGCCGGACAGGTACGCACCCCAAAACTGAGCCACAGAACTCCCCCCCTCGCCAGGTCCCCCCCACCAGCCAGCCCGCCCCTCCCTGCCCTCCCCCGGCCTCCACAGCCTGAGCCTCTGCCAGCTCAGCCTCCCGCGCGGCCGGGATTACAGGCGTGCAGCACCAGACTGCAGCTTCCAATCTCTCTCCTGTTCTCTCTCCCTCCTGCCCCAGCACCCCGACGGCCGCCACCCCGGGGGGATCCCCCGGCCCCCTCGGCTACACGGTGCTGAGCGTGTCCCCCGAAGGCCTGCACCTGCGCCGGCCGCCCCTGGGGCCCCGGGTGCAGCTGGCGGAGCGGGGCCTGCAGCGCGCGGACTTCTCGCTGCGGCTGAGCCCGGCCCTGCGCGCCGACGCCGGCCAGTACCGAGCCACCGTGCACCTGGGCGACCGGGCCCTCTCCTGCCACCTGCGCCTGCGCCTGGGCCAGGCCTCGAGTAGGTGGGGCGGGACTGGGGGAGGTGTGAGATGGGGTCTCTGTTTCCCCAGGTGTCCAAGAGGGGAAGGGAAGGGAGCTGGCAGTCCAGGGAAGCATGGGGTGGGCACCATGGAGAGATTGCATCAGCACCACCCCAAGAACCCCCCTTTTTTCCACCCACAGCCTGGGGAGTACCCCGGCATGTGGGGGAGAGAGGCGCCCCTGGGAGGGCTGGGGGGTGATTCATTTCCAGCGTTCGTTCTGTAGCTCAGGGGTGCGTTTAGTCCCTGCCAGGGTGTGTGGACAGAGACGGTGCTTACCCCCTGATCATTGAAGCTGCTCCGGGCTGGCGCTCTCCCGCCTGAGCCACAGCGCCACGCACAGCTCTTTGGTGAATCCTGGACGACTCTTTCCGGCCGCTTCACGCCAGGCCCCTGGCTCCGTTTCTGGCTGTTTGCCGGGCACCGGTGGCTCCCGCCGGTCACCGCAGCGGCTCAAAGCCAGCCGGGGCAGGGAAGTCCCTGAACCACCAGGAGGCCAGAGGTGGTGCGGCGGCCCGAGGGGCAGAGCGCCAGCCAGGGACAGCGCCCGGGCCCTGAGTTCAAGCCCCACGGCTGACCAAAAGGAAGACTGAGTCTCATGGAATGTCTTGTCTAAGCTAGTTTTGAATCTTGATCCTCAGATCTGCTAAGATGACCAGCTTCCGGCTGGAGTCGTCTAGAACATGTTTCTAGAAGCTTCTAGACTCCCTTTCTAGAACCTTCTAGAACATGTTTCTAGAACCTTCTAGACTCCCTTTCTGGAATCTTCTAGAGCATGTTTCTGAAACTTTCTAGGCTCTCTTTCTGGAACCTTCTACAACATGTTTCTAGAACCTTCTGGGCTCCCCTTCTAGAAGCTTCTAGCTTGGTGGCCTTGCCGTGTGGGCGGGGCTGATGGGGACTCTCCTCTCGTCCCTGGGCAGTGACGGCCAGCCCCCCGGGGTCTCTCAGGACCGCCGACCGCGTCACGTTGAAGTGCTCTTTTGAGCGCCCCGAGTCCCCGGCCTCCGTGCGGTGGTTCCGAGGCCGGGGCAGCGGCCGCGTCCCCGTGCGGGAGTCTGTCCATCACCACATGGTGGAGAGCTTCCTCTTCCTGCCGCAAGTTGGCCCCACGGACTCGGGCACGTGGGGCTGCGTGCTCACGTACACGGATGGCTTCCGCGTGACCGTCACGCACCACCTCGAGGTCCTGGGTGAGTCGTGAACCTGCTTTCCCGCTGATCCACGCGCCCCTCCCACCCCCAGGGCAGCATCTCAGCAGCCCCTGCTACGTATTGTTATTATTAATAATAATATATTTGTTTCGGGTCAGTCTTAGGGCTTGAACTCAGGGCCTAGGCCACTGTCCCTGAGCTCTTTCGCTCAAAGATGGCGCTCTACCACTTGAGCCACTTCTAGCTTTTTTGTTGGTTTATTGAAGATAAAAAATTCTCCTAGAGCCAGGCATTGTTGTCCCGGCCTCCTCGTGGCTCAGGAGGCTGAGATCCAGGTTCAAAGCCAGCCCTGGGCAGGCAAATCTGGGAGCCTCATCTCCAGTGAGCCAGCAAAAGGCCGGATGTGGAGCTGTGGCTCAAGATGCAGTGTTCAAGCTGTGAGTTCAAGCCCCAGGACCAACACACACACACACACACACACACACACACACACACGCACAGCTCTCACAGACTTTCCTGCCCAGGCTGGCCCTGAACCGCGATCCTCAGATCTCAGCCTACTGAGATGATGCTATGATGGCGGGCTCAGATCACACCTGACCGTTGCCTTTCCTCTCCAGGTCTGGAGCCCCCAGCTCCCCTGACGGTGTACGCGGCCGCAGGTTCGAGGGCGGCGCTGCCTTGCCACCTGCCCTCGGACCTGGGCAACCACACTTCCCTGGCTGCCCAGTGGGCCCCGCCCGGAGCAGGCCCCGACCTTCCGGTGGCTGGACATGACGGCGACTTCACCCTCCAACTCCAAGCGGTCAGCGTGGCCCAGGCGGGAAACTACACCTGCCGCGTCCGCGTGCCGGGCCGATCTCTCCAGACCACCATCACCTTGGCGGTCATTACAGGTTAGCCATGGGTGGGAAACATGGCTACTCCCTGAGCTGGGCACCGCTGGTAGCACACGCCTGTAATCCCGGCTAGTCAAGAGGCTGAGCTCTGTAGGATCCAGGTTCAAAGCCAGCCCCAGGCAGGAAAACCCATGAGACTCATATCCCCAATGCACCACCCCAGAAGTGGCGCCCTGGCTCAAGTGGTAGAGCGCCAGCCTGGAGCTGAAGAGCTGAGGGACAGCGCCCAGGCCCTGAGTTCAAGCCCCACCACCTCCATCAAAATAATGTCTGCTCCTGGCTTCAGGAAGCCAGGGAGGGCTGGCTGGCTGCTCAGAGACTGAGCTGTCAGTCACCCCAAGACTCCAGGCCCTGGGGTTCCACCATGGCCTCTCCTCACTTCCCTGAAAAGAAACTGAAATTGAAAATCTCCCTTGAGTCACCAAGCCAATGTTCCACTGCGTTCAAAGGGGCTCCCCTTTGAACACCTGGGGCGGGGGGGGGGGGGGAGGAGGAAGGGGGGCGGGGGGGGAGGGGGGGCGGGGGCGGAGGCGCCCTGAGAACCTAGACCCGGAGGTGACAGAACTTTGAACAGGCCAAGGCCGGTGGCTCCCGCCTGTCATCCCAGCGACTCAGGAGGCTGAGATCTGAGGATCGCGATCCAAAGCTAGACCTTCCCCCGCCCCGCAGGAAAATCCGCCAGACTCTTGTCTCCAGTGAACCCCTAAAGAGCCAGAAATGAGCTGGGTGCCCAGGCTGGCTTTGAACCGCGATCCTCAGAGCTCAGCCTCCTGAGTAGCCAGGATGGATTACAGGTGTCATTTTTTTCCCAGTGACTCTCAAATCAGGGAAGTTGCTGTGTGAGGTCACCCCCGCGTCTGGCGGAGAGAACTTGGTGTGGCGCCCCCTGGACCCCCGATCCAAGAAGTCGTCCCCAGGACCCTGGCTGGAGGCCGGGGAGGCCGGGCCCCACTCGCAGCCCTGGCAGTGCCAGGTGTACCAGGGGGAGACGCTTCTGGGGACAGCGGTGTCCCTCCCGGAGTCCAGGCAAGGTCAGCGGCCCCGAGACCACGCCCCCAACCCCAACCGTGACCCCATGCCCACCCACACCCCCACCACTCCCCACACTTTCCTTTCCAGGTCAGACATCAGATCTCAAGCTCTCTAAGAGTAGCTAAAAGTATGGCAAGATAGATATAGATGATAGATAGACAGATAGATGATAGACAGATAGATAGGTAGATGATGGATAGATGATGGATAGATAAATAGAGAGGCAGACAGACAGATGCTAGGTAGACAAATAGATAATGGATAGATGATAGAGGCAGACAGACAGATGATAGGTGGATGGTAGATGATAGATAAATAGCTGATAAATGATGGATAGAAGACAGATAGGTGATGGATAGAAAGATAGATGATAGATGGTAGATGTTAGGTAGATGCTAGATTGTGTGTGTGTGTGTGTGTGTGTGTGCGCACACGCATGGCAGTCCCAAGATTTGGACTCAAGGCCTGGGTGTTATCCCCTAGCTTCCCCCCCCCCCCAAGGCTGGTGCTCTACCACTTGAGTAACACCTCTACTGCCAGCTTTTTGATGGTTCATTGGAAATACAAGTCTCAGCCTTCCCTGCCTGGGCTGGCCTCGAACCGTGATCCTCAGACCCCAGCCTCCTGAGCCTGTGCTTGCTTGACAGGGGCCCGGCGTTCTGGCAAAGCTCCAGGCCCCCTTGGTGGAAGCCGTCTGGCTCTCCTTCTCGCCCTTGGTGCTCTTCTCTTGGTGATGGGAGCCTTTGGGTTTCACCAGTGGAGAAGACAGGTGAGTTGTGGCCTTAATCTCCCCTTAGTCCTCAGAGCGCCGTGTGCGCTGGGATTCGAACTCAGGCCTTGGGCGCCATCCCTGAGCTTTTTACTCAGGGCCTGGGCGCTGTCCTGAGCTTGGAGCTCTACCCCTTGAGCCACAGCACTACTTCCGGCTTTCTCAGTGTCTGTGGTACTGAGGACTTGAACCCGGGGCTTCATGCATGCTAGGCGAGCACTCTACCACTGCGCCACCTGCCCAGCGTCCCTACTTTCTTTTCATAGTTCCTTCTTCACCCCCCCCCCAATCTCTCTCCATCGCTTCCCACAGTTGCTACAAAGAAGGTTTTCGGCCTTAGAGCTTGGGACTTACCCTCCCCAGGCTCCCAGCAAGATGGAGGAATGGGAGTTGGACATGGAGCCGGAGATGGAGCAAGAGCTGGAGCCACCAGCAGAGCCGGGGCTGACGCAGCTCTGACACCCAAGAGCCAGGCTAAACAATGTCCACAGCTCAGTCCAAATAAACCCAGCAGCAGCTGCCGCCGGGTGTGGCCGTTCCTCATCCCCAGAAGGCCCTGTCCCTCCCGGCCTCCTGGGGCTCCTCCCATCCCCTTTCCTTCCTTCCTTCCCTCCATTGGCCAGTACCAGGACTGAATCCAGGACCTAGGCATTGCTCTTTCTGGCTCGAGGCTGGTGCTTTGCCACCGGAACCACACCTACATTTCTGGCTTTTAGGTGTTTTTTTTAGGTCCTGGGGCTTGAACTCTGGGCCTGGGTGCTGTCCCTCAGTCCTTCAGCTCAAGGCTGGCGCTCTACCCCTTGGGCTACAGCGCCACTTCCGGTTTTCTGGTGGTGGATCCTGGGAGATCAGAGTCTCAAGGACTTTCCTGCCCAGGCTGGCTTTGAACCGTGATCCTCAGCCTGGCCTCCGCCACCCTCCATCCTTTTCCCCCTTTTCCCGGCCCGGCCTGGAGCCCCACCCCCTCCCCCGGAAGGCAGGAGACAGGTTAAAAACAGAAGCGCGACCATTTCTTTATTAAATTATACAAAAAAGGGAGGGGAAGGGGGCAGCTAGGGGGCTCGGCCCCACCCCGGCCTGGCGCTGTCTGGGAGAATGGAGGGGCTGGGGGGGGATGTAAGGGAGACACCCAGGGACCGATCAGGCAGGCGGATGGGGGAATGGATGAGCCAAGGGCCTGGATCTGGGATGGGTGGCGGGGGGCAGGGGAGGGGGCGAGGGGTGACTGGGGTCCACCTGGGAGACTCAGGAGGAGAAGCAGGTCGGGGGGGGAGAGGGGCAAGGGTGAACAATGGCAAAAGTACGGAGGAACATTGGCTGGCTGGGGAGGCCGGAGAAGGGAGGCCCGAAAAGAGAGGCCCGGAAACAAGACACACCCCGCCCCCACCGCAGGGAGCCAGGGGAAGGGGAGGGAGGGCTACGCGTGTGTGTCCCCCACCAGCCCCCACGTCCAGGCCCCCCCCAAAAAGAGGGGGGAGCCTCCCGTCCCCAGCCCACTGGAAGGGGGGCTCATGCCGACGCCCCATTCGCTGTCTTCTGGCGCTTGGGATCCGCTTCTTCCTGTGGAGAGGGCGAAAAGAAGGGTCGGACATCTCCCTTACCCAACAGGACAGGACCCCCCCACACCCCAACGGCCACACGGTTCAGGGGTTCAAGCCCAGCGGGCGGTACCGCCTCGGGCAGCCCCACACGGCCCAAACCTCTTCTTCAGCAGCTCTCTTCAGCGCGGGCCCTTCATCCTCCTCATCTTCTTCTTCCTCATCTGAGAGCCAGAAAAGGGGTGAATGGGGAAGTGTCGGGGGGCCCCGGCACCGAGCCCGCGGGCGGCCCTCTGCTTCCCCTGGGCCTCCCCCTCCCCCCAGCCCCTCCCTACCTTCCTCTTCATCCTCTTCCTCCCCATCCTCGGCCGTTTCCTCCTCCTCTTCCTCGGCTCCGTTCTCTTCCTCCTGTGGGGAATCAGGCGAGAGTCAGGCAGGCGGGCTGTGCGCCCACCACCCAAGGTACGGGGTGGGGAGGGGGTACACACGGGTAGCTCACGCCTGTAATCCCGGCTACCCAAGTGGCTGAGATAGGAGGATCGCGGTTCCCAGCCAGCCGGGGCGGACAAAAACTCTCTTGGGTTTTATTTCCCCCATGAGCTAGCAAAAAGCCGGAAGTGGGGCTGTGGCTCAAGCGGTACAGCACCAGCCTTGAGTGTAAGAGCTGAGGGAAGAGGATCAGACTCTGAGTTCAAGTTCTACACCAGCACGTATGCACGCACGCTCGCACGCGTGCACACACGCACGCGCACACACACACACACACACGGAAGGGGAGGCAGTCAGGGCGAGGGAGTCCTGGGAATGGAGGATGGTGGACGCATGCGTGATCCTCTCCCTCCCAGCCTCTCCGAACCTCCACTACTTCTTTCTTTCGCTCCTTCCGCACGGCCTTCTCCTCCACCTTCTCCTTCTTCTCCTTGAGATCCTGCCAGGGACACAGAGGCTCCGTTTAGGATCAACAATGGCCTCCGGCTCTAGGGTCTCAAGAGTGAACCCAGATAGCCACACGGCTTAAGAGATGAGACCAGAGCCCCCTGCGCAGTGCTGGTACCTCAGCTCCCGCCCGCCATCCCAGCTCCTCAGGAGGCTGAGATCTGAGGATCGCGGTTCAAAGCCGGCCCAGGCAGGACAGTCTGTGAGACTCTTTTATCTCCAGTGAACCAGCAAAAAAGCAGGAAGTGGCGCTGTGGCTCAAGTGGTAGAGCACCCGCCTTGAGCTGAAGCGCTGAGGGACAGCGCCCAGGCCCTGAGTTCAAGCCCAAGGACCAGCGCATGCACGCACACACACACACACACACACACACACACACACCTGCATCATCATACCAAAGGATCATAAAAGGTGCGAATTGGAACTGAGGGTATGGCTCAAGTGGTAAGATTCCAGCTGTCACTGGAAAAAAGCAAGCAAGAGACCCTGAGTTCAAGCCCCAATAGTGCCAAATACCCACACAAAAGAAGCACTTTGGCATAAACAGTCAAAGCCTGACCCTGGCGGCTCCCGCCTGTCATCCCAGCTGCTCAGGAGGCTGAGAGCTGACGATCTCAGTTTGAATAGAGCCTAGGTGGAGAAATCTATAAGACTTTTTATTGTTGGTGGTGGTGGTCATGGGTCTTGAACTCAGGGCCTGGGCGCTGTCCCTCAGCTCTTCAGCTCCAGGCTGGCGCTCTACCCCTTGAGCCACAGCGCCACTTCTGGTAGTTCACTGCAGATCAGAGTCTCACGGAATTGCCTGCCCGGGTTGGCTTTGAACCACGATCCTCTAGATCTCAGCCTCCTGAGTAGCTAGGAGGACAGGCGTGAACCAACAGTGCCTGGCCCTAGGAGACTTATAGCCAACGAACCACCAAAAAGCTGCAAGAGGTGCTGTGGCTCAAGTGGTAGAGCACCACCCTTGTGGAAAAGCTAGGGAAGCCACAGGACTCAGGCTCTGAGTTCAAGCCCTGTGTACACACACACACACACACACACACACACACACACACACACACACACACACACACAGAGAAATCCAACACCTCCTTCCCCAAGGGAGTAAGAAACTGAGGAAGAAGTGGGGAGCAGGCAGGCAGGGTAACCACCACACCCCAAGTTCTCCCGCACCTCCCAATCCACCTGCCCTGTGCACTTTTTGTCTACCTCAGTGTCCTTTTCCTGAGCAACCTGTCCCTCCCAGCGCCTCCCTCCACAAATCAGGACTTTGTTTCCCTAAGTCTAATTCTCCAGGGATAGGGAGAGAACCCTCCAGAACACTTCCCGGGCCAAGCCCTCCCTTACACCAACCCTAACCCCAAACATTTTTAGCAGCTCCACACACCCCCCCCACTTCCTGGATGTAGCCAACTGTTAGGACAGAAGTGGCCGTTTGCAAGTGGAAAAAATTATGGGTAAAGATCAAAGAAACATGGAAGGTGCTAGTGGCGCACACATGTAATCTTAGCAACTCAGGAGGGCTGCGATCTGAGGGTTGGGGTTCAAAGCAAGCCTTGCTGGGGGTGTGGGGGTTTGTGAGGGGGGTGGGAAGGGGAGACAAATCCTCAAGACTCCATTTTCTAGTGGACCAGCAAAATGCTGGACTGGAGGCATGGTTCAGGGGGGGAAGCGCCAGAGCCGAATTCAAGCCCTGGTACTGGCCCATGAAACAACACATGGAATGGAACATCAGACAGAGGAGACAACCAACAGGGTGTGTGTGTGTCTGGTTAGAGGGGTGCACAGATCTCCAGAGGGAGGGCTCAGGGGACACTGGGCAAACTCAAATTAAGATTTCTTCCCATCACGTTGCTTTTTTTCTTTCTTTTGAGGTGGTCCTGGGGCTAGCGCTCTTCCCCTTGAGCCACAGCTCCACGGCCAGTTGTTCAGTGGCCGGCAGGAGAGGAGAGTCTAATAGGACTTTCTCTGTTCTGGTTGGCTTAGAACTGCCATCCTCAGATCGGAGCTTCCTGACTAGCTAGGATGACAGGCAAGGGCCATGGGTGCTGGATGTCTTCGTTGCTCTGCCCTGGGGCTTTTCCAGCTTTTCTACTCCCCTGGAGCGCTGCCCGTTATGGAGACACTGCAGGAGGCCAGCCCACGGGCCCAGTGCACACGGCTCCACAGCTGTGGCTGTTTTCCCATCTGGGAGGGAGGGAGGAGGGAGGGGGAAGGGAGGGGGCCAAAGACCAAAGTCCAGGGAGCAGGGACCTCTCTTCCCCAGCCTGTCCTCTGATCACTGTCCTTCCGTGATCCCTGTTTCACGGGACGGGAGGTGACCTGGGGCCTGGGCTTTGTAGAAACAACACATGTGCACACACATGCACGTGCATGTGCACACACACACACATGCACGCACATGCACATGCACCCAGGGCCCGGGAGGCCCATGTGCCAGTGTCTGGGCTTCTCCGTCACACACTTACAAAGCAGCTGCCACCGCCAGGGTCCCCCACACACACTCGCTGTGTGGCACGCACACAAAGACACCTGCTCCATGGCGACACGCGTCACCCACGGACACGCAGGGGGCGGGCCGCACCCCCTGCCCCAGCTCACTTGGAGTCCCCTCACCCCCTGGGCCCCCCCACCCCGTCCCCCTTCTGCAGGCCCCCACAAAACCCTGCCTGCCTTCATTTCCCAAAGCAGCACCCCACAAATCCCGCCTGCCCCCCCACCTCGGGGGTGGGGTGCGGGGCAGGGAATCAGGAAAGCTGGAGAGGGAAGAGGGGTGCAGAAGGGAAGGGAGCCAGGCAAAGCGAAGCCTTAGCTTTTCCAAAGGGTGTCTGTCTGTCTGTCTGTCTGTCTCTGTGTATGAGGAATCCAAGAACTGGGGGTGGGGGTCGGATCGGATGGAAAGGAAGGCGGGGGGCGGGGTAAACAGAGGCAGAGGGGGCTCCCGTCGGGCACCGAGGGGAGGGGCCGAGTGGGGGGGAGGGGGAGGGCCGTCGTGTTTACAGCTCTGAGGAAAGGTGGTCAGGGCTGGACGGCCCCCCCCGCCCCTCCCCCGACGGGGCGATCGCACCCTGGGTGGAGGCGGCGGTGACGGACAGGCCGGGAGGGGCGGGGATGGGGGTGATCGACAGCCCCGGAGGGGCGAGCACAGGGGCACAAACGGGCAGAAGAGGTGGGGATGGAGGTGGACAGGTCGGAGGGGTGGAGATGGAGGTGATGGACAGGCCCGAGGGGGCGGGGAGAGCGTGATGGACAGGCCCGAGGGGGCGGGGATAGGATGGGCAGGTCGGAGGGGCGGGGATAGGGTGATGGGCAGGTCGGAGGGGCGGGGATAGGGTGATGGACAGGTCGGAGGGGCGGGGATAGGGTGATGGACAGGTAGCAGGGATAGGGTGATGGTAGGCCGGAGGGGCGGGACAGGGTGACGGGCAGGCCGGAGGGGCGGGAATAGGGTAATGAGAAGGCCGGAGGGGCGGAGATAGGGTGATAGGCACGGCGGGGGCGGGGCCAGGATAATGAAGGCCCGGGGGCGGGGCGGGGCTGGGCAGGTCGCAGGGGCCCGGCGGCCGCTAGAGGGCGCGGGCGCGGCGGCGCGGGGCGCGGGGCGCAGGGGTGCGGGGGGGAGGGCGCCGCGGGGTCCGCGGGGACCCGGTGCGCGGCCCGTCGGGGGGCGGCCGGCCGGGGCGGGTGGGGGGGGGCGGCCCGGGCCCGGGGGCCGCCCCGATCGCCGCGGGGGCTCGTACCTTGGCGCTCAGCTCGGCCGCGGCGTCCACGCTCTTCTCCGACATGATGCCGGGGCCGGGGCTGGCGGGGAGGGGGGGGCCGGGGTCCCGGGGCCTGGACGGCGGGCGCGGGGGGCCGGTGCGGGCGGCGCCGGCGGGGCGGGGCGGGGCGCGTCCGGCGCGGGGGGCCCCCGCGGGGCTGCGGCCGTGCGGAGGGCGGGGCGGCGCGGCCGGGGCGCTCGGGCGGCGATCGGTGCTCGGCTCCGCCACCCCCCGAACCCGCAGAGCTGCCGCCGACCAGCCGCGGCCGCCCCCGGGCAGCGAACCCGCTTATAAGGCCGAGCGCTGCCCGACGGGAGGGGCCTGGGCGCAGGGGTGGGGCCGGCGGGCGGGGCGGGGCGGCGGGGGCGGGGCTCCGCGGGGAGACGCCCCTCCCTCCCGACGGGGAGGGCGCCCAGAACCTTCCTGATCGCCCCCCCACACACACACATAAATGTAATCAGAACACCCCCGAGGTGTCCGCCGAGGGCCGGGGGAGGGCGGGGCGGGGAGGGCGGGGCGCGGCCGATGGGGAGATCGCGCAGGTATCTGCAAACCCCAAGAAAGAAGGGGCTGCCCGGCTCCCCTCCCCTCCCCCCCACATTGTCTGGGTGGCCTTGAGGCGCGGAGGGACGGATGGGCGAGGGCAGGGCAGCGGCCTCCCCCTCCGCCTCACCCCTCCTCCCCCTTTTCCGGGGATCCACGCGGGGCCCCGGCCCCCCCCCGCGGCCTGCAGGGCTGGGCATTGACCTCTCGTCCCATCCGGACCTCGCTCCCCCTCCTCTCCCCTGTATTCTCCCCCCCCTTCCCATCTGATTCCTCCTCTCGTCTTTATTCCTATTTTCCTCGTCGCTTTTCCATCCGTCTTGCTGGATTCTCTGGGTCCAAGTCTAAAATTAGGCCGCGCACACGCGCACACGTGCACACGCGCACACACACACGTGCACACGCGCACACACACACGGGCGCGCGCGCACCAGCCCGGCCCATCCCTTCGGGGTTGCGGGAAAGGACGGATTCACGTGTGGATGAAACTCAAGAAAAGCAGGGGGGGTGGGAAGGGGGAGCAGGCCGCCGTCACCCCAGCTCCCGGGGCGGCGGCGCTGTGAGGATCGCGGTTCAAAGCCAGCCGAGAAGAAGGAGCCATCAGACAAAGGGCAAAGCCCGGGCGCGGCGGCGCGGCTCAGGTGGTCGAGCGCCCGCCGAGGCCTCGGACGGGGACAGCGAGGGGCGAGCCGCGGGGTCCCGAGCGCGAGCCTGGGCGCGCGCACGCGCACTCGCGCAGCGGTGGGGGACGGGGGTCCCCCGAAGGCGGGGCCCCGCGGTCAGGGGTCACCGCACCCTTTGAATTCTGTACATGACACCTCGCGGCGGGTCACACGGCCCCGCCCCTCCTCCTGTGGGGGGGACGGTGGGGGGGGGGTCTGGGCCTCCGAACCCCGGGTTCTTCCCAGCAGAATTCGATCCCATCGTCCTCTCGGAGATCTCCCCACCGGCCTCCCCGATCTGTCTCCCCGACTCACTGGCTGATGCCTTTAATCTCTCTCTCCCCCCCCCCCCCGCCCTCCCTCCCCCCCGCCCTCCCCCCCCCTGCTCCTCCCAGGCTTCATTAATCTCCTTTTTCTCCATCCTCCCCCCCCCCCCCGCCGTCTGGCTCCCCCCCGCCCCTCCCTTCCCCCCCTTTTCTCCCCCCCCCCCCCCCCCGCCCGGCCCCGCCTGCTGTCTGGGACGCCCTGGTGGGCTGGTCACCCCGTTGCCCTGGTAACCGCCCCCCCCCGTCACCGCGGCGCCCCTCCTCCCCCTCCTCCCCCTCCAATCACCACTCTCCGTCCGCCTCCCGCCCCCTCCCCGCCGGCGGCCAGTAGGAACGCTGTTGCCAGGTGGATTGCTCATTTGAATCAGCCAATCCGAGGGCGCCATTCCCTGCCCTGCCTTATATGGGGATGTGAGGAGGGCCACGCCCCCCCACTGCAGCCCCCCTGCGGGACCGGCCCTCCCCACCCTGCCCCGCCTCTCCCCCCTCCCCACTGCCCCGGGACGCCCCCCCGGGACCCCCCAGGATGGGCTGGGGCGGGGGTGGGGGCTGGGGCTGGGGTAGGGTGCGATCGGGAGTGAGGAGGGGGAGGGGGAGGGGGAGGAGGGAGGGGAGGGGGGAGCCGGGAATTTTGCCCGGGGAGGGGTGTCTGGGAGTGGAGTCAGCTGCCGTGGAAAATTCCAGGGAGATGGAGAGGCCGGGAATGGGAGCCCTGCGCCCCCCAGGCCCGGCCTGGGACCCGGGGAGGGGCGAGGCGGAGCTGGGGGGGGCCCCGGCCGCGGGGGGGCGGGCTCCCCGTCCTCCAGCTCCCCCATCGCACCTCCTCCTCTAGTGGGAAGGGAAAAACCCATGATTCCCGGAAATGGGGTGACCAAAGCGAGGGCTGAGCCCCCCAGAAACTCTGACTTCTGGCCACACAACCTAAAATGGACTGAGCTGGGAAGAGCTGAGTGCTATTTCCATCTCATTCTCCCTCTCTCACTGGTAGGTGGTGGGCCTTGAACTCAGGGCCTGGGCGCTGTCCCTGAGCTCATTTGTTCCAGGCTGGCGCTCTACCACCTGAGCCACAGCACCACTTCTGGTTTTCTGGTGGTTTATTGGAGATCAGAGTCTCACGGCCTTCCCTGCCCAGGCTGGCTTTGAACTTCCATCCTCAGATCTCAGCCTCCTGAAAGAAAGAAAAATCTTTTAACTCAGGCCTGGCCAGCAGTAGGGGCTCATGCTTGGAACAATCCCAGCTACTCAGAAGGCTGAGCCCTGAGGAGGGAGGTCTAAAGCCAACCTGAGCAGGCATGTTTGTGAGATGTGTATTTCCAAAGAACCACTAAAAAGCTGGAGGTGGAGGTGTGGTCCAAGTGGTAGAGCACCAGCACACATACACAGAAAAACTTCACTTAAAACATGTCAAGTGTTCTTTTCCCTCTCTATCTGAAAAATCTTCTACTTCAACAAACTGATTTCCTACTTGCTGTGAGGGACTGAGTTGTGAGATAAAGATTTAAAGCTGAAAGATAAAATTTCCTGGTACCTGCCTTTCAAGAGACAGACGGAAGCTGGGTACTGTGCCTCACTTCTATAATCTCAGCTACTCAGGAGGCTGAGATCTGAGGATCATGGTTCAAAGCCAGCCTGAGCAGGAAAATCTATTGAGACTTTTATCTCCAAGGAACCACCTGAAAACTAGAAGTGGGGCTGTGGCTCAAGTGGTAGAGCGCCAGCCTTGTGTACACCAAAGCTTAGGGACAGCACCCAGGCCCTGAGTTCAAGCCCCAGGGCAGAGAGAGAGAGAGAGAGAGAGAGAAAGAGAGAGAGAGAGAGAAAGCTGGAAACCTCCAGATAAATAAAGTGCAATCTGTTAAGAAATGGATCTGATAACACATTTAGAACTCATGGATCTTTTTATTGATTGGTTGAGTGTGTGCGTGTGCCCATGCGTGCCAGGGCCTGAACTCGGGGCTCTGTTCTTGCTTACTTTTTCCACTTAAGGCTGGTATTCTGACCACTTCCACTGTTTCCTGCTGGTTAATTGGAGATAAGAACCTTATAGACTTTTTTTTTTTTTTTCCCCTTGGCTGGCTATCAACCTCAATCTTCAAGAGATCTCACCTTCCTGAGTAGCTAAGATTACAGGCATGAGCTGGAGGGTTTGGAAAGGTTGACTGGGTTTGTTTTCCTTTTGTTTTTTAATTGATCCTGGGGCTTGAACTCAGGGCCTGAACTATGTCTCTGAGCTGTTTTCTACTCAAGGCTAGTGCTCCACCACTTCCAGCCACAGCTCCTCCCACTTCTGGCTGTTTTGGTGGTTTATTGGAGATCAGAGTCCCACGGACTTTCCTGCCCGGGCTGGCTTTGAACCATGAACCTCAGATCTCAGCCTCCTGAGTAGCTGGGATGACAGGTGGGAGCCACCAGCCCCTCAACCCTGCAAAGATAGCTTTTGGGTCACAGGTCAAACTGTTTTCCTTTGGGGGCAAAGAGAGAAAGCAGTTAGTTACACAGAATGCCAGACAAACGGGAAAGGTTTTATAAAGGCTTTTCCCCAGAAATCTCAATGGGGAAAAAAAAAACAACCATTTTTTAAAAATAACCTTTCAGTGGTTTTCTCGGTACCTCGCTAGTCTACAAGCAAATCGATCCAAAGAAATCGGAGTCATTGTGACCCCCCCCAAAATCTCCAGGCCAGTTCCCCTCTCCAGCGGCCCCCCCCCCGCCCCCCCCAGAACAGGTCTTGGTTTCTCTTTACAGTGTCCCCACAGACAGAGCACAGACCCAGAAAGGGCCAGAGCTTGGAGTCTAGTTCAAAGTTCACCCCAACTTTTGTCTGCAAATCTTCTGACTCCCCAAAGCGGGGCGGGGGGGGGGGGCTTCCTCTCCCAGGGAGCCAGATTTTATGCAAGACCTTCTCTATGTCAAAGTGTCAGCCTCTGGCCTTGGACCCGGGCCTGCTGGACCAGGTTGTGAGCTCTGCCCTTGGGTCATTCGGACTTGTTACCCTGTGTGTGTGTGTGTGAACCCGGGGATTTCTGCTCCCCCTCTCATTGTCCCCCCATCAGTGCTGATCCACGAGCCACGTCTCCACTTCTGGCTTTCTTCCCCGCCCCCCCCCCCAAATCCATGGAAGAGAAGCGTCTCCTGGGACTTTTCCTGTCCATGCTGGCCTCGAACCGGGATCCTCCGGAGTTCAGCCTCCCTGGGGTATTTTAGGAGGCCGAGCGGTCAGAGCCCCCAGCAGGCCGCTCTAGAAGCTTCCCGGCCTCACCCACCCGACCGGAAGCGCGGGCGATCGGGGCCGGGCCGGGGGCTCCGCGAGGACACAAGGTTAAGTGGCCGAGAATAAAAGCCTCGCAGGGACCCGGATGGAGTCGGTGGCGGAGCGCGTGCTCGGCCTGGCCCAGCCCCGCGTTCTACCCCCGAAACCAAACAAAAGGACGGACGAGAGCAGCCAGCCGCCGAACCCGGGGCGATTTCGGCCGGGAGGCCGGGCGCTGCAGCCAGGGTCAGCGCGGCGTCCGGGCGGGGCCTCGGCCGGGGCCGCCGGGCTCCGGGGCCGGCGCGGGCCGGGCGCGCCCTCTGGCGGCCGCACCGCGCACCTGCGGCCTGCGCGCCGCTGCGCCCCCCCCCCCCCGCGGCGCCCGGACGCTTCCCACCCGCCGGAGCCCCGCCTCCCTGCGCCTGACGTCACGCGAAGGCCCCGCCCCGTCGCGCAGGCCGCGGCCTAGCCGCCGTCCCCGCCACACCCGGATGTTCCTCCCAACCGCCCCCACCCAAGACTCTGGTCCGAGCCGCAGCCGGCCCCCCGAAACGAAGACCCGGCTAATAAACGAGCCCCGACTTGGGCCCACCGCGCCCTCACCCCCCCACCCAGGTCTGCGCCGCCGGCCCCGCCCCTTACGCAGTGGGCACGCCCGCTCCGACGTCACGTTGGGGGCGTGGCTCCGGCCCCGGGGCGGTCCCGCCGTGACGTCACTTCCGTCCGGGCCTGGCCGAGGAGAGGCTCCGCGGGCCGAAGGCGGGGGGACGGAGGTGGCAGCTGGAGGGAAGAGGCGGCGCGGGCGGCCCCGAGCTCGAGCCCCGACCAATCGCTGCGTCCCGGGCCGCGACCCTGCGCCTGCCGCGCACCCGAGGAGCGGAGCCGGCCCGGATGGGCCGCTGAGCCCGAGTCGGGGACCGGTGAGGCGGGGGGGGGGGGAAGGCCGGGATCGGGGGAGGCCGGGGCCGGGGAGGCCGGGATCGGGGGAGGCCGAGGCCGGGGGAGGCCGGGGCCGGGGGAGGCCGGGGCCGGGGGAGGCCGGGCCCGGGGAGGCCGGGGCCGGGGGAGGCCGGGATCGGGGAGGCCGGGATCGGGGAGGCCGGGGCCGGGGAGGCCGAAGCCGGGGAGGCCTGGGAGGCCGGGGCCGGGGAGGCCGGGATCGGGGAGGCCGGGGCCGGGGAGGCCGAGGCCGGGGAGGCCTGGGAGGCCGGGGCCGGGGAGGCCGGGATCGGGGGAGGCCGGGGCCCGGGGAGGCCGAGGCCGGGGGAGGCCGGGGCCGGGATCGGGGGAGGCCGGGGAGGCCGGGGCCGGGGAGGCCGGGATCGGGGAGGCCGGGGCCGGGGAGGCCGGGATCGGGGAGGCCGAGGCCGGGGAGGCCTGGGAGGCCGGGGCCGGGGAGGCCGAGGCCGGGGAGGCCGGGATCGGGGGAGGCCGGGGCCGGGGAGGCCGGGGAGGCCGGGATCGGGGAGGCCGGGGAGGCCGGGGCCGGGGAGGCCGGGATCGGGGGAGGCCGGGGGAGGCCGGGGCCGGGGAGGCCGGGATCGGGGGAGGCCGGGCCTCGGGGCTGGGGGTGTCCCTCCGAGGGGCGCTCGGGCTCGTGGGGACACCGGCGGGGGTGGGGGGACCCTGCGTGGGTCTCACCGGGAAGACGGATTTGCAGGGTTCCCCTTTTCTCCCAGCGATGGGTGTGGGGCGCCCCGAGAAGGCTCCCCCTGAGTTGGGGTGTCTGCCACCGCGTCTGGAAGTGGCAGGGACACCCCTCCCCCGAGAGTCGCTCCCCCTGAGTGGGGTGCGCCCCTGTCACCCGGCCCCCCTCAGCCGGCGGAGGCCGCAGGATCAGGGTTCAGAGCCGGCCCAGGCTTTAGAAAAGCGTGTGGGGCTCTCTCACCTCCCATGAGAAAGAAGAGGGGGAAAAAAAAAGCCCGAAGTGGAGCTGTGGCTCAAGTGGTGGAGCACCCGGCCTTGGGCTTGAAAAGGGCAGCCAGAGCCTCCCCGAGTTCCGTCTCCCCAAACTCCCTGCACCCCTTAACTAACCCCCCCTCGCCGTCCTTCCAGCGTGGAGCCCCCAGGAGCTGAGACCAGGATGTTCCGTTTCATGAGGGACGTGGAACCCGAGGATCCCATGTTCCTGATGTAAGGGTCCCCCCCCCGCCCCCCCAGCCTGCACCCCCAGTGCACCCAGGCCTGGGAGCGCTTGACACACAGGCCATTGAAGCTGGTTACCGCTGGCTGGGTACGAGCGATGTGGTCCCAGCCACTCAGGAGGCTGCGATCTGAGGATCCCAGTTCAAAGCCAGCCCAGGCAGCAAAGTCCCGGAGATTATTTCCATTGAACCCCTAGAAAGTCAAAAAGTGGGCAGAGCACCTGCCTTGAGTTAAGTAAGTAAATAAGGCGAAGGGACAGAGCCCAGGCCTTGAGTTCAAGCCTCATTACTGGCCAAAGAAGGGCGGGGGAGGATGTTAATATGTGTAGTACCCCCTGACTTATGTTGGGGGTCGGGTCGGCCCTCGGGCCTGGCCTCTGCCCTGTCTACTCCCAGGGACCCTTTTGCAGTTCACCGCCAGCACATGAGCCGCATGCTGTCCGGGGGCTTTGGCTACAGCCCCTTCCTCAGCATCACCGACGGTAACATGCCCGCCACCAGGCCTGCTAGCCGCAGGATGCAGGTGAGGGAGCCCCGGGGCGCTCGGGTAGCTGGCGCTTGGGAAAGCACATTGCTCTTCTTAACACTCCAACCAGATTCGCAGGAGAAGATCTTCAGGGACTAGTGGGGGGGGGGGGGGAGGCTGGGAAAAGGACCAGGTTGACCCCCTTTTGAGAGGATGGAGAAGAAAAAAAAAGAAAATGGAGTTCCTGGGGCCGGCTGGAGATTGTAAGGAGAGACAACATGGGCTCCAATTTCTCTTCCTCCACGTTCCTGCAGGCTGGGGTGGTGTCTCCCTTCGGGATGCTGGGAATGGTGAGTGCTTGTCTCCCTCCATCTCTTGAGTCTATGGTCTTGTGTGTTCCTTGTAAATGCTTCCAGAACCTTCTCTTTGGATAATGCACAAAGCTGGGTCAGGTCAGGGAGGCTTGCTGGGAGCTACTAAGTAGATTGCTCAAGACACAGACTCCCCTGTGTCTAGCTTCACTGGGTAACTATGTAGCGAAGGGGTTGCATGCTCCCACAGAGCCCAGGAAGTAGAGGTTAGTAGATTTTAACATTCTTTCATGCCCTATCTCTTTGGGATCCTTTCACAATGGCTGGCTTCCCTAAAGACAGAAAGCCAAGCCTGGACAGGGAGGTAGCGCACGCCTGTAATCCCAGCCACTTAGGAGGCTGAGATCTAAGGATGGTGGTGTGCAGAACCAGTTCAGGCAGCAAAGTCTGTGAGACTCTCAGGTTAACCAGCAAAAAAAAAAAAGCCAGAAGTGGAGCTTGTGTGGCTCAAGTAGCAGAGTGTCATCCCGTCTTGAGTGAAAAAGTGAAGGGCAGACACCCCCTCCCTAAGTTCAATCCCCAGTACCGGCAGGAAAGAAAGTACATATAGAAAGAGGAAGGTGGCTCAGTGGTAGAGCGCTCGCCTAGCATGCATGAAGCCCCGGGTTCGATTCCTCAGCACCACATCCACAGAAAAAGCCGGAAGTGGCGCTGTGGCTCACGTGGTAGAGCGCCAGCCTTGAGCCAAAGAAGCTCAGGGACAGCGCCCAGGCCCTGAATTCAAGCCCTAGGGCTGGGGGGGTGGGGGGAGGAAAATTGGGCCAAGGAGTAGCAGAATCTGAAGAGGAGGTGGATATGGAGGGAGGAGAACATGGCGGCGGCGGCAGGTGCTCCTGGGTGCTGATGGCTGTCGCGGTCTCTCCACAGTCCGGCGGCTTCATGGACATGTTTGGGATGATGAACGACATGATTGGCAGCATGGTGAGGCTCGTGCCCCGTGGTCCTCCCAGGCCTGGTGTCCTCCGGTAGGAGCTGGAGGCGCGTCCTAAATAAAGGGGTGCAGAGAGCACGGGGTCCCCCAGGCTCCAGCCTGTCGTCCCAGCTACTCGGGAGGCTGAGATCTCAGGATCACAGTTCGAAGCCAGCCCGGGCAGGAAAGTCCATGAGACTCTTACTCCAAGGGACCACCAGAAAGCCCGCAGTGGAGCTGTGGCTCAGGTGGTAGAGCGCCAGCCCGGGACCGACACAGAGTCAGAGCAGGGCGAACCCCACGGCCTTTCCTGCGCAGTGTGGATCGGAGGAAGTGGGGTGCGGGGGGGGGGGGGAGAGGCTCCTGAGGGGGACCCGCCCCCATCTCCCCCATCTCCCCCCCAGGAGCACATGACAGCGGGGGGCAACTGCCAGACCTTTTCTTCTTCCACCGTCATCTCCTACTCCAACACGGGTGACGGCGCCCCCAAAGTCTACCAGGAGACGTCGGAGATGCGCTCGGCCCCGGGCGGGGTGAGGAGGGGCTGCGCCCCGGGGTGTCCCCCACCCCACACCGGGGCCTGGGGGGGTGAGGAGGGCGGGGGGGTGCTGCGTCCCGGGGGACCCCCCCACACCGGGGCCTGGGGGGGTGAGGAGGGCGGGAGGGGTGCTGCGCCCCGGGGGACCCCCCCACACCGGGGCCTGGGGGGGTGAGGAGGGCGGGAGGGGTGCTGCGCCCCGGGGGACCCCCCCACACCGGGGCCTGGGGGGGTGAGGAGGGCGGGGGGGTGCTGCGCCCCGGGGGACCCCCCCACACCGGGGCCTGGGGGGGTGAGGAGGGCGGGAGGGGTGCTGCGTCCCGGGGTGTCCCCCACCCCCACACCGGGGCCTGGGTACCGAGCGCCGCGCTCCCCGCCGCCCCCAGATCCGGGAGACGCGGAGGACGGTGCGGGACTCGGACAGCGGCCTGGAGCAGATGTCCATCGGCCACCACATCCGGGACCGCGCGCACATCCTGCAGCGCTCCCGCAACCACCGCACCGGGGACCAGGAGGAGCGGCAGGACTACATCAACCTGGACGAGAGTGAGCCCCGCCCCCACCCGCGACCCCTGACCCCGCCCCGCGACCCCTGACCCCGCCCCTGTCTTCGCAGCCAGGACCGCACCTGGCACATGCCTGTGCGCGGGCAGCGCCGTGCGTGCGGGTACTGCGCATGCGCGCGGGCGTACCTGGCGCATGCCTGTGAGCAGGCAGCGCCGTGCGTGCGGGTACTGCGCATGCGCGCGTGGGTGCGTGCTGACCCTGGCGCCTGAGCTGGGCCCGGGCGCTCTGCCGCGGGAGCCACAGCCCCGCTTCCGGCGCGGCGGGGCTCTCGCGGGATCTCCCGCGGGATCTCCCGCGCGGCCGGCCTCCAGCCTCGCCCGCTCTGCGCCCGCAGGTGAGGCCGCCGCCTTCGACGACGAGTGGCGGCGGGAGACGTCGCGCTTCCGGCCGCAGCGCCCGCTGGAGTTCCGGCGGCACGAGGCGGCGGCGGGCGCGGGGCGCAGGGCCGAGGGCCCCCCGCGCCTGGCCATCCAGGGCCCCGAGGACTCGCCGGCCCGCCAGTCCCGCCGCTACGACTGGTGAAGGCCGCGCGCCCCGGCCTCGCGTGAGCGCCGCCCCCACCCCGGCCCCGACCCAACATTAACTTAACAGGCCAGCCGGCCGCACCCGCGAACGCGCGCCGGGCCGGGCCGCGCGGGCGCCCCGCACCCGCCCGCACCCCGCCCCGGGCGGCCCGGCCCCGCCCCGCCCCGCACCCCACGCGTCACAAATCCACGCCCCGCTCTTTATTTTTTTGATTAGTGCGACTCGTAGCTAGGTGTTTATGGAATAAAGGAGAATGGAACACGCCGCCCGGGAGCCGCCTCCGCCTCGTTCTTGGCCGCCCGTCCCGGGGCTCGAACTCGGGGCCTGGGCTCTGCGCCTGGGCCTCCCCGACAGCCGGGATCGCAGGCGTGCGCACCGGTGCCCGGCCCGCCGCGCGCGCGCGCGCACTGGAGGGAGAGGAGCTCGACCCCCCCCAGTGGCGGGAACCCGAGCCGGGAGCCCGAGCGGCCCGCCCCGCGTCGGGGAGGAAGGAGCTCGCGTTTCCTGCTTCTGGTTTGGCCAAATGGGTCAGGCCCGGCTCTGGGCTGGCGGGCGCTGGGCTGGATGGCCCCGGCCAGGCCGCCACGGGGGGAGAATCTAACTCCTGCCGACGGGGAGACTCAGGAGGGGCCGGGAGCGCGGCCTGGCCCGCTGCAGATCGCGGGTGGGCTGCAGACACCGGCCCGTGGCTGTAGGCGAATGTGGATCGCTGCCTTTTTTGTCTTTTTCTGCCAATCCTGGGGCTTGAACTCAGGGCCTGGGCGCTGACCCTGGGCTTCCCCGCCTGGACTCCACCTTTGAACCTCAGTTCTCAGATGTCAACCTCCTGAGTAGCTGGGATTCCAGGCGTGCGCCCAGCACCTGGATGGCACTGCAAACCCACAGAGCCCTCACCTTTAATATGTGCTCTGGCCACGTTTTACATTCACTTACTTTCTCGAGTCTGGGAGGGGGTGTGGGCCGGGCGCGCGCGCAGCCAGCTCATGGACCTGGGCTTTGGGTCTGGGCCTCTCGGCTGCTCTAGGCCTGAGTTGGCCTTTTCCTGCCCCCTTTCAGCTCCAGTCCACGCTGACTTCCTCCAGCATCCCCCACCCTCCCACGGGGACCCCGCTTCCAGGCATGTGATTCTTTTGTGGGTCTTGAACCCAGAGCATTGACCCTTTTTTCCCTCTACCACATTTAAGCCACATCTCTACTGCTGTTTTGGGTTTGGGGTTTTTTTTTTGCTGGTTCACTGCCCAGACCAGCTTCAAACCTCAATCCTCAGATCTCAGCCTCCTGAGTCGCTGGGATGACAGGTGTGCGCCATCTGCTTCCAGGCCCAGTCAAGGATTAGGTCTACAGCCAGGTACTGGTGGCTCGCGCCTGTGATCCTGGTTACTCAGCAAATGTAGGTATCCATAGCCTAGGGCTGGCAGAGAGCTCAGGCGGTGGGGCTCCCGTCTTGAGTGAAAAAGGTTATGGGAGATCATGAGGCCTGAGTTCGAGTCCCACTACCAGAACAAAAATAAAAGCTTAAATGCTATGTTTTTGCTGGCGAGAATTAGCAATTCACCGGGAATGCGGCACGGGCCTTCACAAAGCCAGCCAGTGGCTTTAATGAGAGCATCAGGCCAAGCTCAGTTGGTGACTCATTCATACCAGCTGCTCAGAGGGTAGCCAGCAGATGCCCAGCTCGGGCCTTCTACCCTAGCCGCACGGGAGGCTGAGCCCTGAGAATCCCGGTTCAAAGCCAGCCTGGGTAGGACGAGCTGAGAGACTTAACTCCAATCAGGCAGGAAACTTACAACCCCAGAGCCGCTCCCACTGCCTTTCCATACTCACGCACACTTCTACCCCTAACCTGAGGTCTGCTCTCTCCACTGCCTTTCCAGCATATTCTATCACTCAATCGCACAGCACCTGTGGGTGTGGTTGCCCACAACTGCACACATACTAGGCAAGTGCAGCCAACCTCACTAATTTTATGTGCCCGTCCTGGGGCTTGAACTCGGGGCCTGGGCACTGTCCCTGAGCTTCTTTTGCTCAGTACTAGCGCTCTACCACTTGAATCACAGCGCCACTTGTGGCTTTTTCTGATCATTCACGGGACTTGAAAAGCTCATTGACTTGATCTGCAGATCTCGGCCCGGATTGCAGGGCCTGACTAGGGACCTTTTTGATTCTGACAAGTGGCACTTGGAGATTTCATACATCCCGGTTAATATGGACAGCCAGCCTCCACACTTGGCTGTCCCTGGGTGGACCCAACCACTTCCTGGCCCGCCTATGTCCTGCAGGCTGTGCGGCCCTGGTGAGTCACGCGACCTCTCGGTGCCCTTCCCTGTTCACTTCAAAAGAGGTCCACGGTGGCGTGATCTCAGCGTGGTGGCGAGCGGCTACAGTGAGCACCCCACTTACGATTAGCTTCTATCAGAAATTCACTTTAGAAAAAGCAGCCACAAAAAACAAGAATGGGCCGGGCGCCGCTGCTCCCGCCTGTCATCCAGGGCCTCGGGAGGCTGAGGTCTGAGGATCGAGGTTGGAAGCCAGCCCTGGCAGGAGAGGCCGTGAGACTCTTCTGTTAGTCACTTGAAACAGCCGGAAGTAAAGCTGTGGCTCAAGTAGAGCAAAAGCTCAAGGGCCCCGAGTTCAAGCCTCAGCACTGGCCCCAAAGAAAGAAAAACGTGAACTTCAGGATCAGAAAATGAAGCGCAGTCAGACACCAGTGGCCCACATCTGTAATCCCTGCTACTCAAAAACCATCACACAGGATGCATTGAATTTGTGTGTGTGTGTTGCTAGGGATTACACACATAGCCAAGTGCAAACACTGATTTTTTTGTGCCAGTACTAGGACTTGAACTCAGGACCTGGGTGCTGCTTGAGCTGCTTTTGCTCCAGGGTAGTGCCCTACCCCTTGACCCACAGCGCCACTTCTGGTTTCCTGGTGGTTCCTTGGAGGTCAGAGTCCCACAGACTTTCCTGCCCGGGCTGGCTTTGAACCCGGCTCCTCAGATCTCAGCCTCCTGAGTCGCTGGGATGACAGGCGGGAGCCACTGGTGCTGGGCAGTGTGGAATTTTATTACCAAGCAACCATCAAGTTCACTGCCAACCTGTCCTAAGACTTGTCTGAGGCGGGAGGGGGGAGGGCAGAGGGCAGGCCGGCGCTAGTGCCAAACACCTCTTCCTCAAGGGCTGGGACACAGAGCCCAGGATCGAAGGCTGAAAACACACGCGTCCCTCTTCCGTGTGGGAAGCCAGTGTTAGGCACACAAGGACCAACTTCTCATAGCTTTATTTCTGTGTCACGTTAGAGAGCTATATGCATAGATTCCTTTCTCTTTGTACAATCTCTAGCCCCTCCCCTTCCCCACAAACTCACACAAGAAAGGAGAGCGATCAGTGCTCCCGCGGGCCGCGCGGCGGGCATCGGCGGGATCGCTGTCCTGGCTTGGGCTCTGGGATGTGTGAAGCAGCGGTTTCACCCAGAACCCGGGGCGGGGGACAGGACACCGTGTGGTGCGCTGCAGGCTCTGGGGCCCCCCCACACTGGGCCCCACAAATCCCCGGGTGTGAATCAAGGGGGAGGAAGAATGAGGGGCACCGGGGCGCCTCCAGAACCGCTCCCCGGCTGGGGAGGGGGGGATCGGGGAGAGAGCGCTGGGCGGAGGCGGCCACGGAGGCGGCGGAGGCCCGGGATCCCACGGACCGCGCGGTGGGCTCAGTTGGACTTGGACCAGATCTTGGCGCTGCCCCGGAGCCTGGCGAGGGGGAGAGAGCCGCGATGCCAGGCGCCCTCGCGCGCCCCCCGCCCGCCCCGCGGCCGCCCCGGCTCACCCCTTGCCCTTGGACGCCTTCTTGCTGGGCTGGCGCTGGCTGCCGCCGGGCGCGGGCTCGCGCAGCTCGGCCAGGTGCTGCTCGGGGTCCTGGGTCGTGGCCGCCGCCGCCGCCGCCGCCGCCGTGGTCACTTTGATGGTTTTTTTGAGGTTGGCCACCTAGGAGACACGGGGTGCTCACCAGGCGGGTCCCCGGCCGGCCCGGGCACGGACGGGCCCGCCCCGCTCACCTCGCTCTCGATCTGCTGCTTCAGGCCCAGCTGCTGCTCCTTGTGCTGGTTGGCGCGGCCCACCTGCTCCTCGATGCCCGACAGCACCACCTCGCAGCCCACGCACCTGCGGGACGGGACGGCCGCGTCACCCCGCAGCCGGGGCACGGCCCACGGCGCCGCAAACACAGCCGTGCCGGGCGCGCAGCGCAGGCCTGCCATCCCAGCGACTCAGGAGGCTGCGATCCGAGGATCTCGGTTCAAAGCCAGCCTGGGCAGGAAAGTCTGTGAGACTCTGATCTCCAAGGAACCACCAGAAAACCGGAAGTGGCGCTGTGGCTCAAGGGTAGAGCGCCAGCCTTGAGCTGAAGAGCTGAGGGACAGCGCCCAGGCCCTGAGTTCAAGTCCCAGGACCAAAAAAAGACTCCCCCTGTGGCCTGGGTATGGCTGCTCACGCCTGTAATACCAGCTGCGTGAGAAATAGACATTTTGGAGATCACGTGGGCTCATCCTGGGCAGACAAGTGTCACTGAAACCCCATCTCGACCAGCCAGCGAGGCACGGCTGCCTACCATAATCCCAGCCACAGGGGGAGAAAGACCACGCTGAGCCTGAAATGGAGGGCTAGAAGCGAGCCCTTGCCTAGCCAGCTCCAGGCCTAGTTCAAGTCTTTGGCATAACAAGGCAGCACCACCTCCACGGACCTGCCTGGCCGGGGCCTGACGGATGCTGGCTCAGAGCGCTGGGGCGGAAGGACTTCCTTTAGCCCCAGCGGTCTCCCGGCCCGGAAGATCCCTGGTGTGGCTCTAAGTGGTAGTTCTCGGGAGGAGGCCAAGAGGTGAGGATCATGGTTGGAGGCCAGCTTGTGCAGGCAGAGTCTGGGAGACTCATCTCCAGTGAACCACCAGCCGGCGGCTCAGGAGCCGGGCCTTGGGCCCAAGCCGCAGTAGGCGCGCGCGCAGGCACGCATGCGCACTCACCACTCCTGCAGGCTGGCCGGGCACGCACGCGCACTCACCACTCCTGCAGCCGGCCAGCCGGGCACGCATGCGCACTCACCACTCCTGCAGCCGGCCGGCCGGGCACGCATGCGCACTCACCACTCCTGCAGCCGGCCGGCCGGGCACGCATGCGCACTCACCACTCCTGCAGCGTGCGCGCGATGGCGCTGAGGTCCTGGCGCTGGATGTCGCGGCCGATGCTGTAGTCCACCTCCAGCCGCTGGTTGCGCTGGTCCAGGGAGCCGCGGAGCACGTCGGCGTACACGGCCTCGATCACCAGGTCCTCCAGCTGCCGCACGTTGCGCAGCGCCAGGGCCTCCAGCAGCACGGCGTAGGGGATGCACTGCGGGGGGGGGGGGACAGGGGGGAGGGGAGTGGGGGGGACAGGGGGGAGGGGTGAGGCGCTCCGCTCCACTCCCCAGCATCGTCCAGGATGACCAGAGCGCAGCCTTAATTCAAATACAACAGCAAGAGCTTGGCCATAGGGGCCAGGAGCCCTCCCGGCCTCCCTTCTTGTTTGTCAAGATGAGAGTCTCACCGACTTTCCTGCCCGGGCTGGCTTTGAACCATGATCTTCAGATCTCAGCCTCCTGAGTAACTGGGATTAAAGGAGGGAGCCACTGCACCAGGCATGAAAAAGAGGATTTTGTTGTGGTTGTTTTGTCAGTTGTGGGGCTTGAACTCGGGGCCTGGGCTGTCTCTGAGCGCTTCTGTTCAAGATTGGTGCTCTACCATTTGAGCCACAGCACCACTTCTGGTTTTTTGGTGGTTCATTTGAAATTAAGAGTCTCACAGACTTTCCTGCCTGGGCTGGCTTTGAACAGCGATCCTGAGATCTCAGGATCCTAGGATCCTCAGCTAGGATGACAGGCAAGTGCCACCTGGAGCCCAGGGCACAGAAAGATGATCTTAGAACCTAAGATAATGAGCCCTTATGACCATTAAAGGGAGGGTGGGCAAGATCTGGGAGGATTCCCAGAGTGCATGGCGGTGGGCGTGGCCTGGGCTGGAGTAGAGTCACTATTGGCCACTTAAGACTTAACTACCACCGAACAGGAATTCCTTCTGAGCGGGTCACTCACAGGCAGGGCCTGGCCCCAGCCAGTGGCTGGCGACTGTCATCCTAGCTACCCAGAAGGCTGAGATCTGATGCCGACGGTTGAAGCGGCCACATCTAGGAGACTCATCTCCTATTACCAGCAGCAAGTGGGGCTGTGGCTCAAGTGCTAGATCAGCCACCAATCCATCCTGAGCAGAAAAAGCTCAGGGACAGCTTGAATTCAGGTTCAAGCCCCCAAACCAACAGAACACAAAGATCCAGGGGCCTGGTTGTGGTAGAATCGATGGGAGGGTCACAGAGAAGTAGCAGAGTGCGGAGCAATGATATCTGACACAAGACTGAGCCCAGACACACCAGGTGGCTCCCGCCTGCCATCCCAGCCACTCAGGAGACGTAGATCAGAAGACTGCAGTTCAAAGCCAGCCAGGGCAGGAAAATCTGTGTGACTCTGACTCCCACTAAACTACCCCCCAAAAAAAGCCAGGAGTTGAGCAGCAGAATGGTCACCTTGAGTTCAAGCCCCAGGCAATCAAAACACCAGAGACAAGAAGACAAAGCCATGTTGAGCCTAAATGGCTGTCATGGCAGAGGTAAGACACCAATCACGGCAGAAGAGGGGGCGGGACAACTGAATGCTCTTGAGCCTCATTGGCTTTGAACTAGGTGAGGGGGGCGGGGCACGGGGGTCCGCTCACCTTGACTTTGGCGGCCAGGGTGACCACGGACAGGTGCCGCAGCTTGTTCTTCTGGGCCTCGGTGAGCGGGGGGAGGCTCCTGGCTTCCGCTGGGGGACAGAGCAAGGCCGGGGGGTGCGGGGCTCAGTTCTGAGAGCGATCCTCCTTCCCTGAGCCCTTCCACGCAAGGCTGGCGCTCGACCACTTGAGCCACGCGCCACGTCCGGTTTTTCCTGCTTCTGGGGTGCTGAGGAATCGAACCCAGGGCCTCGCGAGTGGGAGGCGAGCGCTCGACCACTGAGCCCCCTTCCCAGCCCGCTGCACTGATCTCCCCCTGTATTGAGGTCTTGGCCCTGACGCTGCGGGGCACACCAGGACTGTCTGTTAAGTCTCTCCAGGATTCCCCCTTCCTTTCCTGCCTCCATTGCTCCCAACCCCCAGCCCCCGATTACCTAGGTAGTCAGCGTACGTCCCATAAGCAAACACTGTCAGCAGACGGAACGTGGACGCAAACTCGCTTTCAGCCAGCTGCAAGAGGAAGGGGGGGGTGAGCGGAAGGGGGGATGAGAGGAAGGGCGGTCTGGCCAGCCTCCCAGCCTCCCTCCCCTCTTCTGATCCTTCTGGTCCCATCCTTCCCAGCCCGGGCGACCGCCGCTTCACCAGGAGGAGACTTCTCGAAGCTAACCAGGCACCCATTCAGAAAGGGCTGCTAGCGAGGGGCTGCACCCCGATCCTCAGTTCAAGCCCCAGTACCAGAACACGCGTGCACGCACGCACACACCCACACACAACACCCAGAAAGGGCGTCTTTTGCTCCTTTGATGACACGAATTAGCCCTACTCCAGGGAATGGAGGCCAGTCCCAGTGACTCACCCCTGGTAATTCTAGTGACTCGAGAGAATGAGGTATGCTGGGTGCTGGCGGTTCCCGCCTGTCCCTAGCTACTCAGGAGGCTGAGATCTGAGGACTGAGGTTCAAAGCCAGCCAGGCCAGAAAGTCCGTGAGACTCTGATCTCCAAGGAACCACCAGAAAACCAGACATGGCGCTGTGGCTCAAGTAGTAGAGTGCTCACCTTGAGCTGAAGAGCTCAGAGACAGTGCGCAGGCCCTGAGTTCAAGCCCCATGACCAAAAAAAAAAAAAAAGAAAAAATGAGGTCTGAGGACTGGGGTTGAAGCAGCCTGGACAAACAAATCCAAGACCCTTACCTCCAATAAAACAGCAAAATAGATCAAGTGAATAGCTGGGTGTGGATCAAGTAGTACAGTACAGACTGTGAGCTGAAAAGCTCCTATTTTGCATGTTATCTTGCTTAAAAATGAAAAACCCAGTTTTGGGGGCTAGGGGGGTGGGAGGGAGAGAGGGAGTGGTCAGTGGTCCATGACTATAATCCTAACTACTCAGCAGACCTGAATACCAAACCTGAGCACTACGGTTCAAAGCCAGCCATGACAGGAAAATATTGGAAGCTGGAAGTGAAGCTGGGGCTTAAGTGGGTAAGACTGCCAGCCTTGGGCTGGGAAGGTGGCTCCGTGGTAGAGCGCTTGCCTCGCATGCATGAGGCCCTGGGTTCGATTCCTCAGCACCACATAAGCAGAAAAAGCCGGAAGTGGCGCTGTGGCTCAAGTGGTAGAGCGCCAGCCTTGAGCTGAAGAGCTGAGGGACAGCGCCCGGGCCCCGAGTTCAAGCCCTAGGACTGGTGCGTGTACATGCACACACCATGCACACACACACACACACACACACACACACACACACACACAGAAAAAGAACCCAGATCTCCCATCTCCCAAGGGAAAGGAAACTTATTAACAGAATGGAATAGATACCCGGATGGAAGATGGCCCTGCCCGCCCCTCCTATTCTCAAATGGGAACTTTTTGTCCCCAGTGTGTGTGTGGAGGGGGTGGGGGGGGTCATAACCAGAGGCCACCACCCACCTCTCTGACATTGGGCATGTCCAGCAGCTCGCCGAACACGTACACGCCGGGCGCCTCCAGCACCTGGTGGATGAGCGTGGCCAGCGCGGCCCCCTTGGCCGACTTGGCCAGGAGGAGGAACTGCTCCTGGTTCTGGCCCGTCACCTTCACCTCAGCACTCATGGCTGCGCGGGGCGGGGGGCGGGGCCCTGGGTCAGGCTGGCGGGAGCTGAAAGGAAAGAGGTGTGCAGCTGGCGGGATCCGAACACCGGCGGGACGGGCAGCCCCAGGGCGGCTGCGGGGAGGCCGGAAGCAGCAGGCCGGGCTGGGCGGCTCCCGCCTGGAGTCCTCGCTCGTGCGGGAGGCTGGAGCCCCCGAGGATCGCGGTTCGAGGCCGGCCCGAGCGGGGCTGAGTCTGTGAAGTCTGGTCCCGGGGGCACAGGCAGAGTGACGAGGCCCCAGGTCCCCGCGTTCCAGGCCCAGGACTGGCACCCCAAACCGAAGGAGGTACCAACCAAGTCCCTCCCGCAGGGAGGCATGGGATGGAAGCTTCTAGAAACAGGTGTGGGGACCCCCCCCATCTGTACTCGGCCCCTGCGCGGCTGCCACGCCCCCCCCAGCTGGGCCTGGACCCCGACCCCCAACGCATGCTGAGCCCCGCCCCCTCCCCGCGCCCCGCCACCATCGCGCCGGCGGCAAGCCCCGCCCCTCCCTGCGCCGGCGGCACGCCCCGCCCACACCGCTCCCGCGGCACGCCCCGCCCCCTCCCCCATCGCGCCGGCGGCACGCCCCGCCCCCTTCCCCCGCCGGCGGCACGCCCCGCCCACACCGCTCCGGCGGCACGCCCCGCCCACCCCCCTCGCCAGCGGCACGCCCCGCCCCCCAGCGCCGGCGGCACGCGCGCCGGCCACGTGACCCCGCCGGGACGCCGTCCGCCCGCCGGCCCCACCCCCTCGCTTAAAGCGCCCGCCCCGGGGCCGCGCCGCCGGGCCCCGCTCGCACCCCGGACCCGACGCTCCGGAACGTCACCCGCCGAGCTGCTCCTCCAGCTCCCGGGGCGCGGCCGCCGCTCCGTCACCTCCGGCGGCCGTCCGGAGCCTTTCCTGCCGCCGGCCCGCCCGGACGCTCTAGCCGCCGACCTCTATGGCCGCCGACCGCTTTCCGGAAGCACGTTCCGGGTGGGAGGGACGTCACTTCCGCCGACCGCGGCTCCGCGAGGCGGGGCATAGGCTTCCCCCGGCTTGTGATTGGTTGTTGGGAAGGAACTGACAGGCGCTTGTCTTTGCTAGCGGCTTCGTGACAATAAAACTTTATTGATCCCAGGGACACAGGGTGGGCTGGGCGCCCGGGGCTGGAGCGCAGCGCGCGTGGCTGCGCGTGTGCGTGTGTTCACACGGATGCACACCGATCTGCACACGCACGTGCACACACACGCCTTGCGTGGACACGTGTGCGTGCATGCGGCTGGAACTCAGGGCTCGGGCGTATTGCATTAGACACACATTCACACGCGTGTCGGTGTACACACATTTGCATGTGTGCGTGTATACACACGTGTCTAACTGCGCACGTGTGTGTTCCTTAGAATCCACAGGTGCGATATTTAAGTATGTGTTCTGTAGGGTCCTGCGCATGATAGGCGGGTGTTCTATCCCTTGAGGACGATCCCTGCGGCATCTACTTATTTATTTGGTCGTGTGTTTTGAACTCAGGGCCTGGGCGCTGTCCCTCAGCTCTTCAGCTCCAGGCGGGCGCTCTACCGCTTGAGCCACAGCGCCACTTCCGGTTTTCTGGAGATCAGAGTCTCATGGACTTTCCTGCCTGGGCTGGCTTTGATCCGTGATCCTCAGATCTCAGCCTCCTGAGGAGCTGGGATGACAGGCGGGAGTCCACCGGCGCCTGGCTATCCCTACCATTTTTGCTTGAGTCTTTTTATTTTGCCCATCAGGGGTTTTGAACTCAGGGCCTGAGCGCTGTCCCTGAGCTGCTTTTGCTCAAGACTAGCACTCTGCCACTTGAACCACAGCGCCACTTCTGGCTTTTTCTGTGTCTGTGGTGCTGAGGAATCGAACCCAGGGCTTCATGCATGTTAGGCGAGCGCTCCACCACTGAGCCACCTGCCCAGACCTTTAGTCATTGTTTAAGTTCTCATGTTTGACTGGCTTGTATCACAATTTCCCTATTTCATCGTTCCAGTTAGCTGGGGTGACAGGTAAATGCCACATTTCTCAGCTTTTCTTAGTTAGGCTGCAGTTCTCACTAACTTTTACCCCAGGCTAGCTTTGAACTATGATTCTCCTAACCTGTGTTACCTGAGTGACAAGTAGTTAGGATTACAGGTTGAGACACTGCACCCAGCTCTCACCTAATTGTTTGTGACTTGGGTGATGGGCTGGTATATGTTGGGTGAATGTTCTACCATTCCAATAAATATCTGGCTCAAGCTGGGTGCCAGCTACTCAGTAGACTGAGATCTGATGACTGTGGTTCAAAGCTAGCCTGGAGTTTGCACACGCCAATTCTGGGTTTGAATTGAGGGCTGGGTGCTGTCCTTGAGTCTTCTTTGTTCAATGCTAGTGCTCTACCATCTGAGCCATTTCCAGCCTTTTTAGTGGTTCAGAAGCAATCAGAGTCCCATGAAATTTCTTTTTTTTTTTTTCCTTTTTGCTTATGTGGTGCTGAGGAATTGAACCCAGGGCCTCAGGCATGCAAGGCAAGCGCTCTACCACTGTGCCACCTTCCCAGCCTCACGAAATTTTTTGCTCAGGCTGGCTTTGAACTATGATCCTCAGTCTCAGCCTCCCGACTGGCTGGGATTATAGGTAGGAGCTACCAGCAACTGGCCAAGTCTGTGAGACTCTTATCTCCATTAAAGTAATAAAAAGCTGGAAGTAGAGCTGTGGCTCAAGTGGCAAAGCACCAGCCTTGAGTGAAAAAGCTAAAGGCTAGTGCCTATAGCCTGAGTTCAAGCTTCAGTACTGGCACAAAATCAAGGAAAGAGGCTGAGAAGGTGGCTCAGTGGTAGAGTGCTCGCTTAGCATGCATGAAGCCCCAGGTTCGATTCCTCAGTACCACACACACAGAAAAGCTGGAAGTGTCGCTGTGGCTCAAGTGGTAGAGGGCTAGCCTTGAACAAAACAAGATCAAGCCCTATGACTGACCAAAAAGAGAAGGGGAGAGGAAGGAAGGAGTCACTGGTGGCTCTTGTGCGTAATCCCAGTACTCAGAAGGCTGAGATCTGAGGATCACAGTTTGAAGCCAACTGGGTTAGGAAAAGTCCATGAGACTCTTATTCCAATGAACCATCAGAAAACCAGAAATGGCGCTGTGGCTCAAGTGGTAGAGCACCAGACTTGAGCAAGAAAAGCTCAGGGACAGCGCCCACGCCCTGAGTTCAAGCTCCACATCCAACTAAAAGAATAAAAGAATAAATAAATGGAAAAGAAAACGAAAGACACTGTAGCAAACACCATTTGTTCACTTATTTTTCTGGGTGTTTTTCATTTTTGTGGCGCTGGAGGTTGAAACCTCGCAGCTTCACACTGCAACCACCGTTCCAAGAAACAAAATATTAGAAGTGTTTCTTTTAAAAGCAAGAACAGAACGGCTCGTCACTTCTTCCTTTGAACATTGCAATAAAAGTCCTGCCAGCACAGAAAGGGAAATTAAAAGCTTAGCACTGGAAAAGAGAAAGGAAACTTCTTCTATCTTGTTGCTGATGAGGTGATTGGGAGAAAATTCTGAATGTCTATAGAAAAAAATTATTGCACAGAAGCAAGACTGTATCAAAATTGTTTGCTCTACTACAACTAATATTGAAAATCAACTGCATTCCTATAGATCAGCAAAAAGCACTTCTGAAACTTCAGTCTTAAAAAAGTAATGTTAACTATAACAGAAAAATCAAAATAATATCTAGGAGTCAATAAGACAGAATGTGTACTTTATCCGTATGCAAAAAATATATTTCATTGAAAGCTATTTAGGAGGCTTTAAATCAAAGGAAAACTATCTCACATACATAACAAGAAGTCTCAACATTAAAAAAAAAATATCCAGGGACTGGGAATGAGGCTCAGTGGTAGAGCGCTTGCCTAGCATGCCTGAGGCCCCAGGTTCGATTCCTTAGTACCACAGCCACAGAAAAAGCTAGAAGTGGTGCTGTGGCTCAAGTGGTAGAGCGCTACCCTTAAGCAAAAGAAGATCAGGATAGGGCCCTGAGTTCAAGCCCCAGGATTGGCAAAAATAAAGTGTTCTGGAAATGAATGGGGGTCATTTTGTAGAACATTCCATCTGTATTTAATAGCACTCAACTATACACTAATTGGTTGATGGTAAATTATATGTGTCTTTTATGACAATGAAGTTTTTATGTGTATGCATATATGCAAAATAAACCTAAGTAACAGGAAGTACTTTGTGGGGAGACAGCAATGAAGCCAGAAAGATAAACGGGGTTCTGGTGGCACCCAGTGGCCACTCAGGGGGTTGAGATCTGAGGATCAAGGTTTAAAGCTAGCCAGGTGCCGGGCGCTGGTGGCTCACGCCTGTAATCCTAGCTACTCAGGAGGCTGAGATCTGAGGATCGCAGTTCAAAGCCAGCCCGGGCAGGAGAGACCGTGAGACTCTTATCTCCAATAAACCACCAGAAAACCGGAAGTGGCGCTGTAGCTCAAGTGGTTGAGCGCTCGCCTTGAGCTGAAGAGCTGAGGGACAGCGCTCAGGCCCAGAGTTCAAGGCCCATGACCGACCAAAAAAAAAAAAAAAAAAGCTAGCCAGTTACAAAAGTTCCTGAGACTCTGATCTCTAATTAAAAAGCTCGAAGTGGAGCTGTGATTCAAGTGGTAGAGCGTTGGCTTTGAACAGAACAAGCCAAGCAAGAGTATAAGGCCCTGAGTTCAAGCCCAGTACTGGCATGTGTGTGTGCGCATGCCCGCGTGCACACACAAATGGCCTTGTTAGGAATGAAAACTAAGGCCTTGAGCATGCTCAGCATGGGCTCTATCAATGACCTCTACTCTGGGTCTCTTCTGCCATCAGCTCCGCTTCTCCTTTATGCTACAACAAGTTCTACAAAGACAACAGGGAAAGCCAGGTGCTGGTAGCTCACGCCTGTAATCCCAGCCACTCAGGAGGCTGAGAAAGGAAGATCCCAAGTCCAATGCCAGCCTAGACAGGAAAGCCCATTAAAATCTTATCTCCCATGATCCACCAGAGAGCCCGATGTGGAGCTGTGGCTCAAGTAGTAGAGTGCCAACCTTGAGTGAAAAAATATTAGGGACAGTACCCAGGTACTTAGCTCAAGCCCCAGTACTGGCTACACAGACTAAAGAGGACTCAGGTGGCTTTGTTCTGGTTCTCTCAATCATCAAACAGTTCTCTGCAGATAGTGAGAGGAAAGAAGAAAGGGAAGGAAGAAAAGGAAAGAAGGAGGGAAGGAAGGAAGGAAGGAAGGAAGGAAGGAAGGAAGGAAGAAAGGAAGGGAGGAAAAATGAATCATGGTGCTGACAGCTGGTGAGGAGGAGGACTTCCACTGAGTCATGAGTTACTTGGTCGATCGGGTGCCAGGCTAGTGACAGAGCAACAGAGCAGCTGCAGCAATAGGGGGAGAATCTGTGAATAGAGACTCCGCTTGAGGCTTTCGGCACTGGGAAGAGACAGACAGAGAGGAAAGGCAAAGGGACAAGCCAAAGAGAACGAAGAAGAGTTCAGAGTAGGCAGGAGTCTCCCACCACGTTCATTAAGCCATGAAGCGGCTGACATATGCAAAGGCACTGGGGTAGGAGTTAGGATCCAGGGTAAGCAAGATAAACGCCACTGTCTGCTCTTCAGTGTAGAGAAGCAGAGCATAAACAAAGGTAAACTGAGTCTACAAAATGAGTCTCCAAAGACAATACAACTTGACTATGAAGCTGTTTGTGGGTTTGAACTCAGGGCCTGGGTGCTGTCCTGGAGGTTTCTGTGCTCAAGGCTAGTGCTCTACCAACTTGAGCCACACCTCCACTCTGGCTTTTTGGTGGTTCACTGGAGATAAAAACCTTAAAACCTCTCCTGCCTGGGCTGGGTTTCAAACTCTTGACCTCAGATCTCAGCTTCCTGAGTAGCTGGGATGACAGGCGGGAGCTGCCTGGGTCCAGTTAAGGGTTTTTAGTCTGAATAAACCAGGTGTTATCTTGGCCAGGATGGGGAACACCAGGAGAGCAATCGATTATGCTGGAAGCATTCATAATGTCTACTTCCGACATGTTTGCTTTGCTTGGCTGTAAATTGCTCACGTGCAGTGCATGCAGTCGGATGGGTGAGTCAAGCCCTCTGGATATCAATTTAGGGCTCACTGACATTTCCATAACATTGAAACCCTGAGATTGGATGAGATCACTGAACAGAACATTGAAATATGGAGGCGAAGGGCTAGGCCCTAAGAGGCTAGAGCATTTAGAGGTCAGGAAGAATAAAACAGCCACTGTGTACCTGTGGCTCACACCTGTCATCCCAGCTACTCAGGAGGCTGAGATCTGAGGCTCATGGTTCAAAGCCAGCCCCAGCAAGAAAGTCTGTGAGACTCTCATCTCCAGTGAACCACCAGAAAACCGGAAGTGGCGCTGTGGCTCAAGTGGTAGAGCGCCAGCCTTGAGCTGAAGAGCTCAGGGACGGCGCCCAGGCCCAGAGTTCAAGCCCCACGACTGACAACAATAAAACAGGAGTATGGCATCTTCTACATGTCTGATTTCAGGCCAGGGTGATGTAGGGGAGGGAGACAGATTAGGGAAATCCTCCCAAGGAGACTTTGGCTCTAAGTGAGACCCGAGGGGAAGGGTGAGTGATTGGGAAAATTGTTCCGGATTGAGGGAACAGCCAATACGAAGTCCCTGAGGAAGGTTCCGCCTGGCTCCTTGTAGGAAAAGGATCAGGGCCACTGCAGCTGCGGCGTGGAAATCTAGAAATAGAGAAACCAGAGAAGTTTGGGAATCTGGTACTACACCTGGGACCTGATCCACTGGTTTCTAAAGATCATTTGGGTTGTTTTTGAGGGAATTCGTTGTAGCAGGACCAGAATGGAAGAGAGAGGTGTACTGTCGATGTTAGAGTGTGGTCTTTGCTATTCTTCCGTTTACCTCTCAGTGTGTGTGTGTGTGTGTGTGTGTGTGTGTGCGTCTACCTCCCGTGTGTGTGTGCATTTATGCATCTACCTCTTGTGTGTATGCATGTATGAGTCTGTGTATATGTATGTACGTGTATGTATGTGTACATACATACACATGCCTGTGTCTGTATGCATGCATGCGTCTGTGTATATGTACATATGTGTATCTGTGTACGTACACATGCATGCCTGTGTGTCTGTGTGTAATCTACCTCGTGTGTGTGCATGCATGCATGCATCTGTGTGTATGTGTACATACGTGTATGTATGTGTACATACACATGCATACCTGTGTGTCTGTCTGTCTGTCTGTGTGTGCAGGTCCTGGGACTTGAACTCAGGCCTCGGGCTCAGTCCCTGAGCTTTCTCGCTCGGGGCTGGCGCTCTACCCCTTGGGTCGCGCCCCCACCTCTGGCTTTTTGCCGGTCCATTGGAGATCAGAGTCTCGCGGGCTTTCCTGCCCCGGCTGGCTTCGAACCGCTGTCCTCCGATCCCGGCCTCCCGAGCGGCCGGGCTCCCCGGGGCCGGCGGGAGCTGGGCCCAGCGTCCTCCAGCTGTTCGGGGGACCGTGGGGCTGGGGCCCGGGGCGCGGGGCCAGCCCTGCACCCCACTGACCCGAGACCGGCCCGGGCTCCGAGCGGGGCCGAGCCGAGCCGAGCGGGGCCGAGCGGGGCCGAGCAGAGCCGAGCGGGGCCGAGCCGAGCCGAGCGGGGCCGAGCGGAGCGGAGCGGAGCGGAGCCGAGCCGAGCCGAGCCGAGTGGGGCCGAGCGGGGCCGAGCGGGGCCGAGCCGAGCCGAGCCGAGCCGAGCCGAGCGGGGCCGAGCAGAGCCGAGCGGGGCCGAGCCGAGCCGAGCGGGGCCGAGCGGAGCGGAGCGGAGCCGAGCCGAGCCGAGCCGAGCCGAGTGGGGCCGAGCCGAGCCGAGCCGAGCCGAGCCGAGTGGGGCCGAGCGGGGCCGAGCGGGGCCGAGCCGAGCCGAGCCGAGCGGAGCCGAGCCGAGCCGAGCGGGGCCGAGCCGAGCCGAGCCGAGTGGGGCCGAGCGGGGCCGAGCGGGGCCGAGCCGAGCGGAGCCGAGCCGAGCCGAGCGGGGCCGAGCCGAGCCGAGCGGAGCCGAGCCGAGCCGAGCGGGGCCGAGCCGAGCCGAGCCGAGCCGAGCGGGGCCGAGCGGGGCCGAGCCGAGCCGAGCCGAGCGGGGCCGAGCGGGGCCGAGCGGGGCCGAGCCGAGCGGAGCCGAGCCGAGCCGAGCGGGGCCGAGCCGAGCGGGGCCGAGCCGAGCGGGGCCGAGCCGAGCCGAGCCGAGCGGGGCCGAGCCGAGCCGAGCGGGGCCGAGCCGAGCCGAGCCGAGCGGAGCCGAGCCGAGCCGAGCCGAGCGGGGCCGAGCCGAGCGGGGCCGAGCCGAGCGGGGCCGAGCCGAGCCGAGCGGGGCCGAGCCGAGCGGGGCCGAGCCGAGCCGAGCCGAGCGGGGCCGAGCCGAGCCGAGCGGAGCCGAGCCGAGCGGGGCCGAGCCGAGCGGGGCCGAGCGGGGCCGAGCCGAGCCGAGCCGAGCGGGGCCGAGCCGAGCCGAGCGGAGCCGAGCCGAGCGGGGCCGAGCCGAGCCGAGCGGGGCCGAGCCGAGCGGGGCCGAGCCGAGCCGAGCCGAGCGGAGCCGAGCGGGGCCGAGCCGAGCGGGGCCGAGCCGAGCCGAGCGGAGCCGAGCCGAGCGGGGCCGAGCCGAGCCGAGCCGAGCGGAGCCGAGCCGAGCCGAGCCGAGAGGGGCCGAGCCGAGCGGGGCCGAGCCGAGCGGGGCCGAGCCGAGCGGGGCCGAGCGGGGCCGAGCTCCGCGTCTCCCGCCGCCGCCGCCGCCGCCGCCCCGGGCGCCCGCCCCCCTCGGCCCGGCTGCTGCGCGTCCGCCGACCATGCCCCGCGCCCCGCCCGCCGCCGCGCGCCCCCGGCCCCCCGCCAGCACCAGCGCCCGCGCCGCCGCGCCCGGCGGGCAGGTGAGCGCCGCCCCGGCCCGGCCCGGGAGGGGAGGGAGGGGAGGGGAGGGAGGGGAGGGGAGGGGGCCCGGCTCAGCCCCGCGCCCCGCGCAGCCTCCCGGGCCGCGGCCCCCTCTCCGCCCGGGGCCCGGCCCGCCTCCCCCGCCCTCGGCGGCGGCGCCCAACAGGTCGGCGGGGCGCGGGGCGCGGGGGGGGGCGCAGGGGGGGGGCGCGGGGCGCGGGGGGACGCGGGGCGCGGGGCCGCGGCCCCTCCCCACCTCCCCACCCGTCTCCCCTCGTCCGCGCCCCGCGCCATCCCGCGCCCCCCTCCCCTCCCCGCCTCCCCCCCCCCCCCGCCCCAGCCTCCGGCCTCCTTCCTCCAGCCTGGGCCTCCTCACCCCGGCCTGACCCTCCGGCCCCCTGGCGCCTCCTCCCCCTCCTGTCCCCTCCTCTGCCCCCCCTCCCCTCCTCTGCCCCCCTCCCCTCCTCTGCCCCCCCTCCCCTCCTCTGCCCCCCTCCCCTCCTCTGCCCCCCTCCCCTCCTCTGCCCCCCTCCCCTCCTCTGCCCCCCCTCCCCTCCTCTGCCCCCTCCACTCCTCTGCCCCCCCTCCCCTCCTCTGCCCCCTCTTCCCCTCCTCCGCCCCCTCCTCCGCCCCCCCTCCCCTCCTCTGCCCCCCTTCCCCTCCTCTGCCCCCCCTTCCCTCCTCTGCCCCCTCCTCCCCTCCTCTGCCCCCCCTCCCCTCCTCTGCCCCCCTCCCCTCCTTTACCCCCCCACCCTTCCTCTGCCCCCTCCTCCTCTCCCCCCTTCCCTGCCCCTCCTCCCTGTGTCCCCAAGATGGTTCCCCACACTCCCCCCCCCCCCCCCCCCCCGCTATTTGCTGGGGGAGTAGCTGAGGCTCAGAACGGGGTTCATTGGGGACCAGGTCCTCCTTCATTTGGGGGAGCCTGCCCCCCCATCCACCCCCCTGAGCCCTGACCACACGTGGCCAGCCCTCCCCCTCTCCTCCCCAGGTCCCTGAGGGGAGACCACCTGGGCCCGAGGGTGATTGACTGGAAAACGCAGCTCCCCGCCCACCCTCCCCGCTCCCGCCCCCTCCTCCCCTCGCCCTCCTCTCCCCCCTCCTTCCCTCCCTCCCTGGCGGTAGGTGCTCCAGGAATCACAAGGTTCTTGCCTCTAATTTAAGATCCAGGAAAAGCCTGGCGCGGTGGGGCAGGAGGAGGGGGGAGGCTCGGGGTGCGGGGAGGGAAGGCGGGCACCCCCCCCCAGGAAGTTATAGATCGGGGGCCGGGAAAGAAATCGACAAGGATGCTGGGAGATGGTGGGTCCTGGTTGGAGGATGGAAGGGGGTGCAGAGCGGGGGATGAGTAGATTGGGGGTGCATATGGGATGACCCCCTTCTTTTCTCCACTCCCCCCCCCCAGTAAAGGTTGAAAATCTGGGTCACAGCTGAGAAAGACCTCAGACATGAAATGCAGAATGTGGTAAGTTTGGCCCAGCTGGCGGTGGGAGGGGGGGAGGTGACCAAGGGGGTCATTGGGGGGGGGTCAGGGTGGCTTTGCTTTTCCTACCTAGGCCATCCATCTTGAGGGGCTCTAGGAGGGGAGGCCAGGAAGGCCTGGGTCTTTCCAAGGAGCTGCTGGAGCTGGAGCTGGAGGGAGGCGGTTGGGAAGTTCTGCTGCGAGTCTGCCCTGTGGCTCACGCGGGCTCAGGGGGCCTGGGTCTCTCACCGGCTTTCTCTCCCTTCTTGTAGGCTTCTGTCTCCCCTCCTCCCTCTCTGGCCACTGCTGTTGCTGCCTCTCCCACGGCCTGCTCAGGGCTCTTCTTCTTCCTCCTCCTCCTCCTCCTCCTCCTCTTCTTCCTCCTCCCCTCGAACCCCACCAGCCCCAGCCCGCCCGCCATGCTCCCGAGGCGGGCCCTCAGCCCCCCGACACGTGTGCGTGTGGGAACGGGCACCCCCACCCAGTCGATCCTCCCGGGCCCCCAGATCCCGGCGGCAGATCCTGCCGGGCACGGCGCCCCCCGCCACCCCCTCAGGCTTTGAGGAGGGGCCCCCATCTTCCCAGTACCCCTGGGCGATTGTATGGGGGCCCACGGTGTCTCGAGAGGACGGGGGAGACCCTAACTCTGTCAACCCCGGGTTTCTACCCCTGGACTATGGTTTTGTAGCCCCCCACGGGCTGGCTACCCCCCACCCCAACTCAGACTCCATGCGGGATGACGGAGACGGGCTGATTCTGGGAGAGACTCTGGCCACCCTGAGACCATTCCTGTTTGGGGGGCGTGGCGAAGGTGAGGGGGCCCGGTGGGGGGAGGGTTCAGGTGGGGGGGCGGGGAGGGGGGAGGCTGGCTGCAGGTGGAGAGACCTTATCAGTGAGGGTCAGCCCACGTCATGCATGCTGTAAGACCAGCCTGGGCCTGGCAAACTAGAGTGGGGGGTTCAGGCGGAGATGCTGCGGGAAGGGCTGGCTCAGGCGGAGCCCACAGATGGCCCAGGCCAGGGTTTGGGGTCAACCAGGGTCTAGAGGGCTCTGAAGATGTCAGTTTCCTGTGATCTTGGAGAACCCGGGCCTGTAAGAGCTGGTGGAGCACAGTTAACAGACCTTAAATAAAAAGATAATAACATATAAATGGGGGGGGGCTGGGCAGGTGGCTCAGTGGCACAGTGCTCGCCTAGCATGCGTGAAGCCCCAGGTTTGATTTCTCAGTACCACATACACAGAAAAAGCTGGAGGTGGCGCTGTGGCTCAAGTGGTAGAGCCCTGAGCCTTGAGCCAAAGAAGCTCAGGGACGGCGCCCAGGCCCTGAGTTCAAGAATAAATAGGTCTTGGGCACTAGTGGCTCATGCCTGGAATCCTGTCTAGTCAGGAAGCTGAGATTTGAGGATGGTGGATCGAAGCCAGCCCAGGCAGGAAAAGTCCTCCACACTTTTTCTTTCCAGTGAAGCCACACCAGAAAGCTGGAGGCATGGTTCAAGTGGTAAAGGACCGACTTTGGGTGGGGTGGGGGGGAGCTAAGGGACTGGAGAATGGTCAGGCCCTGAGTTAAAAGTTCCAGTATGGCGCACACAGGAACAGGAAGAGTGGGCTGTGTGGACTCACAGGACAGTGCTCAACTTAACCGTGGTCTCCATCCTGTTAGGTGTGGACCCGCAACTGTATGTCACCATCACCATCTCCATCATCATTGTTCTGGTGGCTACTGGCATCATATTCAAGTTCTGGTAAGCTGTGGGGTGCTGGCCGCTGGTTGGGGACCCCCCTGGGTTGTGGTGTGGTTTTTGTTTCTGTGCCAGTCTTGGGGCTTGAATTCAAGGCCTAGCCACTGTCCCTTAGCTTCTTTTGCTCAAGGATGACACTCTTATTTATTTGAGCCACAGGTCCACTTTTTTTTGGGTGTGTGGGGGTGTTAATTGGAAATAAGTGAGACTTTCCTGCTTGGTCTGGCCTTGAAATTAGAGCCTCCGATCTCAGCCTCCTGAGTAGCTCGGATTACAGGCATGAGCTACTGGTGCTTGGCAGGGAACTGAGGAGGAAGAGGGTGGCAGTCTGGGGAAGGCTGGGGCAGGAAATTGACTGAAGGTTAGACCTTAGGCTGGGCTGTGAGAACCAGTGTGCTTTTCTTCTGTAGAGAATGGGAGGAAAGAAGAATGGAGAATTTTTGTTGGGGGGGTCAGTTGTAGGCTCGAGCTCAAGGCCTAGACACTGTCCACAGTTTGTTCTTATTTTTGCTTAAGACTAGCGCTCTACCACTGTGAGCCACGCTCCATGTACTGCTTTTTGGGTGGTTTCTTGGAGATAAGAGTCTTACTTTCCTGCCTGGTGTGGCTTTGAACTGCAATCCTCAGATGTTAGTCTCCTTCCTTCCTTCCTCTTTCTGTCTTTGGCTCAAGGCTAACGCTCTACCCCTTGAGCCACAGCACCACTTCTGGCCTTTTCTGTGTCTGTGGTAGTGAGGATTTGAACCTGGGGCTTCATGCATGCTAGGCGAGCGCTCTACCACTGAGCCACCTGCCCAGCCCTCAGATGGCAGTCTCTTGAGCAGCTAGGATCACGGGCGCGCCCCACCAGGGCCAGGCCTGGGAATTCTCTATAAAGTGTGGGAGGCGGGATTTTAGGCTGCAGATCCCTCCTCCCATCCAGGCAGGATGAAGAGCATCTAGAGGTTTCTACACTCACTTAGTCACGTTCCCTCACACCTCACTGAGAGAGGCGTTGGGGTCGTTCGCTGGCTTTGAACTAGAAGTCACTTTGGTCCTGCAGGGGGTGTGTGTGGGGGGAGACGGGGTGGGTTGGGGGAGGTCCCATAGGTTTCTTGTGCAGGGAACGCAGGTGTATGTGGGCTTTGGCTTTGTGGGGGGCGTGAGTGACCCCCCCTGTGCCCCCCAGCTGGGATCGCAGCCAGAAGCGGCGCCGGCCCTCGGGGCAGCAGGGCGCCCTGCGGCCGGAGGACAGCCAGCAGCCGCTCGCGGACCTGTCCCCCGCGGGGGTCACTGTGCTGGGGGCTTTCGGGGACTCGCCCACCCCCACCCCTGACCACGAAGAGCCCCGAGGGGGGCCCCGGCCCGGGATGCCCCAGCCCAAGGGGGTTCCAGCCTTGCAGATGAACCGGTGAGCGCGGGCCGCGGGGGGGGGGGGGAGGGTCCCTCGGTCCCCCACCCTCCGTGCCAGCCCCTGGGTCCCTGACCGCCCTCTGCTCTTCCCCTCAGGATCCCCCTGGTGAACCTGTGACGCTCCCCCTCCTGTGTTGGGGTGCCGCCAAGCAGGAGGCCCGGGGGTCCCGGCTGAGGGGGGCCCCTGGGCGCTGCACCCCGGATGCCCCCGGCCTGGGCTGAGCCTCGCCCTCCTGTGACGGGGGAGGGGGCCGACACTTGGCCTGGGCCTCCTCGGCACACTCCCGCGCCCGTCCGCGGCGACCCTGGTCTGCGGGACCCCGTCCCGTGCGCGCGCCTCTGCCCGGCCCCACGCTTGCGTGCGCGCGCCTGCGCCGCCCGGCCCCCACCCCCGTGCGCGCGCCTGCGGACACGCGCGTGCGCGCCTCGGCCCCATCCTCATTCGTGCGCCTGCGCACCCGGCCCCCCCCCCCTCGCGTGCGCGCCTCGGCCCCATCCTCATCCTCATTTGCGCGCCTGCGCACCCGGCCCCATCCTCATTCGCGCGCCTGCGCACCCGGCCCCCCCTCGCGCGCGCCCGCGTTTCCCGTCTTTCATCGCCGCACACTCCACTGGCGTGGCGGGCTCTGCTGCCCGTGGCCGCGGCCTCTCTGCATGCCGCCGGGGGGGGGGGGGGACGCGAGGCCGGCGGGGCTCCTGGCGCCCCTCCTCCGCCCCAGCCCATCTCACGCCCTGCGCCCCCCCAGCCCCAATGGGGGTAGTCGGGCCCCCATGACCGAAGGTCTGGGTGTGTGGGGGGGTATTTGGGGAGTCCCCTGCTGCATTCCATGACAAAGAGACTCTCCATTTGTCCTGCCCTCCCTGGCTCCCGAGTCCTCCTCGTTCTGTCTGTCCTGGCTGTCTGTCTGTGAGTCTCCCCCTGCCTGGGCCGGGCCTCCCCTTCCCAGCCTCCTTCCGGGCCTCCGGAGCTCAGTGTAGGCCGCCAGGGATGGAGCTGGTTCAAGGCCATCAGGAGCTCTGTCTCCACCACGTCTCCCCGCTTCCTCCAGCCCCCCTCCGCCTGCCCCCCCCTCCGCCTGCCCCCCCACCTGTCACCTGGCTCCTCGCTGTGATATATATTTTTGTATTCTCTTCTCGTGGTGATTACCTTGAATTCTTGTGGGATGTTAAGTTTCAGAATTTTCAAATAAAGCCTTTGCAAGATACTCCGAGTGCGCACTTCGGAAGAGGAAGAGGAAGAGGAGGGGAAGGGCAGGCAGGGAAGAAGAAGGGTCTGACTGGACATGACCTGCGCCAGCTGAATGGGACTGATGGCAACCGTGTGTGTGTCTGTCTGTCTGTCTGTCTGTACTGGGGCTTGTACTCAGGGCCTGGATGCTATCCCTTAGATTCCCCCTCCCAAAAACAAAGGCTGATGCTTTACCACTTGAACCACACCTCCATTCTGGCAATTGGCTGCTTAACTGGAGACGACTCTCAGGGGCTTTCCTGCCCAGGCTGGCTTTGCACTGCGATCCTCAGATCTCAGCTCCATGAGCATCTTCCCGTTGGGACAGAATAGAAGTAGGAGAAAGCGGAGGGAGGGGTGCGCATGCGCAGTCTGGAAATGGAAAGAACCAGAACTGGAATTGGAAGTGTGCCCCTGTAGTTCCCTGTCTGTGAAGGTCAAGGAAAAGGAGGGAGGGGGTAATTATATAGGCCAGGCAGCGGCGCAAGCCAGCAAAGAAGGGAGAACTTCTAGGACGGGTGGAGGGGAAGAGCTGGAAGAAGAGAAAGATGGCGCAGAGGAGAAGGAGGAGCAGGTTTGGCCCGCTTTATTTTTGTCCTTGCCTGCTAATTGGCCCCCATTTGCAGCTGTCCCCCCCCCCAAAAAAAAAAGTCTCCTGAGAAGCCCTGTGGCCATCTGATTAGTTTTCCTCCTCTGCCCTTGCTTGAGAAAGAGGCACTTGCTGGGGTACGGGGGTGGAATTACGGGGTGTGTTGGGGGGAGGGCGCACAGGCTGCCCAGCTGGGATCAGTCACCTCTGAAGCCTCCATTGTAGCCTACACATCAGCTTCTCAGCTGTTGCTAGGCTCCGTTGTCATGGTAACCACCCCAGTTCCTTCCCCCCCCATTTATGCCCCTACCTGCTCCCTAGAAATAGGGTAGCCCCCAAGGAGGGATAGGAGACCATGGTGTGTGTGTGTGCACGCGCATGCGCATGCCAGAGGGCAGTGTGGGCAGCCCAGGGCCGTACCTGCCTCTCTGAAGGGCTGGAAGGCAGGATGGCGGATGTGTTGGTAGGTGTTGTTTTACGGGTGGGGGAGTGAGGCTGTGTCTCATTGCAGAGGTATTATTCCGGACTGGAGCAGTGTGTCTGTTGAAGGTGCCAGACTCCCCTCAGGGAAGAGAATTAAGTTAAGGCGAAGAGTGATCAAGCAATGACAGGAAGCCGGGCACGGTGGCGCATGCCTGTAATCCCAGCGACTCAGAAGGTGGAGATCCCAGGAGGGTGGGTTGAACCCAGCCTGGGTAGGAAAAGTCCAGGAGAGTCTTCACCTGCAGTGCACTGGCAAAAAGCCTGAAGTGGAGGTGTGGCTCAGGTGGTCGAGTACCAACCTGAGTAAAGAAAAGAAAGATTAAAAAGGCAAGTGATTAGTGCCCAGCCCTGAGTTCAAGTCCCAGTACTGGCACTAAATGCACAAAACAGACATTGTGGGCTCGTGCTTACTGAGGTGGGCTGGATCAACCAGCTGAAGGCGAGGGCTGCTGTGGGAGTGGATGGGTCCATATTCCCCCCCCCCCCCCCCGAAATCAAGTCTTGGGGGGCGGGCATTGACACAGGGAGGGACTTTCAAGTACTGTCACCTTCAGCAGCCTTTTCCGAGGGACATTGTGACCCGGGGCTCATGCATATGCACCAGGCACACTCGAAGGCCCCTAATGAAGAGGGAATTAATTACCGCCTGATTAGACTGTTTCCCCAAATTGAAATAAATTAGAATATACCAGCAGGACACCAGATCCTTACCCGGCCCTTGTTCCTCAGTACCTCCTTCCAAACGACAGAGGAGAAAGGGGACAAACCCTGGGCTTGTGGATTGTTCTAGAGAAATGATCACAGATGAAGATGAACCGTCACGCAGCCCTGAGGAAAGCCTTCTCCCAGAGTTAAAACAAGAGACTTTAGCTGGGCGCTGGGAGTTCATGCTTGCTATCACTGCTAACTCAGGAGACGGAGAGGTCTGAGGATCATGGTTCGAAGCCAGCTTGGGTAGCAGAAAAGTTGATGAGATTCTTAGGGCCAGTTGAACAGCAAAAAGCCAGAAGTGGAGTTGTGGTTCAAGTGGTAGAGTGCTGAGGTCAAGTCCCAGGACTGGCATGTACACACACACGTGCACACACACACACAGCAATGACCGTACTGTTCCTCAGTTTTTTTTCTTGTTGATCGCGGGGCTTGGCCCTAGAAAGTTCTTGGACACTAGGTAACAGGCACAATTTCTCAGTATCAAATGACTCAGCCAGCCTGCGCCCAACTGCAATACTTACCGTGGCAGCTCAGATCGACTCAGATTGGGGAAATCCCAGTGAGGAGGGAACTCCCAGGCACAGAGCTAGTGTGGGAATGATTCAAGATGGAAATCGGGCCAGCTGGGAACCCTGATTAAAATGACTTCAGTCCTCCTCCCCCTCCGCCCCTCGGTGAGGGCTCCAAAGCTTTGTGGTGTTTAAAGAACTTCAGATCCGCACCAGGCGCTGGTGGCTCCCGCCTGTCATCCCAGCTACTCAGGAGGCTGAGATCTGAGGATCATGGTTCAAAGCCAGCCCGGGCAGGAAAGTCTGTGAGACTTTTGTCTCCAATAAACCACTAGAAAAGCAGAAGTGGCGCTATGGCTCAAGTGGTAGAGCACCAGCCTGGAGCTGAAGAGCTGAGGTACAGCGCCCAAGTCCAGAGCTCAAGCCCCATTACCCACAAAGAAAAGTGGAGGGGGGGGACAGCACCTAAGCCCTGAGTTCAAGCTCCAGGATTGAAACACAAACTTGCCAGCAGAGGAGTTAGGCACAGGAGAACCAGAACGTAAAGTGATTATTACTATTTGGCTGTTGCTTTTGTCTTTTTTTTTTTTCTCGTTGGTCCTAGGTTTGTACCCAGAGCTTTCTGCTTGCCAGACAGGCGCTCTATCCTTTGAGACATGTCTCCGCTACTTTTTGCTTACGTTATTTGGGAGTCAGGGTCTTGCTATTGGCCCAGGCTGGACCACAAGTCCTCTTAGTTTGGGCTTTCCATGATACCTTAGGTGACAGGCATGCATCTCTGCATCTAGCTTTTTTCTGTTGAGATGAGGTTCTGTGAACTTTGCCCAGGCAGGTTTGGAACTGCAGTCCTCCAGATTTCCATCCCCAAAATGGTTGGGGTGACACTGAGCTATTGGCTAAAATGAGATCTCATCAATATTTTCTTTTCCTGGGCTGGGCAGGTGGCTCAGTGGTCAAGTGCTTGCCTTGTATGCATGAAGCCCTGGGTTCGATTCCTCAGCACCACATAAGCAGAAAAGGGTAGAAGTGGTGCTGTGGCTCAAATGGTTGCCTTGAGCTGAAGAACTGAGGGACAGTGCCCAGGCCCAGAGTTCTTTTCCTTTTTTGCTGACCTAGCCTTAAATCAGCCCAAATAGTTGGATCTTTGCCTCCTAAGGATTAAGACAGGTGCTGGTGTCTGTCCTAACTACTCAGGAGGCTGAGATCTGAGGACCACAGTTTGAAGCCAGCTGAAGCAGGAAAATCCATGAGACTCCTAGCTCCAATGAACCACCAGAAAACCAGAAGTGGTGCTGTGGCTCAAAGTGGTAGAGTGCTATCCTTAAGCTGAATAACTTAGGGACAGTTCCCAAGGCAACAGTTCAAGGCCCATAACTGCCCTCCAAAAAAAGAAAAAAAAATCCAGCTATGTGCTGTAGCTCATGCCTGTAATCCTTGCTCCTTCGGACACTGAGATCTTAAAAAATAAAATAAAATAAATAAAATCTGAAAAAAAATCAGTGACTCTGACTCTTATCTCCAGTTAACTATGAAAAAGCCAGAGGTGGCAGGGCGCTGGTGGCTCACGCCTGTAATCCTAGCTACTCAGGAGGCTGAGATCTGAGGATTGCGGTTCAAAGCCAGCCCGGGCAGGAGAGACCGTGAGACTCCTATCTCCAATAAACCACCAGAAAACCGGAAGTGGCGCTGTAGCTCAAGTGGTAGAGCACTTGCCTTGAGCTGAAGAGCTGAGGGACAGCGCCCAGGCCCAGAGTTCAAGCCCCACGGCCGACCAAAAAAAAAAAGAAAAAGAAAAAGCCAGAGGTGGAGGTGTGGCTCAAGTGGTAGAGCACTAGCCTTAAGAGAAAAAGCCAGGTGAGAATGTGAGGCTGAGCTTCCAGGCCTGATACCTAGTACAAAATAAACCTTGTGAGTCTTATTTTTGAGATCTATAAAGATAGGCATGATTATTTGTTAGGGAAAAATTTTCCTTCTCCCCCAGGGGCCATTACTGTTGAGAAGAGGGACCTTAATTCTTTTCTAACCAAAACACAGCTGAGCCCAGTGGGTTTCTGAGCAGACGAGGACGCAGGTTTGTAGTAGCCCTCAGTTACTGGAACAATATATAGTTACTCTGCATCTGTTATGTCTTCAAGCTGAGAATAGTTTCTTCTCTGAGATGCTGACCATCTTACTGAGAAATTACAAACATGAAATAGCTAAAACACCATTAAAGTATAGACTAAGGGGGGAGCTGGTGGCTCATGCCTGTAATCTTGGCTATTCAGGAGACTGAGATCTGAGGATATTGGTTCAAAGCCCACCTGGGCAGGAAAGTGGTTTTTTTTTCTTCTTCTTCTTTTTCTTTTTGGTCAGTTGTGGGGCTTGAACTCTGAGTGCTGTCCCTGAGCTCTTCAGCTCAAGGTGAGGGCTCTACTACTTGAGCCACAGCACCACTTCTAGTTTTCTGGTGATTCACTGGAGATAAGAGTCTCACATACTAGCCTGGCATCGGTGGCTCACGCCTGTCATCCTAGCTATTCAGGAGGCTGCGATCTGAGGATCACAGTTCAAACCCAGCCCAGGTGGGAAAGTCTGTGAGACTCTTATCTCCAGTGAACCACCAAAAAACTGGAAGCGGTACGATGGCTCAAAGTGGTAGAGCACCAGCCTAGAGCGAAAAGCTCAGGCCCTGAGTTCAAGCCCCATGACCGACAAGCAAAAACCGAGCTGGAGGCAAGCCTCAACTGTACGGCACCATCCAGGCAAGCAAGCAAAAGGAGCATGAGCTCACACCTCGTTATTGAGGGGTGGGTGTTGTGGGTGGGGGGGATGAAGGGCGCTGTAGACAATGCTGGCTGTGGGAACCGAGACCAGGCTTGGGTTGGAGCAATCAGGGAAGGCTTCCTGGAACACTTCACAGCAGGCGTTTGTAATGAACTGTAGCTTAGGCGACAAACGTCCTGTGACAGTGAGGATCAGGATCCGGGGACCCAGCAGGGAAGGGCGTACCTTGGTGCAGGGGGCGAGCAGAGAGGCCGTCGGGGAGCAGAGAGTGTTCACATGTCAAAGAGCCTCGGGGCTCAGGCCGGGGACCCTAGCTACCCGGGAGATCTGAGGATCGCGGTTCGAAGCCAGCCTGGGCAGGAAAGACCCTGAGACTCGGATCTCCAAGGAGCCAGCAAAAAGCTGGGCTGGAGCTGTGACCCAAGCGGTGGAGCGCCAGCCGTGAGTGAAAAGTCTGAAGGACGGCGCCCAGGCCCGGGGTTCGAGCCCCGTCAGCGGGGCATGCGCACACCGAAGCCGCGGCCCCCCGAGTGTTCAGAACCCACGCCGCCCCTCGTACCTCGGTGCATAATTCATGAACCCGCCGCGCCTCCCGCCCCAACTCCTTCCCGGAAGCTGCAGTGCTGGGCTTCCGCCCTTAACTCCCGGCCACTTCCGGCGTCGCGACGTCACCTCCGCCTCGTCAAACGTCTTCCCAGGGCAGAAGCCACTTCCGCCCTTCCCTCGTAACTTCCGCCCTGACTCCCCGGGAGCCCGTCCTGCGCCGGAAGTCCCCTGGCCGCCTCCGGAAGTGACTCGGCCTGGGCGCTCGCTCCGCCCCTTCCCCGCCCCTTTCCTCCGTGCCGTTCCCCCCTCCCCTCCAGCGCTGTTTCCCTCCCTCCCCTCCCCGCCTCGCTTCCGGTTCCCCGCCTTCTCCGCGCGCCGAGTCCTCTCGGAGCCCGTGTGGGGGAGGGCGGGAGGGGGGCGTGGAAGGCCCGGGGTTCCCGGGGGCGCGAGCCGCGACAGCACTTCCGGGTGAGTGTGCGGGAGGGGAGGGGAGCGGCGGGGAGGGAGGCCCCCGCGCGCCGCCCGCGCCCCCGCCCCCGCCCCGCGGCGTCCCGCGCGCGCGCGCGCCCGTGTGCCCGCCGGCCCCGCGCCTGCCCGCGCGCGCGCGCCCGCGCCCCCGGGGCGCCCCGCCGCTCCCGCAAACGACGCCCCTGCGCGCGCGCGCCCGCCCGCCCAGGCCCCGGCGGCCCCGCCGGGTGAGTGCTCGCGCCGCCGCGGCGGGCGCGCGCCCGGCTCCTCCCCCGCCCCTCCCCCTCCCTCCCCGGGGTGCGGGACGGGGGGGGGGGTGGCGGCGGGAACGGGACGCGGGGAGCGTGGGGGGGGCGCCATCCATCCACGATTTGACTGTGTGTCCGTCCCGGAACCGGAAGTGGTTCTGGAGGAGCGGGCGCCGGGGCGGAATGGGGGGGCCCAGGGGGCGGGTGCCTGGCTGGTGGGTGGCAGAGTTCAGCTCCCCGGAGGGGCGAGGGCGGGACGCCCCCCAGCGCGGCCTCTGAGCGGGACGGGGTGCGGGGTGACACCGGCCGAGCGCTCCCCGGGCCGTGGGGGGCATCGCGGGGTGATCGGGGGGCGGGAGGCACCGCCGAGGGTCCCCACTGGGCGAGACCCCCCCCCACCACCGTGCGGGCCCGGGGAGGCCGCGCCAGGCCGCGGGGGGACGCACTGGGGGCGAAGTCCTCGCAGAAGTAACGGGGCGGGGTGGGGGGGAGCTGGAGGAAGTGGCTGGGCCTGAACTTGGCACGGTGCCCGACCCAGGAGCTTGGGCATCCCCTCCCTAGCCATCGGCTTGGCCTTCCGAAGCCACTAGTAGGGGCCCAGAGACCTTCCCCCCGCCCCCCTTCTGCCATCTCTTCTGTGCTCTGAGCCCTGGTGACCTGTGGCCGGCAGCCTAGGGGGTGGCACCCACAAACTGGTGTTTTGAGAGTTGGTCGTTTTGTGTTTCTTGCCCCCCACCCCCCCTTGAGAATTGGACCGATCTCCCTTCATCACCCTCAAAGCGGGAAGAGCACTCTCTCCTGCCCTTCTGTCTCTGACTTCTGATTGATTGGGACGTGGTGGGGCCCATCCCAGACTCACTGCGGAGAGTCAAGGAATTCCTGAGATTCTGCACCCGTGCAGGCCCTGTAACCTAGACAATTTGTTTACAGAGAGTTCAGGAGCCCTGGAAAGGCCAAGGACTAAGACGCCAGGAGGAAGAGAGAGAGAGGGTAAGATAATTTGGATGGAGCGGGGGGGGGGAGAGGTGTTGAGAGGGAATCATAATTAAAAAAAAAAAAGTTTTTCCCTTTGGGCCAATGTGACAGAGTTCTTGGAGGCGGCGGTGTGGGCCGTGGAAGGAAAGTGAAGTTTTCTTGTGTGAAAAGTTGGTCCTGCAGCACCTCTTGTCACCTTTGCTCACTTACTGGGAGTGAAATGTTAAGTGTCTACCAGCGGCTTCTGGAGAGGGTTGTATTGTTTGCAGGTGAGAAATTGATTCTCAGATAGGATCCAAGGGATGGCCTGATTTATGAGTTGAAGGGCGAAGTTGAGAGTGAGGTTTGTTTCTTTGCTTCTTTATTCTTGTTTTGTGTTGTTATCGGTGTCCATACTGGGATTTGAACTCAGCACTTGGGTGCTGTCCCTGTTTTTTTTTTTTGTTTTTTTTTTGTTTTTAATCTCAACACTGGTGTTCTACCACTGGAGCCACAGCTCTACTTCCTGCTTTTTGCTGGTTAGTTGAAGATGAGAATGTCACAGACTTTGCTGTACAGGCAGGCTTTGAAACTTGATCCTCACCTCCCAGCCTCGAATAGGATTACAGGTGTGTGTCACTGGCACCCTGCTAGCATGGGATTTCTGTCCTTCATGTTCTAGTGGAAGGTGTTGAGGTGGATCTGTGGAGAGATTCGAATCTGTGACTTGAGGTTATTTGTGTTTGATGTGACAGATGAAGTGTTCTGGGAGGAAATGAGTATTGTTTCTTAGATAGTTTGAAGTGGGTAAAATTCTATGGAGTAGGCTCTAGAAGTTTGTCTGAGAGAATACAAAACTCAGAGGCTTCGTGGTAATAAGAAAATGAAGTCTGGAAATAGCCATGCATGAATTGGAGGCTTTGAGTTCAGCACTTTCAGTCTTAGAAGTAGTTATGGGTGTGTGTGTGTGTGTGTGTGTGTGTGTGTGTGTGTGTGTGTGTGTGTGTGTGTGTGTGTGTGTGTGTGTGTGTGTGTCTGTGTCTGTGTCTGTGTGTGTCTGTGTGTGTCTGTGTGTGTCTGTGTCTGTGTGTGTCTGTGTGTGTGTATGTCTGTGTGTGTGTGTGTTGGTCCTGGTGCTTGAACTCTGAGCCTGGGCACTGTCCCTGATTTTTAGTGTTCAAAGCTAGTGCTCTATCACTTTGAGCTACAGCTCCACTACCTGCTTTTGGTGGTTCACTGGAGGTAAGAGTCTCATGGACTTTCCTGCCTGGGCTGGCTTCGAACCCTAATCCTCTGATCTCAGCCACCTGAGTAGCCGGGATTATAGGCGTGAGCAACCTGTGCCTAGCTGAAGTTTTAACACCCACTTCAGTGGGGCACAGTGGCGTCGGCCTGCAATCCTATCACTAGGAAGCTGGGGGCAAAAGGATGAAGAATTCCAGGCCTAAATAATGAGAATAATGGGTTAATTTCCAGCTGGGTGATGAAGTTTATTCTCCATAGATTTTGAAGACAAGCTGATGTTTTATTTATTTATTTATATATTTATTTGGTTGTGGGGCTTGAACTCTGGGCCTGGGCGCTGTCCCTCAGCTCTTCAGTTCAAGCCTAGCGCTCTACCACTTGAGCCACAGCACCACTTCTGGTTTTCTGGTGGTTTATGGGAGATAAGAGTTTCACGGACATTGCTGCCCGGGCTGGCTTTGAACCAGGATCTTCAGATTTCAGCCTCCTGAGTAGCTAGGATGACAGGCAAAAGCCAGTGATGCCCAGCTAACGCTGATGTTTTAAGTGTTACATATTTCCTGGTCTTGTTTATCTCCTTAATTTTTACTTTGTACACAAACACACATTTCAGTAAAGTAAGCATATATGAAGTACACAGGTGTGTGTATGTGTGTACATGTGTACCTATGCATGTGTTGAACTAGGGTTTTGTTAGTGCTGAGGATCAAGCAAGCCTTGTGCATACTACACACATGCTCTGCCATTGAGCTGCAAGGCCAGGGGTATGTGATTTTCCTTCCCACATTTCCCATTTGCAGTGGGAGAGACAGGGCTAAGGGAGCTTCAGCCCGTCACTGCACTGGGCACCGGGTACCGTGGCCCCCGGGGCCCCGTGTAGAAGCCACGGTGGCGATGTCAGCCTCAGGAGCAGGGCCAAGCTCCGATTGTGCCAGCATGATCCGTCCCAGGAGAGATGGAGTCAGTTCATGGGTGCCATCGTGGAAATGGCGCAGGTCCTGTTGGAATGGTCCTTCACTCTTAGAACCAGAGAGAACGAGCGATTGGTCCCTCACTGAGGAAGTAAAACATAGGGCTCTTTTTTGGTCGGCTGTGGGACTTGAACTCAGGGCCTGGGCGCTGTCCCTCAGCTCTTCAGCTCAAGGCTGGCGCTCTACCCCTTGAGCCACAGCGCCACTTCCAGTTTCCTGGTGGTTTATTGGAGATCAGAGCCTCATGGTTTTTCCTGCCTGGACTGGCCTTGAACCGTGATCCTCAGATCTCAGCCTCCTGAGAGGCTGGGATGACAGGCGTGCGCCACGGCGGGCTCTTTCTTCTTTTGGCATTGTGAGGTAACGTGAACTTGGTGTAGTTGTGCATTTTGGAATGTTTTTCTTTTCTCAGTGGAGTGACTTAAGTCCCCTCCCCCGCCCCCTTTTCCTTTTATTGTGTCTTGACTGCTGGGGTTTGAAGTCAAGGCTTTGCACTTGCTAGACAAGCACCTACCACAGGAGTCACACCTACAGTGTTTGTTTGCCGTCGTTTTTTGTCTGGGGCTTGGACTTGGTATCTGCTGCTGCTTTCAGTCATGGGCAGGTGCCTTACCTCCTGAGCCATGCCTCCAACCCCCTATAGCTCCTTTTGCTGTCATTCCCCCCACCCCTCGTCCCCAGGGTCTTGAACATTTTGCCCCAGACAGCCTCAGGCCACTGTCCCCCTACCTACCTCCTGCATAGGTAGGATTACAAAGATGAATTACCAGGCCCTACTTGGTTGTTTGTTTTTTTTTTTTTTAAACCTGTTCTGGGGCTTGAACTCAGGGACTGAGTTCTGACCCAGAGCCTCTCTGTGCTCAAGGCTGGCGCTCTACCACTTGAGCCACAGCACCACTTCTGGTTCTCTGGTGATTCATAGGAGATCAGAGTCTCACAGACTTTCCTACCTGGGCTGGCTTTGAACTGCGATCCTCAGATCTCAGCCTCCTGAGTAGCTAGGATGACATATGTGAGCCACTGGTGCCTGGCTTGGTTGTATCGTGTGTGTGCGTGCACGCGTGCATGCATGTGTATGTGTGTGTGCACGCGCGCCAGTCCTGCGGTTTGAACTCAGGACCTGGGCCCTGTCCCTGAGCTTCTTTGGCTCAAGGCTGGCGCTCTACTGCTTGAGCCACAGCGCCACTTCTGGCTTTTTCTGTGTATGTGGTACTGTGGAATCGAACCCAGGGCTTCATGCATGCTGGGCAAGCACTCTTCCACTAAGCCACCTTCCCAACCCCCTGGGTTGTATTTTCTATTTGTGTGCGGGTGGGCTTGAACTCGGGGCTCACACTCGTCACTTGCCTTCTTCCCCCATGAGGCTTTTTCATTGAGCTTTGCCTCTACTGGCTTTTGTTTTTAGGTGCTGGTCCTGGGGCTTGAACTCAGGGCCTGGGCGCTGTCCCTGAGCTTTTTTGCTCAAGGCTGGCGCTCTACCACTTGAGCCACAACTCCACTAACTTTTTTTTTTTTTTTTGTCGGTCGTGGGGCTTGAACTCTGGGCCTGGGCGCTGTCCCTCAGCTCTTCAGCTCAAGGCGAGCGCTCTACCACTTGAGCTACAGCGCCACTTCCGGTTTTTCTGGTGGTTTATTGGAGATAGGAGTCTCACGGTCTTTTCCTGCCCGGGCTGGCTTTGAACCGCGATCCTCAGATCTCAGCCTCCTGAGTAGCTAGGATTACAGGCGTGAGCCACCAGCGCCCGGCTCCACTAACTTTTTTAAAGTTGGAGTCTCACGAATGTTCCTGCCAGGCTGGCTTCGAACCTGGATTCTCAGATGTGAGCCATGAGGCAGCCGGCCTTTTGCTCGTCAATTGGAGGTGTGGCTCTCACGGACGTGTCTGCTTGGGCTGGCTTCAAACTTGCATCCTCAGATTTCTCCTGAGTACTTGGGATTGCAGGAGTGAGCCACCCGTGCTGTGTCCAGCTTTTGTGTGTGTGTGTGGGTTGTGGGACTTGAATTCAGGGCCTGGGTGCTGTCCCTCAGCTTTTCAGCTCAAGGCGATTGCTCTACCGCTCAAGCCACAGCCGCACTTCCGGTTTTCTAGTGGTTTATGGGAGATAAGAGTCTCACGGACATTCTTGCCTAGGCTGGGTTTGAACCGCGATCCTCAGATCTCAGCTTCCTGAGTATTTAGGATGACAGGCATGAGCCACAGATCTCAGCTTCCTGAGTATCTAGGATGACAGGCGTGAGCCACCAGTGCCCAGATATTCATTTATTTATTTACTTATCCATTGTGAGGCTTGAACTCTGGGCCTGAGTGCTGTCCCTCAGCTCTTCGGCTCGAGGCTAGTGCTCTAGCACTTGAGCCACAGCGCCACTTCCGGCTTTTTCTCCTTCTGTGGTGCTGAGGAATCGAACCCAGGGCCTCAGGCATGCAAGGCAAGCACTCTACCACTGAGCCACCTGCCCAGCCCAAACTAGGGTTTTCCTATCTGAGCCTCTCAAATAGCTCCCATGACAGGAATGAGCCCAATAGAACAGGCCCAGTTGAGTGCCTTACATTCATTTCCATTGGTTCATGTTGGTTGACATATACATATGTTTTTGGTGCTAGTCCTGAACAGAGGACCCGGGACCTTCTCATAGTAGGCAAGTGCTCGACCACTTAAGCCGTGCCTCCAACCCCTCAGATTGATCATTTTTGTATCTGTGTGTGTGTGTGCGCGCGCGTGCGTGCACATGCGTGTGCATACGCCAGTCCAGGAGCTTGAACTCTGAGCTTGGGAGCTGTCCCTACACTTTTGTGCTCAAAGCTAGTGTTCTACCACTTGAGCCACAGCTCTCCTTCCATCTCTTGGGAGTGTTAATTGGAAATAAGGGTCTCATGGACTTTGCTGCCTGAGCTGGGTTTGAACTGCGAGCCTCAGATCTCAGCCTTCTGAGTACTCAAGATTACAGATGTGACACCGGTGGCTCACGCCTGTCATCTCAGCTACTCAGGAGGCTGAGATCGGAGGATCGCGGTTCAAAGCCAGCCTGGGCAGGAAAGTCATGAGACTCTTCAATGAACCACCAGAAAACCAGAAGTGGCGCTGTGGCTCAAGTGGTAGAGCACTGGCCTTGAGCTGAAGAGCTGAGGGACCAGCGCCCAGGCCCAGAGTTCAAGCCCCACAGCCGTCCCAGAAAGAAGATTACAGATGTGAGCCATTGGTACCTGGCTGTGTCTGCTGTTTGTTGCTGTACCTTGTAGCTGATCACTAAGCCCTTGACTCTCTGAGGTTTTCTCAAGGTTACTTGTCTGGGGGGGGAGGGGGGGATGCTGTTGCTTAATTATTACTGTTACTTGTTTGTGCCAGCACCGGGGCTTGAACTTAGGGCCTGAGCACTGTTCCTCAGCTTTTCCATTAAAGCCTGGTGCTTTACCACTTGAGCCACACCCTCTTCTGGCTCTTTTGGTGGTTCATCAGAGATAAGAGTCTCTAGGATATTCCTGGCCAGGCTGGATTCGAACCACGCTCCTCAGATATCAACCTCCTAAGTAAGGAGGATCCCAGGTGTGAGCCGCTGGCCCCTCCCTAGAGCCCAGATCCCTAGCATTTTTTCCAAATACTCGTTTGTTTGTTTGTTTGTTTTTTCTTTCTTTGAGCTATAACAGAAGCTTCCTCCTCCTATCCCAGGACAAACCAGCTCTTTTTTGTTGTTTTGTGGTTTTTGTTTTTTGCCAGTCCTGGGGCTTAAACTCAGGGCCTGGGCACTGTCCCTGAGCTTCTTTGGCTCAAGACTAGCGCTCTGTTACTTGAGCCACAGCACCAGCCACTTCCGGCCTTTTCTGTGTCTGTGGTGCTGAGGAATCGAACCCAGGGCCTCATGCATGCTAGGCGAGCGCTCTACCACTGAGCCACCTGCCCAGCCCATGTTGTTTGGTTTTATGAGTCCAGGGTTTGCTCACCTCAAAGTTGGGAGCCTCCTGTCTTGGCTGTCCAAGTGCTGGGGTTAGACATTTATACAACCGGGCTGGGGAGGGGTTCGATTCCTCAGTACCACATAAACAAAAAGCTGGAAGTAATACTGTGGCTCAAGTGGTAGAGCACTAGCCTTGAGCAAACGAAGCTCAGGGACAGCGCCCAGGCCCTGAGTTCAAGCCCCAGGATTTGACACAAAGATAATAATTTGCTGGGGTACAAATGGCTCAGTGTCTGTCACCCTAACTCCTCGGGAGGCTGGGATCTGAGGATTGTAGCTTGCAGCCAGCCTGGGCAGGAAAATCCATGAGACTCTGATCTCCAGTAAACCATCAAAAACCTGAACATAGAGCTGTATGTATCTCAAGTGGTAGAACAGTAGGGCTTGAGCACAGAAGCTCAGGGATAGCACCCAGGCCCTGAGTTCAAGGCCCAGGACCAGCACAGAAAAAAAAAACAAAGCGAAGAACAGAGCGTCACTCTGTGAGTTCACGTGGCTGCGTGGATGGTTTGGCAGGATTCCCTCCAGGAAACGTAAGACTTAGGGCTCATCTGTATCTGAGCATCCTGCTGAAACTTTTGGATGGTTCTCTATGGCCCAGGGCAGAGCAGCACAATGGGGGTCCAGGCCGTGGAGGAGCCTCTTGCTCCTGACTTGCCCCCCGAAAGTTGAGGCCTTTTATTTGGACCCCACTACTCTACAATGCGTTATCCCGAGGTTTCACAAGAGGTGGATTGAGGGATGTGGTCGGGAACGGCCTGTCCCTTTGCTATTGTCAAACACTTGGAATGGGCCAGGGCACTGGTGTTCACACCTGTAATCCCAGCTACTAGCAGGCTGAGATAGGAGGATCGTGGTTCAAAACCAGCCCTGGTCACTCTTAGCTCTGCATGCTGGTAACTTTTTTCTTTGAATTTGAACTCAAAGTCTGGGCGCTGTCCCTCAGCTCTTCAGCTCAAGGCGAGCGCTCCACCACTTGAGCCACAGCGCCACTTCGGGTTTTGGAGAGGTTCTTGGGAGATGAAATCCTCCTGGGGACTCTTCTGCCCAGGCTGGTTTGGAAGCTCAGCTCTCAGCCTCTGGAGTAGCTGGGATGACAGGTATGAGCCACGGGTGCCCGGTGCCCTGTGGTGGTAAAAATATAATGGGCACGTAGTTTTCATTATTCACATTTGTGGAGTAGAATATGACCATTGTCTACCTGATACAGTGCACTGATCAGAGCAGTGTAATTAGCGTCTGTCTCAAAGAGAGGGGGTCTGGATGCTCAGGCCTGTCATCCTAGTTACTCACGAAGCTGAGATCTGAGGATCAAAGTTCAGAGTCAGCCTGGGCAGGAATGATCAGGAGACCTTTATTTTTTTATTTTTGTCTGTCCTGGTGCTTGAACTCAGGGCCTGTGCGCTGTCCCTAAGCCTCCGGGTGCTCTAGGCGAGCGCTTTACCACTTGGAGCCGCAGCACTACTTCTGGCTTCTTCTGAGTGGTTTATTGGAGGTAGGAATCTCATACGGACTTTTCTGCCTGGGCTGGCTTCAAACCTGATCCTCAGATCTCAGCCTCCTGAGGAGCTAGATTACAGGTGTGAGCCACTAGCCTGGCCAGAAGACGCTTTTCTCCAATTAGCCAGCAAAAAGACACAAGTGAAGACATGGCGGAAGTGGTAGAATGCTAGCTTGGAGCAAAAAAAAAGCTTGTAAGAGACAGTGCCAAGGCCCAGGATTGGCGCACACACGAGAACACCCATTTCTTTGGTGATAATGTTTATTTCCTGTTCTTTCTTTTTTTTTTTTTCCCTCCGTGCCTCCAGTCCATGTCTCTCTTCCTGTGGTGCTGGGGGTTGAAATGGAGGGCCTGATGCATGCCGGGCAAGTTGTGTACCGCTGAGCCACCCTACCAGTCTCTTCCTCTTCACTGCCCTGACCTCTGATGCTGTTCCAGTTATTAGACAGAGAAGCAGTTTAGTAGTCAGTAGAGCTGGTGAAGGGATGGATACTAGACCCTCAGGTGGTCATTCTTCTTGTTGTTTTTCAAGCTTCGGGTGGGGCTTGAACTCAGGGCCTGGGCGCTGTCCCTGAGCTTTTCCCCCTCAAGGCTGGCGCTCTACCACTTGAGCCACAGCTCCCTTCCCCCTCCCCATTCCTCATAAGCTTAGCTATCAGCCACAGAGTGGACTTTGAACTCCCAGAAGCAAAGTATTGGAGAAATACAAAGCAAGAGTGCATCGTGTTGGAAATTCCTTCAGCTGGAAGTCTGGGGTGCTCCTCTGGTGTACCCCCTTATCCCCTTGTTCCCAGTGCTCAGTCCAGCAAGCGTGTACTCGGTGACAGGATGGGTGTTCTTCAACCATGGCGCATTCAGCGCGGCCACTTCATCCCCAGATTTCAACAGGTGCCCCAAAACTTGGTTCTGGGTTGAGCGTGGTAGTGCACGCCTGTAACTCCAGCCACCCAGGAGTCTTTGAAGCAGGGGGATGCTAAGTTGGGAGCCCAACCCAGGCGGGAAAACTTGGTGAGACCCTATCTCAAAGTTAGTTACAGCGGGCATGCTCGGGCGCATCTGGGATCTACACCGTGTTAGGAGAGAGGCTCTGGGTCAGAGGTCAGCCCCGGGCAAAACACACATGAAACCCTAGAAACACAACTCAAGCACCCGAAATCTGGAGGTGTGTGTCAAGGGGTCCACGGTGTGACTTCCCCGTGGCGCCCCCCAGCGCGGGTGGGCTGCATTTTCCTCGTTGCGATCTGGCTTCAAACCCGCTCAGGCTACAGATCACTGTAGACAGAGATTAGAAAGTTCCTGACGTTTTGGAGGAAGATGGAGTTGGGGGAGGGGCAGGGAGGCCGGGACAAGGCCGGAGGAGCCGGAGGAGGAGGCCAGCCCATGGCCCCGGCGGCTTCTCCCCCCTCTCCTCCTGACCTCCCTTCTCCAAGGAAAGCGATCCGCCCTGTCCCATCGGCCCGGTGGCTCCCTGGTTTTGTCCCTTAGTGAAGCAAAGCACCCCCTCTCTGTTTCAGGACTGCACCCCGTGTGGCTCGTGCCCAGGGGTTCTTGTGTGATCCTGAGGTGCCTAGCTGTGTGCTGGGCATCGTGGGGTTCCAGGGAAGTAGAAAACGGGGACCCTGCCTTTGAGAGGGGCCATTTGCACCAGGGTCTTCACAGGAACCCCGGTGAGTCCCCGCACCCCACGCCCAGGCCGGGCTGTGACAGCGCCGCGCTCTCCCCACAGGTAGAATGGAAGAATCTCACTTCAATTCTAACCCGTACTTCTGGCCTTCCATCCCCACCGTCTCAGGACAGGTGAGCGCCGTGTGCTTGAACCCCCGAACCCTGAGTGTCCTTCCTGGCTGGGGGGGGGAAGGGGGCGCGTGACTGGACCACGCCTGACCTGTGGCTCGGCGCGCTCCTCCCCTAGATCGAAAACACGATGTTCATCAACAAGATGAAGGACCAGCTGCTGCCGGAGAAGGGCTGTGGGCTGGCCCCGCCGCACTACCCCACCCTGCTCACCGTCCCTGCCTCAGTCTCCCTCCCCTCGGGCATCAGCATGGACGGGGAGGCCAAGTCGGAGCAGCTGACCCCGCACAGCCAGGCGCCGGCCACCCAGAACATCACGGTGGTGCCCGTGCCGTCCACCGGACTCATGGCTGCCGGTGAGCCTCCCCCCAGCCCCCGGGGAGGGGTCTCCCCACGAATCAGCACCCCAGCCCTGCGGGGCTCTGACCCCCGGGGAGTTGGGATGGTGCGGCGACCCTGCATTTGACCAGGTGACCTTCTTTCCTCCTGTGGCTCAAGGCGTCTCCTGTTCGCAGCGGTGGAGAAGGGAAGGGAGCCAATCGAGGGGTGAGTCTGGGGGCTGGGACGGTCGTGAGTCCTCGGTACCCCACACACACGCAGAAACAGCCCGAAGTGGCGCTGTGGCTCCGGGGCCAGAGCGCCAGCCTCGGGCCAGAGAAGCCCGGGGGCAGCGCCCAGGCCGCGAGTTCAAGCCCCAGGACTGGACATTTAAAAGGGGGCGGGGTTAAACCTCTCCAGCCCCGAGGGGGGGGGGCCGGGGTTGGCACCCCGCTGGCCTGGGGTTCCCCGAGCCCCGCGGGGTGGGGTGGGGGGCATGAGAAGGAACTAGGGCAGGTTTGGGGTGGAGGGGGGACCCCGGACCCCACCTGACCTGTCCCCCCCCCCCCAGGTCCCGGTCTCGTGATCACGTCTCCCTCCGGATCGCTCGTGACCACGGCCTCCTCCGCTCAGACCTTCCCCATTTCGGCTCCCATGATAGTCTCCGCTCTCCCCCCTGGCTCCCAAGCCCTGCAGGTGGTCCCCGAACTGTCCAAGAAAGCGGGGTCCACGCTCCCGGAGGAAGGCGGCGGTGGCGGCGGCGGCGGCGGCGGTGGCGGCGGAGGTGGAGGCGGAGGTGGAGGTGGTGGCGCCCCCCCCAAGGCGCCCCGGGGCCGTAAGAAGAAGCGGATGCTGGAGTCGGGGCTCCCCGAGATGAGTGACCCGTATGTCCTCGCCCCCGAGGACGACGGCCACCAGAAAGACGGCAAGACCTACAGGTAGGACTCACGGGCCAGGGCCTGGCGGGGAGAGAGAGGGTCGCTGCGCCCGCTTGCCCTGCCCCTCCACCCCGCGCAGGGGGGCCGGGCCTCTTGCATGTGTCAGCTGCTGCCCACGTGCACCCCCTGCCCCCCTTTTTATTAGTCAGCCTTAACCGCCGAGCGACAAGAAGGCCGGACTAGGATTTCTCTCTCCCACGGCCCTTTTCCAAGAATCTGCCCACCCTGGGGCCCTGTATGGCCGGGGTGCGGGGAGTAGGACCCCCCCATACACGCACACCCTTTCTGGGGTGTCTCCTCTAAGGGACTGTGCCCCCGCTGATGGCAGGAGTCGGTGCTCTTCGGTGGTTCACAGCTTTTGCATATGGCGCCCCGCGCAGATGCATCACAGTGCCCGCCTGTCCCTCCTGAGCTGCCAGGGCCCCCCTCCCCCCGCCCCCTCCCCACGACAGGGCCGAGTGCATGGCTGGGACCGGGGGTCGTCCCTAGCGTACCGAGATGGGCAATGTTGTTCCCATTTTAGGAGCGAAGGGAACTGCGGCACAGGAAGTGGACAGAGCCTTGCGCTCACGGATTCAGTTCCCGGCTCCACCACGAACTTGCTGTGTGACCCTGGGCAAGTCCTTTTTTCCCCCCCCTCTCTGGGCCTCAGTTTCCTCATCTGTAAAATGGGGAGAGTTGTGCGCACCTCCCGCGTGTCGGGAGGAGGTAGCCAGCGCGCCACGGCGGGGAGCGTCAGCAGGAGGTCGAGCGGTAGTCACGTCACGTTGCGTGCTTGCGTGCGTGCAGCCTTAGCCCACTCGAGCCGTGGAGCGCACCCTTCCTCCCTCCCCAGCAGAGGGCAGAGTTTCTGGGCCCAAGTATTGAGCACTGCGGGGTTCCAGCTGGTCATCCCCAAGTTCACTGCAGCTTTATTATTACAGGTGTACCCCACTTTATACAATTAACTGTTCCCGGAACATTTCCATCCTACCATATTCCAAAGGTACCTGACACGTTTGATTCCTTTCACTGAGGAGATGCGTTGCGTATCCCTTGATAACGTGCAAACCCCCCGTGTCCTCCAGTGCGTTAGACGTGCGGGTTTGTACCTGCTCCGAGCGTGACCACCGGGACACAAACCTCTGCCAGTGTAGATGCTGCTGTTGTCGGGGTTCGGGTCTGTCACGATCTCTCCTCATGGGGATGTGTGTGAACCCCCTCCCCTCCCGGCATGTGCAGTGGGAAGGAACATTGTTAGGCCTTCCCACCCCTCAGTGTTCTCGGAACCCTGTTCTTTTATGCCTGTTCTGGGGTTTGAACTCGGTATTTTACCGATTCCCTGCTCAGCTTGCTTGCTAGGCTGGCGCTCTGTCCCTTTGAGAACCATGTCTCCAGCTCAACCTTTTTTTTTTTTTTTGGCGAGATGAGGGTCTCTCTTGACTTTTCTGCTCAGGTTGGCTTTGAACCAAGATTCGCAGAATCTCAGCCTCCTGAGTAGCTAGGAGTACAGGCGTGAGCCACCAGCACCGGGCTGTTTGTCGAATGCATGAAAGACCCCATGCTTACATGACTAAGGAGCACTGTACAATTGAACAGGGACTAACTATCCTAACCAAAAATAATTCCTTCGGAATGCAGACCCCTAGGGCTAGAAAGGTGGCTCAGTGGTTGAGCGCTCGCCTAGCATGCATGAAGCCCCGGGTTCGATTCCTCAGTACCACAGACACAGAAAAAGCCCGAAGTGGCGCTGTGGCTCAAGTGGTAGAGCATCAGCCTTGAGGAAAAAAAAAAAAAAATCTTCTGCCAAGACTGGCAAAAGAAAAGAAATGCAGAACTCTCTATAAAGTTCCAAAGAAAAAAATTTACTTCAAGGAGTTTCACTTTGGTTCCATGGTATCGATGTAAACTTTAAAAAACGAAACGAAAGCTCCCCGTTTGCATCTCCTGGGTCAGCGACCTCTGCTCTAGCGTTGGATTGGGATTTGGGAGGATTGAGTTCTGCCGCTCGGAGCACGCCAGCCTTGTGTCTCTAAAATGGGGAGATGAATCATGAATCATTCTAGCCCTCATCTGTCCCGTGGAAATGTTCGGAGGGAAACCTGAGCACTAAAAATGGTTAAAATGGGCATCTGAGCGCCGGGCACTGGTGGCTCCCGCCTGTCATCCTAGCTACTCAGGAGGCTGAGATCTGAGGATCACAGTTCAAAGCCAGCCTGGGCAGGAAAGTCCATGAGACTCTGATCGCCAATAAAGCACTCAGAAAACCAGAAGTGGCGCTGTGGCTCAAGTGGTAGAGCGCTTGAGCTGAAGGGCTGAGGGACAGCGCCCAGGCCCTGAGTTCAAGCCCCACAACTGACCCCTCCCAAAAACTGAGGAAAAATCCAGGCTATTTATCGGGTCACTGTAAACAGGATGGCGCCCCCCTCCCCGTGTGGGGTGCCCCTGGCCCTCTTGGGGCTGCAGTGGCCACGCAGGGTGTGTCCCGAGGCCGGGCACTAGCTCCCGTGGGGCACAGGGCTGCCTTGGCCGCCACTCGCCTAGGTCAGATCGCCCAGGACTCCTCTTCATCCACCTTCACGGTTAGAAATCACAGCCTGAGCATCCACTGCCCAGAGGGCTCGGGATCCGCCCGGGGTGCTGCTGGTAGTGTATACAGGAGGATGAGGTTCCGCGGGGAGCGGGACCCCTATCTAAACTGGAAAATTTGTGAGGCCCGGCTGCATGCCTGCAATCCCAGCACTTGGGGAGGCTGAGGCAGAAGGATCGAGGGTTTGAGGCCACCTTGGCCTGGTAGCCTCTTGAGAAAAAATAAATGTCTGTATGTCTGTATGTATTATGTATTATGTATGTGTGTATGTTGCCCACACAGTGTGAAAGGAATTGTATTGGGTCTTTGTATCGAGCCTGCATTTTACCTTGGCTGGAACTTGTCACGGGGGCCGGTGTAGACTTCACCTGGGCCTCAAGTCGCTGCTTCGGAGGCTTCAGAATGGGAAAGCAGCTCAATTGTTCCGAGTGGGGGTCAGGGGCACTCAGCCTTCCCGGGGTGACCGGACTCCCAGAGCGACCGCCCAGTGATCTAGGCCCCTTCACCTGCCCAGCGCCTGCCCAGCATCTCTAGTGGGCAGGAAGGGGGTGTTAGCCTGGCGACACGGCTTTGTAGTGAGCAGCCACCCCTTTGGACGAATTACACACTTTCCCAGCCTCCTTTGAACCGGGGACACTCTTTGGGAGGTTGGTTGGAAGGAAAGGAAACATAAGCCAGGTGTGGTGGCTCACGCCTGTAATACTCCAGGCTGAGAGTCTGAGAATCGTAGTTCAGAGCTAGCCTGGACAGAAAAGTTCACGAGACTCTCATCTCCATCCCGTGAACTACAAAAAATGCCACAGGTGCCTGGCACCGAGAAACACGGCAGCAGACGGGAGGGAGCTACTGCTCCCGCATCGGCCGGCCTTTAAAGATCGCTTAGTCTATTGTCATGATCTTTCAGCGGTTTCTGCAGATTCTGCTCTAATGGGAACTTCTGAAGCAGATTTGTTTGTTTATTTGTCTGTGTCGATCGTGAGGCTTGAACTCAGGGCCTGGGCGCTGTCCCTGAGCTCTTCTTCTCAAGGCTAGCGCTCTGCCATTTGGAGCCACAGCACCACTTGTGGTTTCCTGGTGGTTCATTGGAGATCAGAATCTCAGGGGCCAGGCGTCCGTGGCTCACGGCTGTCATCTTCATCTTAGGTACTCAGGAGGCTGCGATCTGAGGATCAGGGTTGGAAGCCAACCTGAGCAGAAAAGTGCCCCCTGGGATTCTCACCTCCAATGAACCCCTCAAAAACCAGAAGTGGAGCTGTGGCTCAAAATGGTCTAGCGCTAGCCTTGAGCAAAAAATAGCTCAGGAACAGCAGCGCCCAGGCCCTGAGTTCAAGCCCCAGGACCAGGCAACACCAAAAACAAGACTCTCAAAAACAAGCCTTTTCCCTGCCCGGGCTGGCTTTGCACAGTGACCCTCAAATCTCAGCCTCCTGAGTTAGGATTACGGGTGGGCGCCACCAGTGTCCAGCTTGCCCTGACATTTTTTAATGTAATTAACTTTCTTGATAAGAGTGCTGTGGCACTCAGCGGCTTTATTTGCATTAAAATGCCAGTGTTGTAGCCGCGGGCTCTGGTCCTAGCAAAGCCGTGGCCACTTCTGCTCAGAGCCTCTGCTGATGGAGGCCGGCGCTTGAGCTTACAATGTCCCGGATGTAGCCGGCCTCTCCATTTCCCATAGCCAAATGCTGAGGCCTGGCTTCCAATGCCAGCCTATAACTTGCACTCTTGGACTAGAGCCCAGGTAATGCAGACTGCCACCGGCGCACCCTGCGGACTGGCCTTCAGGGGACGTGGCCTCTCGGACAGCGGCCAGGGGCTGGGTGAACTGCCCGTTGTCCAGACAATCGCATCCCTGTAAGGCCTGTAGCCTGGCTGGCTGCCCCTGCCTTTACTGAGGAACTTGGTGGCTCCCGCCTGGCACCCCAGCATCTCAGGAGGCTGAGATCGGAGGACCCCAGTTCAAAGCCAGCCCAGGCAGGAAAGTCCATGAAACTCTGATCTCCAGGCCGAGTTCAAGCTCTAGGAAAAATGTTGTGGTTCTGTTCTGAAGGGTTGCAGCTTATGGGGGGAGCAGAGGGGAGGGGCGCTGAGGGCATTTCTGAGACTCAGTCGAGGAAACCCTACAAGGTGACTTTGTCCTCCATCTCCTGGCTGCAGCGTGCTAGGAAAGATCAGGGCCCCGGCGTAGCCTCCTCCCCTCCGGCCCACACCCCCCCCCATAGCTACTGGCTTGTTTCAGGAGGGGTTTGGGGGAGTACGATTTTGAACGGCAGTGTAGGGGGCCAGGGCCTCGGGAATCCTCCTTTCCCCGCCCCGTCCCACTGGACATGGCCCACGAGGACTCGAGTGGACGTCTGTGCGTGGAGATCACTTTTGCACGCACAGGGAGCGTGGCCAGGTGTGGGCACAGGCTGAGGAGGCGGCCCCTCCCCGCGGGCCTCTAGGTCAGCTCATGCGGGCAGCGGGGCTCCCCAGCGCCCCCCAGCGGCGGGGCCCTGACGCTGCCCTCCCCTTGGCCAGGTGCCGCATGTGCTCGCTGACCTTCTACTCCAAGTCGGAGATGCAGATCCACTCCAAGTCGCACACGGAGACCAAGCCCCACAAGTGCCCGCACTGCTCCAAGACCTTCGCCAACAGCTCCTACCTGGCTCAGCACATCCGCATCCACTCGGGCGCCAAGCCCTACAGCTGCAACTTCTGCGAGAAGGCCTTCCGCCAGCTCTCCCACCTCCAGCAACACACACGGTAAGGGCCGCCACCCCCGCCCCGCCCCGCACCGCTCCACGGGTCCACGCGCGCCCACGCCTGCGTGCCCCCCGCCCCCCAGGCCATGTGCCTCGGGGGCCTTTGCGAACCTTTGGGATCCTCGATCGCCTCCAGCTGTCTGAGAAATAAACTGTATACACACGTGCATGAGGTGGGGGGGGGGGCTTGAGCGTTGTAATTTCCGATCCCCAAGTCGGGGGCCGTGCCACTGGGGGGAGGAGAGGGGAGATGTGCGGCGCAGCCCACCTTCTGGCCAGGGCGGCCATGGGCGTCCAGCTGGGGGGGCGGGGCAGGTGCTGTTCTTGGTCAGTTACTATGTGGAAATCAGGGTACCCGTGACCAAGGGGGGGGGACACCATGGGAGGGAGCGGAGGGCGTAATCAGACAGAGCGCAAGGTGTCCCGGAGCTGCAGGTGGCGCGCTTCATCCTCTCATGCCAGCCACCCGACCTGCGATCGAGCGATCGCGATCGATTGATCGATCGGTGATGATGCATGGCCTCTCTCTCTCTCTCCCTGGCGGACTTGTGTTTGGGGGGGGGCTCGTCCGCCCACGCGCCCACCATCATCGCCCCCAGCGGAGCGAGTGCTCCCTCCTCCCTCCTCCCTCCTCTCCTCCCTCGCCCCCGGCAGGATCCACTCCAAGATGCACACAGAGACCATCAAGCCCCACAAGTGCCCGCACTGCTCCAAGACCTTCGCCAACACCTCCTACCTGGCTCAGCACCTCCGCATCCACTCGGGCGCCAAGCCCTACAGCTGCTCCTACTGCCAGAAGGCCTTCCGCCAGCTCTCCCACCTCCAGCAGCACACACGGTAAGGGAGAGGGGCGGGCCCGCCCGCCCCGCCGGCATGCCCTCCCCACCCCCGCCCCACACCCACTGCAGCCCGCATGCGGGGGGGCGGGGGACCCGCCTGGCTGGAGGAGAGGCTGGCTGGAGGAGGAGGAGGAGGAGGAGGAGGACTCGAGTGGATGCCAAGAGGTCGAGGCGTGCCGGGCCGGAGCTGTGGGGGACACGACAGAGCAGAGCGGCGCTGGAGCCCGGGAAATGTGCGCATGCGTCGTGCAAGACGGAGTCAGTTCAGATCTGCACGCCCAAGCCGCAGGCGCTGGACGGGAGAAGCCCGCGCCCACCTGGGCCCCGGTGATGCAGGAATGCCGGGAGCGGAGGACACAAGACCCCCGTGCCGAGTACTCTCCGAAGATCTAGAAGCTTCCACTTCCTAAGGATGCGCCCCACCGTCCCCCCGATCTGGAGGGAGCAGGGCGAAGCGGAACGGGGCAGCTGCAAGAGCTGATGGACGGTCGCACGTTGAGCCGGAGTCCGGGTCCTGGCGCAGCCGCCGCCCCCCGGCTGGGAGGACAGAGAAGAGACGCGGGCTGGAAGACGCGGAGCCTGTCCAGAGGCCCACGGAAGCTTCTAGTTGCGGCGATGGTGGGGAAGGCCCCATGGAGCAGGGGCGGGGCTCGCGCCCGTCCAGGCCCACGCAGCAGCGCGCCGTGTGGTGTGGGGCGAGGTCAGCCCGCTTGGAGCTGGCCTTGGCGTCGGCGGCCGCAGGCTTGCACCGGGGTGCCCTGGCGCGCAGCCTCCCTCGGCCTTTCCTTCCTTCTCCTTACCGCCGCCACCGCGCTCGCCTTGTTTCTGACCATTCCGAGGGGCAGGTACTATAGGAGGGTGCGCCGAGACCCCCCCACCCCAGCACGTGGGGCTGCTCACCTGGAGCTGGCCGCCGCCGCCGCGGCCGGCAGCACGGGGCGCCTGCAGGAGGCGCTGCGGAGCCGGCCCTGCAGCGCCTCCTCACCCGCCGTCTGTCTTCTCTCTCGCCCCGTGCAGAATCCACACTGGGGACAGACCGTACAAATGCGCGCACCCCGGCTGCGAGAAAGCCTTCACGCAGCTCTCCAACCTGCAGGTAAGCGGCCGCCACGGCTGACTCACGCCCTCAGCACTCACGAGGCGCCCCAAGTAACCCCAGAACTCAGCAGCCCGAGAAACAAAGTCAGGCCGGGCCTAGCAGGCTGCCTCTGTAATCCCGCCTCAAGAGGCGGAGAGCTGAGCATCTTACCTCCATTGAGCCACCAAAAAGCCGGAAGTGGAGCTGTGGCTCGGGTGGTACAGCACCCGCCTTGGTGAGAAAGCGGCAGGCAACCCCTCCCCCCAAAAAAGGCAAAACATTTCCTCTGGTTTATGTGTGGTAAGCTGTCTACCCACACACAGTAAGCCTCATTGTATATATATATATTTTCAAATTCTTTATTGTGATTAAGTGGTTACATACATTTCCCCAATTTCATAGTATTGTAGATAGTGATGCTCAGTTAAAGTCACAAACACTTTCTAACTTTCATGGAGCAAATTGTCTATCATGATCTATAACATGAGTTCTGTGAGCTTGGCAATACAGTTATTTCTTCCACATTGGGTGGTATGTACATTTCTTTTGTTTTGCATAGCATCAGCTGTTCCCTCTTTCCCACTCGTTCCCTCCCTCCCATCGCTGCCATTGAGTTGCTTAGTTCATTTTGGTCAATGTCCAGTGCAGCTGTTCTATGTTTTTCCCTGATTCCCTCTAGTTCTGTGTCATCTTCCTGGTTTCCCTCTGGTGTGCACATATATACCATACATGTGATCAGCAGCATGCCTCATTGTATATAACATAAATAGATCTTCCAGAATCCCCAAAGGAACTTTGGTGGTGGTTGGGGGGGGGGGGAAGGAAGCATTGTTTTCTGCTTTTCCAATTGCTGTTATTTGCATAGCTGGGGATTGAACCCATGACCTGATACATGCAGCTAGGCCAGGCGCTTTACCACTTGAGTTGTACCCTGCCTCCTCCCTTCGTGTTATTTTTTTTGTTTGAGACAGGGTCTCTGTGTTACCTAGTCTGGCCTTGAACTTAAATTTAAGTCCAGGCCAACCTGAAACTCAAGATTCTCCTGCCTCTGCCGGGATTACAGGCGTGTTCGGTGTGCCTGGCGTTTTTGCAGGCTTCCTTGAGCTGGGGTGGGCTGAAGTGGAGTGTGACTGTGTGTGTGCGGTAAGGTCAGGGCACAGGTAGGATGCAGCCTCTTTGGTTAGAACAGAACAAAAAGGCAAATGCGGTGCCGGTTCACTGTTACCAGTTTCAAAGCTGAGTCCATGGCTCATGCCTGTAATTCTAGCTAGTTAAGAGGCTGAGAAGCTGGCGCTGCTGCTCACACCTGTCATCCCAGCTAATCAGGAGGCTGAGTCATGAGGATCGTGGTTCAAAACCAGCCTGGGTAGGAAAATCTATGAGCCTCCTCTCCAATGAATCATCAGAAAGCTAGACATGGAGGTGTACCACCTGCCTTGAGCAAAAAAGCCACAAGACAACTAAATTCAAGCCCCAGGACTGGCACCAAAAAAAAAAAGCTCCAGAAGCAGGACACTGCGTCTCATGCCTGCAATCCTAGCTGCAGCTCTGCAATCCTAGCTGCAGCTCTGTAATCCTAGCTGCAGCTCACGCCTGCAATCCTAGCTGCAGCTCTGCAATCCTAGCTGCAGCTCTGTAATCCTAGCTGCAGCTCTGTAATCCTAGCTGCAGCTCACGCCTGCAATCCTAGCTGCAGCTCTGTAATCCTAGCTGCAGCTCACGCCTGCAATCCTAGCTGCAGCTCACGCCTGCAATCCTAGCTGCAGCTCACGCCTGCAATCCTAGCTGAGATCTGAGGATCACCTTCCGTGGCCCACCCAGACATTGACTTTTTTTGGGGGGGGGTCTGGTCGTGGGCCTGACCTCTGGGCCTGGGCGCTGTCCCTCAACTCTTGAGCTCAAGGCTAGCGCTCTACCACTTGAGCCACAGCGCCATTTCCAGCTTTTTTTGTTTCTGCTTATGTGGTGCTGAGGAATCGAACCCAGGGCCTCATGCATGCCGGGCAAGCGCTCTACCACGGAGCCACCTGCCCAGCCTGGGCATGGACTCTCGAGTCTCTTACCTCCAACGAAGCTGGGCGTAGAAATGCGGTAGAGCGCCAGCCTCAAGTTCCAGCCGCAGTGCTGGCGCGCGCCTGCGCAGCCGCACGCACGCAGGCCCGCGCGCGCATGCGCACAGTCAGATGGCGCGGGACGCCGCCGTGCCTCCCCGCGGGCGGGGCGGTGGCGGGTGTGTGGGGAGGGGAGCGGCGGCCCCCCCTCACCGCCCCGCCCCCGTCAGTCCCACAGACGGCAGCACAACAAAGATAAACCCTTCAAGTGCCACAACTGCCACCGCGCGTACACGGACGCGGCCTCGCTGGAGGTGCACCTGTCCACGCACACGGTGAAGCACGCCAAGGTGTACACGTGCACCATCTGCAGCCGGGCCTACACCTCGGTGAGTCCCCAGCCCCGGGGCCGCGGGGGGGGGTGATGGGGCGCCCCCGGCGCCTCCCTGAGCCTCCCTCCTCGCTGCCTCCCTCAGGAAACGTACCTTATGAAACACATGCGCAAACACAACCCTCCCGATCTCCAGCAGCAAGTGCAGGCGGCGGCGGCGGCGGCGGCGGTGGCGCAGGCGCAGGCCCAGGCGCAGGCGCAGGCGCAGGCCTCCCAGGCCTCGCAGCCGCAGCAGCAGCAGCAGCAGCAGCAGCAGCAGCCACCACACTTCCAGTCCCCCGGGGCAGCCCCCCAGGGCGGGGGTGGGGCGGACAGCACCCCCAACCCCCCACCCCAGTGTTCCTTCGACCTGACGCCCTATAAGACGGCCGATCACCACAAGGACATCTGCCTTACGGTCACCACCAGCACCATCCAGGTGGAACACCTGGCCAGCTCGTAGAGATCCGCTCGGTCCCCCTCAGCCCTCCCTTACAGACGCCCCTCCCCCGAGGGCGAGGAGGGGGGCCCCAGGCCCCCTTCCCCCCCATCCCCGGCGGGAGTGGCCGCATCCTCCTCTTGTCTTGACAAACCTTGGGCCTCCGACGCAGCTCTCCTCCTCACCCCCACCGCTCTCCAAAAGGAACCACAGCCTTCCTCCCTGGCCAAGGGGTCCGGAGCCGCAGGCGTCATCCCGCAGCCCCTACCAAGCAGTGCTCTTCACACGGGGGCTTGGTGCTCAAGGGAAGGCTCTGGCTGTGACCGGACAGAAGCCAGTCCAGCCCCAGCCCTCGGCCTCCCCCCCTCCCTCTCCGGCCTCGGCGCTGGGGGCTGGTCGCAGACTAGAGGCTGGCCCTCCCCCCAGGAACAGACAAGGGGGAGCCCCAAGTGCAAGTCGCCCCCCTTCTGCCTGCCTGCGAAGAACAGAGGGTTTCCCCGTTCTCCTCAGAGCCATCTGCCCCCTCCCCACCGTTCCGCTCCTGCTGTTGCTCATGGAGGGAGGAATCTCGGGAGGCTTGGACCGCTTTTTGTTTGTTTGTTTGGGGGGGGCAGGGGCTGGGAGGTGGTCCCCAAGGGGCCGTGGATTCCCTCCAGGAGGCTCAGAGTGGGATACGAATTTCCTTAGAGCCTCCTTCCCGCTTCTCTCCCAAGGCCTTGTACCCCGTCCCAGGGCCAAGAAGCTATGAGGAGTTTTGTCCTCTGTGACCCCCCCTCCCCCAAGAGCCAGGGCGGTGCAAAGAAGGGAGAGTTAAGACCCCAGGACTGAACTTAATCTCCCATGGTGCCACGGTCAGATGCTGGACATGGATTTATATATAAATATATATATATATAAATATATATATACCCGCTCATCACGGCCATCTTTGTTGTAACCATTTCTGTGTTTATAAATGCATTATCTCAGAATTTTCATATTTGATGGTTTTGGTTTTGGTTTTTTGTTTGTTTGTTTTTTTGCCTTTCCCCTCCCCCCTCCACCTTGTCCTCTGGCCATGGCATTTTTATTTCCTTTTCCCTTCTTTTATTTTTTTAATCATGGCAGATGTCAGAGAAAAGAAACATAAATCAGGAACCCAGTTGTTAACAAAGCAATTGCAAAATGAAAAAAAAAAAAAGCAAAACCTTCTGTACAAAAAGCAAAGGGGTGTTTTTAGAACATTGTATAGAAATAAATTCATGTGAAAGGCGCAGAGACAGTGGAGCTGATGGTGTGAGCGAGCATGGGAAGAGGCTGTTTGGAGGGAGATACTAAGGGAGGACCCCCCCCCAAAAAAAAAGGGTCAGGTGCACGAATGCCACGTGCCTGATCCCTCCACCCCCGCCTTGCAGAGCCTTGCAGAGGTGAAAGCTTGCTTGTGGTTGAGGAACACGGGCATGCGCAGCTGTGGTCCTGGCAGGACATTACCTGAAGGTCCGTGAGCGCCAGCAAGCAGTGGGCTCCTGCGTCATCAGTGGACGCGGCTTGCTGCGTGGGAAGCAGGGAAGGACTGAGCCTCTCACCCCGTGGGAAGCCGCACTGGCCAGGGGGCTACCCACCGGAGCTGGGGAATGAAGGGATGGCTGAAAATTCAAATCCTTTCTGGGAAAAGCACTGAGAGGACAGGGAATGCAGCTCAGGTGGTAGAGCGTGTGATCTTTGGGTCAGCACCCTGTGCAGTCAGAGAATTCTAAACCACACATAGCCTGGGTGGCTCACGCCTATAATCCCAGCTACTCAAGAAGCTGAGGTTTGAGGATCCTAGTTCAAAGTCACCCAGGCCAGGAAAGTGTGAGAATCTAATCTCCACTTAAAAAAATCCATGGGGGGAAAAAAAAGTGGAAGTGAAGCTGTGGCTCAAGTGGTAGAGTACTAGGCCAGACCAAAGCAGCTCAGGGACAGCACCCAGGCCCTGAGTTCAAACCCCAGCATCTGCACACACGATAATAAACCACTGGGAAAAGTCCAAGCTCCCACTTACGACAACTGGAGGTTCTCTTGGGCTTACTTTGTGGGGTGTGAACAAATCAGGCCCACTTAGTTTGGAGCTAGATATCTTAAGATTGAGTCTCAGCAAGTAGTCTGATATTGAGAATGAATACAGCAGTGTTGGTAGTTTCCTGAATAACTATTTTCTCTTAATGTTCAACAACTTGGAAATAGCCCAACAGCTCTCTCTTCTTTTATCACCACAATTAGAACCAGAATATTCTTGTAATGCGTTATCACAATGCTACGAGGTAGGTACTGTTGTTATTGTTGTATAGAGGGAAACCGATACATTATCCAAGGGACTGAGCCCCACATAACTCCCATTTCTAGGCTGAGAATCAATAGTTTGGAGCCAGCCTGGAATGCCCATGACACTTACTTCCAAAAAAACAGCTAAAAGCCAGAAGTGGAGCTGTGGCTCAAGTAGTAGAGAACCAGACTCTAGCGAAAAAATGCTGCTCTGGTCCTACTTGAAGCCCTAGTACGTACACAAATACATGAACCAAGGGCTGGTGGCTTAAAAGCCTGCCAGGGCGCAGCAGTAATTATAGCGGTGTGTGTTAGGGTTAGTGCTGTCTTACAACACTGTGGCAGGTTTTACAAGTCAGCTGTTGGTCTGAAGTCCTCGCTGATTTCCATTGAGCGCAATGCACAGTATCTGTTCTTTGGCTAGCATGTCTGACCCAGTTATGGTAGAGCTCCAGTTCCCAGGCCTTTGGGAAGCCTGGCATCATTTATACCAGAGACACAAAAGGAGACCAAAGCGTGGAGGGAAGTAAGTAGTATGTCATTTCCATGGGAAGCCATATTTGCAAAGAAGGACATAAACTTTGATCCAAAGTGCAGGTGCCTCACACCTGTCCTCCTCGCTGAGATCTGAGGATGGTAGTTCGAGGCCAGCCTGGGCAGGAAAAACCCAGGAACCTCAGCTCCGATGAACCACCATGCAGCTGTGGCTACAGCATTTCACCTGTGCTGTGCTCTCCACCCTTATAAATAAGACAATTCCTAATTTTGGGGGTATAGCTCAGTGTCAGGGCGCTGGGCAGTGTGCGCTAGGCCCTGGGTTCGAGGTCCAGCTGCTCCTGTGAGGGGACATCTGGAACGCAAAGACTCTGGAGAAAGTTCTGGACCTTTGTGGCTCCTTCCCAACTTGTCCTGGGGGAACATCTTGACTTCAGCTCCAGATTGCACATAAAGGAACGAATAACGTGTAGCGTCTCCACCTGCTGAAGAGGGAGGATGGACCGCGACCCCGCACAGCGCGCTCCTCGGCCCCCACTAGGGCACAGTCTGGGCTTGGAGGGAAAAAAGTTAGCTAGACACTGCAAAATGGCGCCCTTCCGTGACGTCATACGACCGCGCGCGGCGCCGCAGTCAGGGCAGAAGCGGGCGGAAGTGGCCTCGCTAGGGGCCGTCGCCATTGACCTACGTCACAGGCAAAGGCTCGGGCGAGGGGCGCCGGTGCGCGCGGCTGGCGGGTGAGGGCGGAAGAGGTCGTGCGGGAGGCTGAAGGAAGGGCGGAAGCCGTCTCCCCTCAGCGTCGCTCCGGCGGCGTCCGTGCTGTCTCCTACGCGTCAGTCACTTCCGAGGCGAACCGGAAGTTGCTTTGTTTTGCTTCAAGATGGCTGCTGGGATGTATTTGGAACATTATCTGGACAGTAAGAGCGGGCCGGAGGAGGGGGTCAGGGGTCGCGGGGCGTGGGGGAGCCGCGGCCGCGGGGGCCTGGCGCCCCGAGGTCCCGGCCCGGGGGCCCCCGGCGTCGTGAGCGGGTCCCGGGCGGCCATTTCTTGGACGATAAAGAAGGGGGGCGGGGCGGCGTCGGGCCTGGCTGCGGGGTGCAGACGCGGGAGCGGGGTCCGGCGGTCCGCGGGCCTCTGCAGCCGCACCCCGCCCGGCGGCGCCTCCCGCGTCTCCGCAGCCGCGGCCTCCGCCCTCACGTCGGGCGGTGCCCAGCAGCGGCTCCTCCGGGGCGGGCGGGAGCGCGGCCTCGCTGTCACAGCTGTCAGAAGAGCGACCGCCGCCTGCGGGCCGAGGGCGCTGGGATCGCTGGGGGGGACGGAGGGGGGCTGGGATCGCTGGGGGGGCCGAGGGCGCTGGGATCGCTGGGGGGGCCGAGGGCGCTGGGATCGCTTGGGGGGGCCGAGGGCGCTGGGATCGCTTGGGGGGGACTGAGGGGCTGGGATCGCTTTGGGGGGGACTGAGGGGGCTGGGATCGCTTGGGGGGGGACTGAAGGGGCTGGGATCGCTTTGGGGGGGGACTGAGGGGGACTGGGATCGCTTTCGGGGGGACTGAGGGGGGCTGGGATCGCTTTGGGGGGGACTGAGGGGGACTGGGATCGCTTTGGGGGGGGACTGAGGGGGGCTGGGATCGCTTTCGGGGGGACTGAGGGGGGCTGGGATCGCTTTGGGGGGGGACTGAGGGGGACTGGGATCGCTTTGGGGGGGGACTGAGGGGGGCTGGGGGTCGCTTTGGGGGGGACTGAGGGGGGCTGGGATCGCTTTGGGGGGGACTGAGGGGGGCTGGGATCGCTTTGGGGGGGACTGAGGGGGGCTGGGATCGCTTTGGGGGGGACTGAGGGGGCTGGGATCGCTTTGGGGGGACTGAGGGGGGCTGGGATCGCTTTGGGGGGGACTGAGGGGGGCTGGGATCGCTTTGGGGGGACTGAGGGGGGCGGGGATCGCTTTGGGGGGGACTGAGGGGGGCTGGGATCGCTTTGGGGGGGACTGAGGGGGCTGGGGATCGCTTTGGAGGGGGACTGAGGGGGCTGGGGATCGCTTTGGGGGGGCCGAGGGAGGTTGGGAATCGCTTTGTGTGGGGCTGAGGGGGTGCTGGGGATCGCTTTGGGGGGTGTCGAGGGGGTGCTGGGAATCGCTTTGTGTGGGGCTGAGGGGGTGCTGGGAATTGCTTTGTGGGGGGGCAACGGGTGCGGGAATCGCTTTTGGGGGGGCTGAAGGGGTGCTGGGAATCCGTCCCTTTGTGGAGGGAGGTTGTGGGGTGCTGGGAATCGCTTTGTGGGGGGGCAAAGAGTGCTGGGGATCACTCTGTGGGGGACTTGGGGTACAGAATCACTTTGTGCGGAGAGATTGAGGGGGTATTGGGGTTTCAACTCATGGAACTCGGCCTTGCTAGGCCTGGGCCCGCCCCCAGCTCTGAAAGGCTTCTTTTCATGGCGGTGCAGAAAAAAAGTCTACTTCCCATCAAGTACCTGATCTAGTGTTAGGTTTATGTCTTGTGTGTAACCCAGCTCTTCACAAACCCGTCACCCTGAGTGTCTAAGGAGCTGTTATAGATTAGTTATAATGGAACACTGTGTGTGTGTGTGTGTGTGTGTGTGTATGTGTTCTGCTTGCATGTATGTGTCAGTCCTGTTATGGCTTAGTCATAATGGAACACTGTGTGTGTGTGTGTGTGTGTGGTGTGTGTGTGTGTGTGGTGTGTGTGTGTGTGTGTGTGTGTGTGTGTGTGTGTGTGTGTGTGTGTGTGTGCTGCTTGCATGTATGTGTCAGTCCTAGGATTTGAACTCAATGCCTGGGCGCTGTCCCTGAGCTTTTACAAGGCTGGTGCTCTACCACTTGAAGTACAGCCTCTCTTCTGGCTTTTTGGTGATTCGTTGGAGATGAGTCTGAATCTTCAGCCTGGGCTGGCTTTGAACGGTGATCCTTAGATCTCAGCCTCCTAAGTAGCTGGGATGACAGACATGAACTGTCAGAAATGGTTAGTAGTTAGCTGGCAAGACTAGATGACTGAGAAAGGCAAAGTTTAAGGTGGTACTCTTCTATTTGGGAAAGTAGTGAGTTGGACAGGGCACCATTGCTGAGACAGGAAATCCTGGAGTAACAGCAGGTGTTTAAGTCAATTTTGACTTAAGCTTGTAGAAATATATCCATGAGCGTCAACAAGATCATTTAGGGATAATAAATTGAGAAAATGAAAGGAGTAAAATCTAATCTCATGACAACATTTAAGAGCCAGGCTAAGAAAACTTCAGAGATCCAGGAGCTGAAGGTTCATGCCTATAATCCTGCCTACACAGGAGGCTTAGATCTGAAGATTGAGGTTCAAATCCTACAAAGGCAGGAAAGTCCACGAGACACTTATCTCCAATAAACCTCCAGAAAACCAGAAGTGGCGCTGTGGCTCAAGTGGTAGAGTGCTAGCCTTGAACTGAAAAGCTGAGGGACAGCGCCCAGGCCCAGAGTTCAAGCCCCATGACTGACAAAAATAATAATTCAGAAGCAAAAAAAAATGTGTGAAACCCTGAGTTTGAAACCTCGTATGCACACAAAACCAGTTTGAGGCTAGGCGCTGGTGGCTCCCGCCTGTCATCCCAGCAACTCAGGAGGCTGAGATCTGAAGATTGCAGTTCAAAGCCAGCCGGGGCAGGAAAGTTGGTGAGACTCTTAACTCTAATTAACCATCAGAAAACCAGAAATGTCTTGGTGGCTCAAGTGGTAGAAGAGCTGCTGAGGGATCACGCCCAGGCCCAGAGTTCAAGCCCCACGACCAACCAGAATAAAAAAAGGCATGAGCCGGGCGCTGGTGGCTCACGCCTGTAATCCTAGCTACTCAGGAGGCTGAGATCTGAGGATCGCAGTTCAAAGCCAGCCCGGGCAGGAGAGACCGTGAGACTCCTATCTCCAATAAACCACCAGAAAACCGGAAGTGGCGCTGTAGCTCAAGTGGTAGAGCGCTCGCCTTGAGCTGAAGAGCTGAGGGACAGCGCCCAGGCCCTGAGTTCAAGCCCCACGACCGACAAAAAAAAAAAAAAAAAAAGGCATGAAGGGGTCTCTGTGGCTCATTCACAGACTCCTGCTGCTGACTTGGTTTCTCTTTTTCCTAGGCATTGAAAACCTCCCCTTTGAGTTACAGAGGAACTTCCAGCTCATGAGGGATCTCGATCAGAGAACAGAGGGTACGTGCAGAGGAGGGTTCGTCCGCGCTCATCCTGTCTCTTCCGGCTTGCTGGTAGCTATAGCTCCTGGAATGATCTGGGGGACTATGACTTTATTACCTCCTGCACTTCCTAAAATCTCTTACCTGTTCCTGCAATTCTTTTTCTTCTTCTTCTTCTTCTGCTAGTCCTGGGACTTGAACTCAGGGCCTAGGTGCTATCCTTGAGTTCTTTTTGCTCAGGGCTAGACCTCTACCACTTTGACTCACAGTTCCACTTCTGGTTTTAGAGTAGTTAATTGGAGATAAAGAGTTACAAACTTTCCTGTCTGGGGTGGTTTCTAACTTGATCTTAGATCTCAGCTTCTCGAGTAGCTAGGATTTCAGGTGTGAGCCACCGGTGCCTGGCTGTTCTTGCTTTTTTTGTTTTGTTTTGTTTTGTTTTGCTAGTCCTGGGCTTCAACTCAGAGCCTGGGCACTATCCTTGAACTTTTTTGCTCAAGGCTAACGCTCTACCACTTGAGCCACAGTGCTACTTCTGGCTTTTACTGTGTATGTGGTACTGAGGAATGGAACCCAGGGCTTCACGCATGGTAGGCAAGCACCCTACCACTGAGCCACCTTCCCAGCCCATGTCCTTACAATTAAGAGAGAGTATTAATGGTCTTCCTTTCTTCATCAGCTTTTTCCATAATGTGAACTATTGAGACATTGTTTTAAGGATGCAGAGATGCTATGATCTTTCAACCTCCCTCAAGAAGAATTTTAGCCAGGCGCCAGTGGCTCATGCCTGTCATTCAAGCTACTCAGGAGCCTGAGATAGGAAGATCCGAATTCAAAACCAGCCTAGGCAGGGGAGTGTGAGATTCTTATCTCCAGTTGATTAACCAAAAGCTGGAAGTGGAGCTGTGGTTCAAGTGGTAGGGTACCCAGTCTTGAGCAAACCAGTTAAAGGAATGTGTCCAAGCCCTGAGTTCAAGTCCTCACACTGGCACATATATAAAAGAACTCTAGACACCAAGGTTGGTCTGGAGGCGTGGCTCAGTGGTGCGCCGCCTCCCTAGCAAGCCTGAGGCCCAAGTTCAAATTCCAGAAAAATAAAACTAGAGATCCCAATGCTGACTCTAAAGTCATTTCTGCTGTCCATTTGGATACATGGATGGAAGAATGAGAACGTATCTTTTGTTACTGATAACCACCCCAGAGCTCACAGTGGGCCTTGTACTGCAAGTTCTTGCTGTAGTCAGGACCACTGCCATGGGAGAACTTCTTACAGAAAAAAAGAAAGAAGCCGGGCGCCGGGGCTCCCGCCTGGCATCCCAGCTACTCAGAAGGCTGAGACCTGAGGCTGGCAGTTCAAAGCCAGCCTGGGCGGGAAAGTCCGTGAGACTCTGATCTCCCAGGAACCACCAGAAAACCAGAAGTGGCGCTTGGCTCAAGTGGTAGAGCATCAGCCTTGAGCAAAAGAAGCTCAGGGACAGTGCCCAGGCCCTGAGTTCAAGCCCCCGGACTAGCACACACATAAAAAGTAAAGCTGGCTGGGCGCCAGTGGCTCATGCCTGTAATCCTAGCTACTCAGGAGGCTGAGATCTGAGGGTCATGGTTCAAAGCCAGCCCAGGCAGGAAAGTCTGTGAGACTCTGATCTCCAATAAACCACTAGTAAAAACTGGAAGTGGCGCTGTGGCTCAAGTGGTAGAGCACTCGCCTTGAGCTGAAGAGCTGAGGGACAGCGCCCAGGCCCAGAGTTCAAGCCCCATGACCGTCAAAAAAAAAAAAAAAAAGTAAAGCTAAGCCTGAACTGAACTCTGGGTAAGTTTGCACACACTGGGCATCGACCCCTGAGAACTGCCTCCCTAATGGTGAGAGTCAGGTGACTTTCTTTCTAGAACCTTCCTAACTCCTGCGTCCTTACGTAAAGGCCAGCTAGAAATGATGAGATTGCCAGGAAGGCAGTGGAGCATAAACATTGCGTGTTTACCCAGCTCCCGGGCTCGCTGTGGCTCTTTGCACGTTCTTTTCTGTTTGGTCAGGTGTTTTTTTTTTTTTTTCCTTTTGCCATTTTTATGACCTTGTCAAATGTCAGGGAACAGCATCATTGTTATCTCAGGACGTCGAGAACCTTCCAGAATTAACTGTTAGGAGCAAAATCTAAGACACAAATGCAGAGCGGGGAAAGCAGAAAAGGTAGCAGAACTGTTTTCAGCTCTGCAGGGACAGACGTACATGTGACGGTCATGAGTTCAAGGCCAGCCTGGAACAGTGGCAAGACCTTACCTCAATAGAGTGGCTGGGCTGGGAAGGTGGCTCAGTGGTAGAGTGCTTGCCTAGCATGCATGAAGCCCTGGGTTCGATTCCCCAGTAGCACATAAACAGAAAAAGTTGCACTGTGGCTCAAGTGGTAGGACACCAGCCTTCTGTACAAAAGCTCAGGGACAACACCCAGACCCGGAGCTCAAGCCCCAGGTCTGGCAAAAGAAACAAAATAAGAAGAGTTGGGGGAAGTGGGGGGGGGGGAGGAAGCTGGCCGGGCGCTGGTGGCTCAGGCCAGTCATCCCAGCTACTCAGGAGGCTGAGATCTAAAGATCACAGTTCAAAGCCAGCCCAGGCAAGAAAGTCCATGAGACTCTGATCTCTTATGAACTACCAGAAAACTGGAAGTGGCACTGTGGCTCAAGTGGTAGAGCGCCAGCCTTGAGCTGAAGAGCTGAGGGACAGCGCCCAGGCCCAGAGTTCAAGCCCCACAACCAAAAAAAAAAAAAAAAAATGGACTCCAAGGCCAAGTCCTGTCACCACCCCCCCCAAAGGAAACGAAAAGAAAGGCAAAAGAAAAGAACTGCTTTAAGTTGTTTTTAAGACAAGAAGATGGCTTTTGCAATTAAAAACAAACAAAAAAAAGCCTCAAGTCTCCCAACACATCTTTAAGCTCTGCCACTTGGAGCTCACTCCTGTAATCCCAGCTCCTCAGGAGGCTGCAATCCGAGGGCCACAGTTTGAAGTCACCCCAGGCAGGAAAGTCCCTGAGGCTTCTCATGTCCAAGTAACCATGAAAAAGTCAGAGGCCGGGGGCATGGCTCAGGGGGTGGAGCACCAGGCTTAAGCAGAAAAAGCCAGGTAAGAGCACAGTGCTGTGGATTAGGTTCCGTGTAGGCGGGAGCCAGCCTCTGTCTGTGCTGCAGATCTGAAGGCCGAGATCGACAAGCTGGCCACCGAGTACGTGAGCAGCGCGCGCAGCCTCAGCTCCGAGGAGAAGCTGGTCCTGCTTCGGCAGATCCAGGAAGCCTACGGCAAGTGCAAAGAGTTTGGTGATGACAAGGTGCAACTCGCCATGCAGACCTATGAGATGGTACGCTTCCCCCCTCCCCGCCCCCCCCCCCCCCGCCCTTCTGCAGCAACCCCAGGGCCTTAGACCCTGCCGGGCTGTGTTTGCTGTGGTTGGTTTTGTGTTGGATCCGAGCCAGCTGGGCCTGTTTCCTGGTCCTTAGAACCAAACTCTCCCCCCCCCCCATCTCCCTTTGCCCACCAGGTGGACAAACACATCCGACGGCTGGACACGGACCTGGCCCGCTTCGAGGCAGATCTGAAAGAGAAGCAGATGGAATCCAGTGATTACGACAGTTCCTCCAGCAAAGGCAAAAAGAGCGGGCAGGGGGGCGGTGTGGAGGGGGGGAGGCGGAAGACATGCTGGGCACTGCCAGGGTGGAAAGTGGGCCAGGTGAGGAGCTGGGCGCCCGTGGCTCTTGCCTGTCCACGCCTAGCCACTCGGGAGGCTGAGATCCAGAGGATCGCAGTTCAAAGCCAGCGCCATGAGACTCTCATCTCTAATAAACCACCAGAAAAGCAGAAGTGGCGCTGTGGCCCAAGGGGCAGAGCGCCAGCCTGGAGCTGAAGAGCTGAGGGACAGCGTCCAAGTCCCAAGTTCAAGCCCCAGGACTGACCCAACAGAAAGAAGTTTCTCGTCCCGCATGCCCCCCTCCCCCCATCCCCACCTCATCTCTCTGTCTCCGCTAGAAGGCAGGAGCCAAAAGGAGAAGAAGGCCGCGCGGGCTCGCTGTAAGGGCAAGAACTCGGATGAGGACGTCCCCAAAGCCACCCAGAAAAAGCTAAAACTCGTGCGCTCGTGAGTGCCCGGCCAGGCCCGCCCCGCCCCGCCGCCTTGGTCCCCTTGCCCCCCCCTCCCTGGTACAGACCGGAGAAGAGCTAGGAGCGGTCACCCCGCCGTGCCCCCCCCCACGGCCTCCTCCCTGGCGACTCGGGGAGCCTCCGGTGGCAGGGGCCGCTGACCCTCTCTCTTCCTCTTGGAATGCAGAAGTCCTGAATATGGGAAGCCCTCAGTGACCTTTGGCAGTGTCCACCCCTCTGATGTGTTGGATATGCCCGTGGACCCCAACGAACCCACATATTGCCTTTGTCACCAGGTCTCCTATGGAGAGATGATCGGCTGTGACAACCCGGACGTGAGCTGCCTTTTTTTTTTTTTTTTGGCCTCTGTGCGGAGAAGGGGGATGGGGGGAGGCAGGGGGAGAATGGGAGTGATCCTCTTCAATAGCCAGAAATCCCCCCACCCCGTCCCGTGGCACACGCCTGTAATCCCAGCCACCCAGGAGGCTGAGATCTGAACATGGCGGTCCAAAGCCAAGTCCAGGCTGTGAGAGTCATCCCCAATAGAAAATAAATAAAGCCCGAAATGGAGCTGCGGCTCCACTCCAGGTGCCAGCCTGGAGTGAAAAGAGCCAAGTGAGACTCCCCCAAGGCCCTGAGTTCAAGCCCCAGCACTCACACACACGCACAAAAGAGGGTGACTCTTCAGAATACAAGGGTGGTGGTTGGGGCTGTGTCGCCCTGGGACTTGGCCTGGAGGGACAGAATAACTCCCGGCTAAGGGCTGTGCCTGCCCGGCCTCCCGCCCAGCCTCCCTGGTCCCTTACTGCCCTGGCCTCTGCCTTTCTCAGTGTTCCATTGAGTGGTTCCATTTTGCCTGTGTGGGACTTACCACCAAACCTCGCGGGAAATGGTAAGTCCTGAGGCCCGCGCAGCCCTCGCCCTCTCCTCCTGCTCCCCCCTGCCAATCCGAGCGGTGGAAGCCTTCTCTGCCCCCCCTCACCCCCCCTCCGCCCCCCCTTCTCCCTTGCCGACTCTCAGGTTTTGCCCACGCTGCTCCCAAGAACGGAAGAAGAAATAGATGAAGACCAAGACCCATTTCCACAGCCCCCCGATCTGGACTTGGGAAGCGAGGATCGCCTGAGCTAGCGGCCCCGGGGGAGGGGGTGCCCAGGGAGACGCGAATGGGGGGGCTGCCGTTCCCCCCTTCTCCTCCCCTCTCCCCCTCCCCCTTCCTGGTGCTGGGGCGGCGCCAGCCCTGGGAGAGCCGCAGCCGACGGCCGGGCCGCGCTCAAACCATCCTTGCCCGCCTTTGCGTCCAAGAGGTCGGTGCTGCTGTGCAGGGGGGGGGTCCTGCTCCCGCCCCTTGTGCGCGGGGCGGATTTGCAGGCCCCCCCAACCCCGAGTCTGTCCTCTCCCTTGTGGGGGGGCGCTGGTGTGAGATTTTCTCCTCCATTCTTTCCAATTTTTCATGGTGAGGGGTCCCCCAGGTCCCTGGGGCGAGGGGCGCCTCCTTCCTCTGAGCCAAAGGGGATGGCGGATCCCGACCCTGAATGAATGAGGACGGGGCAGGCGCCGTGGCCCGCCGACGGTTCACCTGTTCAGGACCTGGGTAGGTAACTCAAAGCCGGCCGCGCGCGCGCATGCGCGAGCCTGGCGGACCTCGGCCGAGCGTCCCCTCCGCGCCCTCCAGGGTTGGATGGGGAGGACGGGGCGCTAGGAGGGAGCCAAGATGAAATCCTGGGGGTGGGGTGCCCCCGTGCTGGCCTCCACCATTTCTGGAACTTGCTAAACTGTGCATCTATTATCCATCAAACATTGCCCACTAATTTTTTTTTTCCAATAAAATGATGTATTTGCGTTACCTGTGCTGGTGTGACTTTGTGTGTGTGTGTGTGTGAGAGAGAGAGAGAGAGAGAGAGAGAGAGAGTCGCAGCCTGGGCTTCGATCACAGCCTGGCCGCTGTCCTGGGCCTTTGTGCTCGAGGCTGGCGCTCTACCGCTTGAGCCGCAGCTCCGCTTCCAGCGTTTTGGTGATTCGTTGGAGATAGGCTCGCAGACTTGGCTGCTGGGGCTGGTTTTGAACCGCCGTGGTGAGATCTCAGCCTCCTGAGTAGCCGGGGTGACAGGCATGCGCCCGCCGCGCCCTCCTGGCCTTCTGCTTTTTTGCTTTTCCTTCCCATCTGCTACCCTGGGGGTCCCCCAGTTCCCTCCGGATCCCCCCTGAACTCCTCCAGGCTCTGGGGTCACCCCGGGAGCCCTGCCTGGAGCACTGGGCCTGCGCCAGTGAAGAGCAGATTTGGCCTGCGGGTTCCTGGGTTCCTGTGGCCCTGTCCTATTCCTGGGCGGGGCCTCCTGTCTACCACCTGTCAGCTGTCACCAGGCTCTGGGCGGAGCCTCCTAGCCCACCTGTCCAGCTCAGGCCCCGCCCCTCACCTGCCGTCCCCTCCCCTGTACAGGCCCCGCCCTTCCCCCTCCACCTGTCACAGCGCAGGCCCCACCCATCACCTGCACAGGGCCCGCCCCTCGCCTCTGGTCCACCTGTCAGCGCAGGCCCCGCCCCTCGCCTCCTACTCGGTGCTCTCCCCTGTGCAGCCACCCTGGCCTGGCTCCGCCCCGTGCCAGGCCCCGCCCCTCCAGGCCTCACCCCCATCAGGCCCCGCCCCTCGCCCGGCCCCATGGCAGGCCCCGCCCCCATCAGGCCCTGCCCGTCACCCACCCCCTCCCCTGTGCAGGCCCCGCCCCTCCAGGCCTCACCCCCATCAGGCCCTGCCGGTCACCCACCCCCTCCCCTGTGCAGGCCCCGCCCCTCCAGGCCCCGCCCCATCAGGCCCTGCTCCTCGCCCGGCCCCGCCCCTCCCCTGTGCAGGCCCCGCCCCTCCAGGCCCCGCCCCATCAGGCCCTGCTCCTCGCCCGGCCCCGCCCCTCGCCCGGCCCCATGCCAGGCCCCGCCCCCATCAGGCCCTGCCCGTCACCCACTCCCTCCCCTGTGCAGGCCCCGCCCCTCCAGGCCCTGCTCCTCGCCCGGCCCCGCCCCTCCCCTGTGCAGGCCCCGCCCCTCCCCGGTGCAGGCCCCGCCCCTCCAGGCCTCGCCCCATCAGGCCCTGCTCCTCGCCCGGCCCCGCCCCTCCCCGGTGCAGGCCCCGCCCCTCCAGGCCCCGCCCCCGCGGAGCCCCGCCCCTCGCTTGGCCTTTATGACGCCCGACGGCTCCCGCCGACCCCCAAACACGCAGGTGGTCTCGGGGCGACATGGGGTGGCTCGCAGCCCGCGTCTTCCTCGCCCTCCTGAAAGGTGAGGCCCCGTCCCGTCCACATCGTCCCCTCTGCACCCCCAAACCTCCGGCCCTGGGTCCCACGCGGCCTCTCTCGTGGGGGCTCCGCCCTGGGCCCCCCGTGCGTCCTGGGCGTCGGGGTGCACGGCCCGCTCTGCTCGCGGGGCGGGGCAGGATTTGGGGGTTCGCCCGTCCATCCACGCGTGCCCCGCCCCCACCCAGCGCTGCTGTCGGCCGCGGCCCCGGACGCGGCGTCCACGGCCACGCCCGGGAGCCCGCTGTCCCCCGCCGAGTACGAGCGCTTCTTCGCGCTGCTGACGCCCACGTGGAAGGCGGAGACCACGTGCCGCCTGCGCGCCACGCACGGCTGCCGCAACCCCACGCTGGTGCAGCTGGACCAGTACGAGAACCACGGGCTGGTGCCGGACGGTGAGGGCGGGGCCTGGCGGGCCGAGGGCGGGGCGGGGCGGGAGAGGAGGGCGGGGCCTGGCGGGAGGGCGGGGCCTGGCGGGAGGGCGGGGCCTGGCGGGCCGAGGGCGGGGCTGGAGAGGAGGGCGGGGCCTGGCGGGCCGAGGGCGGGGCGGGGCGGGAGATGAGGGCGGGGCCTGGCGGGAGGGCGGGGCCTGGCGGGAGGGCGGGGCTGGGGTCCGAGGGCGGGGTGAGGGAGGAGGGGCGGGGCCTGGGTGGGGCGGGGCGGGAGAGGAGGGCGGGGCCTGGCGGGAGGGCGGGGCGGGAGAGGAGGGCGGGGCTGGGGTCCGGGGGCGGGGTGAGGGAGGAGGGGCGGGGCCTGGGTGGGGCGGGGCGGGAGAGGAGGGCGGGGCCTGGCGGGAGGGCGGGGCGGGAGAGGAGGGCGGGGCTGGGGTCCGGGGGCGGGGTGAGGGAGGAGGGGCGGGGCCTGGGTGGGGCGGGGCGAGGGAGGAGGGGTGGGGCGGGGCTGGATGAGGGGCGGGGCGAGGGATGAGGGGCGGGGCCTGGGTGGGGCGGGGCGAGGGAGGAGGGGTGGGGCGGGGCTGGATGAGGGGCGGGGCGAGGGAGGAGGGGCGGGGCCTGGGCGGGGCGGGGCGAGGGAGGAGGGGCGGGGCGGGGCTGGATGAGGGGCGGGGCGAGGGAGGAGGCGAGGGTCCGGGGGCGGGGTGAGGGAGGGGCGGGCGGCCTGCCCCCGCCTCACTCTCTTTCCCCCCCTCCGCCTCCCTGCCCCAGGCGCCGTCTGCTCCGACCTCCCCTACGCCTCCTGGTTCGAATCCTTCTGCCAGTTCACGCAGTATCGTTGCTCCAACCACGTGTACTATGCCAAGGTGAGGTTCCAGGGGTTCGAGGGCGGCGGGTCACGCGGGGAGCGGCCCCCTGGGGGCAGGGGGGAGCCCTGGACCCCCCCTGTAGCTCCCGCCTCCCTGCCTTCACCCCAGGATAGAATCCAGTCCATCAGACACAGGCCTGTGCAGTGGCTCCCGCCTGTCATCCCGGCTACTCAGGAGGCTGAGATCTGTAGGATCGCGGTTCAAAGCCAGCCCCTGGCCAGAAAGTGCATGAGACTCTTCCCTGTAAAAAAAAGTGCTCAAACAAAAGCAGCAGTAGAGCGCTCGCCTTGAGCCAAAGAAGCTCAGGGACAGCGCCCAGGCCCTGAGTTCAAGCCCCAGCACTGACTATAAGAAAGAAACAAATTCCAGAGACCAATCAGCAAAAGGTCAGGCTGGAGGCATGGCTCAAGCGGTAGAGCACCTAGCAGGTGTGGCAAGCCCAGGAACCAGCACACAGTTCCACAGTGTGACACAGACAGACACTACTTCCCCAGACCTCCATCCCCATCCGGGAGCCGTGGGGGTGGGGACGGAGGGGTCCCAGGGCAGGAAGGCCCACCCACTGCGGAACCCTTCCCAGCTCTCTTCCCTTCCTGCAGAGAGTGCGCTGTTCCCAGCCGGTCTCCATCCTCTCGCCCAACACACTCAAGGAGGTGGAATCGCCCATGGAACCCCCATCCACCACCACCGGCTCCCCCTCCGCCTCCCGGGCCACAGGTGACCGGCCTCTGCATTTGGGGTACAGGGTCCAAGGCCTTGGAGGGGGCTCCATGACCGAAGAAGTGGGGGAGTCTCTGTTTCTTTCCTTTTTTTCCATTCCAGCCAGTCCTGGGTCTTGAACTCGGGGCCTGGGCGCTGTCCCTTGAGCTCTTCAGCTCAAGGTTGGCACTCGACCACCTGAGCCACAGCGCCACTTCCGGCTTTTTGGTGGTTTGTTGGAGATCAGAGTCTCACAGACTTTCCTGCCCAGGCTGGCTTTGAACTGGGATCCTGGTGCTCGGTGCTTTGTTTGTTCTAGGATCTTGCTCTGTGGGTCAGCGTGGGCAGTGGTCGTGGATCACTGGCGGTGCTGATCCTCCCATGCAATGCACCTTATTTGTTTTTATTGGTTAAGATGGGAGCTTGTGGCCTTTTTGTTACAACCTCCCAATTTCAGTCTAACCTGAGTAGCAAAGGTGAGAGGCGTGATCCACCTTGACTGGCTACATTCGTTTGGGTGTTTGTGTTTTCTTGTTCAATTGTTTTCTTTCCCTCCTTCCCTCCCTCTCTTCCTTCCTCCCTCCCTCCCTCCTTCTTTCCTTCCCTTCTGTCCTTCTGTCTGACAGCTTCCTTCCATTGGCAGCCATCTTCTTCAATTTCTCTCTCCAGGTGTTTTTCACACATTGTCACTGATATGAAATTGTCACTTATATTATATAACAATGTAATCCTTTAAAATTGTCGGCATGCTAAATGATTTGGGGGGGGGGTAACAGGGTCTTGAACCCAGGGCCTGGGCACTGTCCCTGAGCTTCTTTTGCTCAAGGCTGGCGTTCTACCACTTGAACCACAGCGCCACTTTTTTTTTCTGTGGATGTGGTACTGAGGAATCGAACCCAGGGCTTCATGCATGCTAGGTGAGCACTCTACCACTGCGCCACCTGCCCAGCCCCTAAATGATTCTTTTTCCAGCAAATCACAGATGGCAGCTGGATTCCTTTCCTGACTGGCTTCTTCTGAGATCATAGCTCTAACAGTTGTTACTTTGTAGAAGAGACAAACTTGCAGAGAACTAGTGGAACTCTTATCTTTGTATCCAGGAGCAAATCCTGCTTGCCAGTTGTTACACATAACAGTCCAATTTCAGCACAAGTGTCTGGGAGCCTGGTCATCACCGTCGTTTTTTTTGTTGTTGTTGTTGGTCCTGGGGCCAGAACTCTGGGCCTGGGCGCTGTCCCTCAGCTCTTCAGCTCAAGGCTAGCATTCTACCAATTGAGCCACAGCGCCACTTCCGGCTTTTTCTGCTTATGTAGTGCTGAAGAATCGAACCCAGGGCCTCATGCATGCAAGGCAAGCGCTCTACCACTGAGCCACATTCCCAGCCCGTGCATAAAGGTTGTAAGCAAGCTTACGTTTTTAAATGAAAATTGGAGGTGGGCACTGGTGGCTCCCACCTGTCATCCCAGCTACTCAGGAGGCTGAGATCTGAGGATTGAGGTTCAAATCCAGCCTAGGCAGAAAAGGCCATGAGATTTTTATCTCCAATAAACCACTAGAAAACCAGAAGTGGTGCAGTGGTTCAAGTGGTAGAGCACCCACCTGGAGCTGAAGAGCTCATGGACAGCGCCCGAGCCTAGAGTTCAAGCCCCATGACCAACAAAACAAACAAAAAGTCTCACAGAGACTTTCTTGCTAGGCTGGCTTTGAACTTCCATCCCCAGATCTCAGCCTCCTGAGTAGCCAGCGAGAGCCACCAGCGCTGGACCTCTTCTACCTCTTTCTGTAGCAGGGGTGGTGTCTTGTCTGGAGGGGCATCTTTTCCCATGATGCCCTGGTGTAGCAAGTGCAGCTGGATTCCCTGTTTGATTTTCCCACTGTACCTGCGCAGCGTCTCCCAGCTGAGTTCAGCCCAGTGTGTACTACAGGCCTTGGGGGCGTGGCTGCGCGCTTCCTCATTCTGAACTGCACACGCTGGCCAGGCTCCAAGCAGGTTTTAGCCAAGCTGTTCCAATCTAGGGGATCAGGCGCTCAGCCTCTGCTAATCCTATCAAAATACCCAGCCTGGAAGCAGAGTGGCCTGACTATTGACTTCCCACGCATGTTATAAGTTAGGGCCGGGTGCATAGTAGGTATTTTTTACTTCTTCTGTTTGCCAGCCCTGGGGCTTGAACTCAGGGCCAGGGCGCTGTGTCCCTGAGCTGCTTTTGCTCAAGACTGGTGCTCTACCACTTGAGCCACAGCACCACTCCCGGTTTTCTGGGGGTTCATTGGAGAGAAGAGTCTTGCAGACTTTCCTGCCCAGGCTGGCTTTGAACTGTGTGATCCTTGGATCTCGGCCTCTTGAGTAGCTGGATTCCAGGTGTAAGCCATTAGTGTTGGGCTTTGGTTTTATTTTTTAATTGTGGCTGTTATTGCTTTGCTGTTGAATAATATGTAACTATGTACAAGTGTGACGTCTTTTCTGTTCCTTTGTCCTCTTTTTTTTTTTTCCAGTTGTTAAATATGTCTGTGGATAAACACACTTGGAATCCTGCAGCTTGGTGTTATGTCTTTTTTTTTTTTCTTTTTGCCAGTCTTTGTTCTTGAACTCAGGGCCTGGGCGCTGTCCCTCAGCTTTTTTAACTCAAGGCTGGCACTCTACCACTTGAGCCACAGCACCATTCCAGCTTTTTTTTTTGGTCATAGAGCTTGAATTCAGGGCCTGGGCACTATCCCTCAGCTCTTCAGCTCAAGGCGGGCGCTCTACCACTTGAGCCACAGCGCCACTTCTGGTTTTCTGGTGGTTCATGGGAGATCAGAGTCTTATGGACTTTCCTGCCCAGGCTGGCTTTGAACCACAATCCTTAGATCTCAGCCACAGCGCCACTTCTGGCTTTCCCTGTGTCTGTGGTACTGAGGAATGGAACACAGGGCTTCATGCATGCTAGACGAGCACTCTGCCACTGAGCCACCTGCCCAGCCCTATTTCTTCCTTCCTTCCTTCCTTCCTTCCTTCCTTCCTTCCTTCTTTCGTTCTTTCGTTCTTTCGTTCTTGTTCGCCCTGAGCCTTGAACTCAGGGTCTGGGCGCTGTCCCTCAGCTCTTCAGCTCAAGGCCGGCGCTCTACCACGTGAGCCACAGCGCCCCTTCTAGTTTTCTAGTGGTTCATGGGAGATCAGAGTCTCACGGACTTTCCTGCCCAGGCTGGCTTTGCACCGTGATCCTCAGATCTCAGGTCCTGAGTAGCCGGGATTAAAGGCGTGCGCACCAGCTCCCGGCTAAGGGTCTGTCTGTCTTTTCTCTCCTCTTTCGTGGGTGGGACCACGCCGCAGCCACGGAACGTCAGATCTTCCAGCCGTGGCCGGAACGCCTGAGCAACAACGTGGAGGAACTGCTGCAGTCGTCCTTGTCCCTGGGAGGCCAGGAGCAGCCCAACAGTCACAAAATGGGCGCCGATGCGCATAAGCAGGAACTGTTGCATGAGCACAAGACCGACGGGGTGCATAACGAGGAGGAAGAGGAGGAGGAGGGGGCGGAGGAGGAGGAGCAGGAAGAGGAGGAGGAGGAGGAGGAAGAGGAGCAGGAGGAGGAGGAGGAGGAGCAGGAGGAGGAGGAGGAGGAGGAGGAGGAGGAGGAGGGCAGGCAGGAGGCCGTGGGGACACAGGAGGCGCTGGAGAGCATGTCCAGTCTGCAGAGCGACTCGGAAGGCAAATTCCAGGCCGAGGCTCTGGCGGCCGCCGCGCCGTCCTTCACCCCGCACGTCCGGGAGGTGGACTCGGTCCCGCTCATGATGGAGAACATTCAGGATCTCATCCGCTCGGCCCAGGAAATGGAAGACACCAAAGAGGCCTCCGATGAGTCCTACTGGCGAAGCCACACTGGCAGGTACCGGCGGGGCTGACTCCCTCCCTGGCCTCCACCCGGCCTGGCCAGGAAGAGGTTCGCTGTCCTGAGCGTGCCCTGCCCGGCCACCAGGGGGCGCCGGTGGGCACAGCCCCCCCATCACCCCCACCCTGCCCCTGTCTTGGGCCTGGTGTGTCACCCCCCCCCCCCGCCCGCCCTCCCCTCGGCCCCCTCCACGTGTGACGAATGCTCTCAAGGAATGAACCCCCCCTCCCCAAAACCTGGAGTCCCTGCCACATGGATTCCACCTCTGCTCTATTCCCCCCCCACCAAAGTGGCACAATGTCGAAAAAGTTCTTTCTCCTTCCTTGATGAGTCGGCTTTGTTTGTTTGAGGGTTTGGAGACCGCGTTGCTTGCCCCAGCCGGCCTCACTTTGGCTCCCCGGCCGGGCCTCCATTTGCCGACCTCCGGCCTGTCAGCCTCCACTGGGATGACTCACACAGCGCGCCACCACCACCACGCCCGGCGCTGATCTGTCCCCTTTTCCCCCGGGGCCCTGGGTGGGTGGTGAGGATGAAGCTGCTCGGGGGGAGGCCGAGGAAGCCAGGCCACCGCCACCGCCGCCATCCCAGGCCGCGGCCAGTGAGACGTGTCTCCTTGCAGCCTTCTGCAGCTGCCGCACACCGATGCCTTGCTGGTGATGTGCTACTCCATTCTGGAGAACTCCTGCATCGTCACCCCCGCCGCCAGGGCGTGGAGCTACCTAGAGGAAGTGCTCCTGGGCTTCGGCAAGTCGGTACGCTGCCAAGCCCGCCACACGGCCTCCGCCTCCAGCCTCCTTCCTCCGGCCTCCTCCCTCCGGCCTCCCACCCCACCCCCGGCACAGAGACAGGAGAGACAGACAGACAAAAGTCAGAGACATAGAGGAAAGAAAGGAGAGAGAGGAGAGAACGAGCTGACCGCAGTGGCCACCGGAAGCCGAGGCCCCTGGGGCGGGGTCTGTCCTGGGCGGGGCCCCGGCCCTCCTGTGGGAGCCTGCCCACCCGTGAGCACGCACAACACGTCCAGACCCCGCTCGCCCCCCGACACACACACACCATTCTTTGCTCTGTGTCTGCCCTGGGTTTTGAACTCAGGGCCTGCGCTCTGTCCCTCGAGTCTGGCGCTCTACCACTTGAGCCACAACTCCATTGCCAGCTTATTTTTGGTAGTTAGTTGGAGAGCAGAATCTCATGGACTTGCCTACCCGGGGCTGGCTTTGAACCCAGATCCTCAGATCTCAGCCTCTTGAGTGACAGGTGTGGCCACCAGCACCCAGACCCAATTCACCTGCTCTTAGCCGCCTGTGGCTTTAAACAATTCCTGGACCTTTCCAGCCCTCAGTTTCCCCATACGTATTGGGGCGTCTACTATAATAGCACAGTTTGGGGCATGGGGGGGGGGCTTTTTAAATATTTTTTGTTTACTTTTTTGTCAGTGATGGGACTTGAACTCAGGGCCTGGGCGCTGTCCCTCAGCTCTTCATCTCAAGGCTGGTGCTCTACCACTTGAGCCATAGAGCCACTTCTGGTTTTCTGATGGTTTATTGGAGATCAGAGTCTGACGGACTTTCCTACCCAGGCTGGCTTTGAACCGGGATCCTCAGATCTCAGCCTCCTGAGTCGCTGGGATGATAGGCGGGAGCACCGGTGCCCGGCTAGTTTTGTTTTGCTTTTCTGGAGATGTCACTATGTGGGTGTTGAGAAGATGAAATAAGATGAAAATGGACAGCTCCAGTGTCCCCGCTGTGTCCCGCTCTGGAAATATTAGCAGGGAAGGGAAAAGGTCCGTGGGCTCCTAGGGATCCCTGTAGCTCAGCAGTGGTTAAGATGCCACTTGGGGTAAGGACGTTGGGAAGAGATCGGAGCTGTGGACAGAATTCTGAGCTTCACTACTGAAAGATCACATAGGCTGGGTGCCCGTGACTCCCGCCTGCCAGCCCAGCTACTCAGGAGGCTGAGATATGAGGATCATGGTTCAAAGCCAGCCTGGGCAGGAAAGTCTGTGAGACTTGGATCTCCAATAAACCAACCAAGAGAGCTGGAAGTGGCACTGTGGCTCAAGTGGTAGAGCACCAACTTTATTTTGGTCAGTTATGGGGCTTGAACTCAGGGCCTTGGCGCTGTCCCTGAGCTCCAGCTCCAGGCTGGTGCTCTACCACTTGAGCCACAGCACCACTTCCAGTTTTCTGAATGGTTCATTGGAGATCAGAGTCTCACAGACTCTTGCCTGGGCTGGCTTTGAACCATGGTCCTCAGATCTCAGCCTCCTGAGTAGCTGGGCTGGCAGGCGGGAGCTATTGATGCGCAGCTTTTTTTTTTTTTAGTAATTAATAAAAATAAAATAGGGGCTGGGCAGGTGGCTCAGTGGTACACAGTGCCCGCCTTGCATGAATGAGGCCCTGGGTTCAATTCCTCAGCATCCCATAAGCAGAAAAAGCCAGAAGTGGCGCTGTGGCTCAGATGGTAGAGCGCCAGCCTGGAGCTGGAGCTCAGGGACAGCGCCCAGGCCCAGAGTTCAAGCCCCACGACCAACCAAACAAAATATTATAGAATGTACAGAGGGGTTACACCTTGAGATGAACCAATTTGAACCAAAACTCTCAGGGACAGCACCCAGGCCCTGAATTCAAGCTCTGCAACTAGTGCAGAACACACACACACACACACACACACACACACACATTAAAAAAGAAAAACCCAGGGCTGGGCAGGTGGCTCAGTGGTAGAGCGCTTGCCTCGCATGCATGAGGCCCTGGGTTCGATTCCTCAGCACCACATACGCAGAAAAAGCCAGAAGTGGTGCTGTGGCTCAAGTGGTAGAGCACTAGCCATGAGCTGAAGCGCTGAGGGACAGCGCCCAGGCCCTGAGTTCAAGACCCACCACTGACAAAAAAGATAAACCCAGGCCGGGCGTCGTGGCTCCCGCCTGCCATCCCAGCTGCTCAGGAGGCTGAGATCTGAGGATCGCGGTTCAAAGCCAGCCCGGGTGGGAAAGTCCGTGAGACTCTGATCTCCCAGGAACGCCCAGAAAACCAGACCTGGCGCTGTGGCTCAAGGGGTCGAGCGCCCGCCTTGGGCTGAAGCGCTCAGGGGCAGCGCCCAGGCCCTGAGTTCAAATCCCCCCGCTGACAGCCCCGGCCCGCGCGGGACGCGGGGCCGCCGCCAGCCCGCCCCTCTGCCCCACTCTCCACCGCAGGTGTGCGACAGCTTCGGGCGGCGCCACCGGCCCACGTGCGCGCTGTGCGCCTTCTGCTCGCTGAAGCTGGAGCAGTGCCAGGCGGAGGGCGACCTGCGGCGCCAGCAGTGCGACAGCTCGCACCGCACGCCCTTCACCAGCATGCTGCTCACCGCGCAGAGCATGTCGGTGGGCACCCAGGTACCCGGATGGCGCGGGCCGCGCGGGGGGCGGGGCCGCGCGGGGAGCGGGGGGGGGGGGGCAGGGGCGGGGCCGGGGGCCAGGGGTCGGGCTGAGCTGGGGGTGGGGCGGGGCCGCGCCGAGGGGGCGTGGCGTGGCGGGCAGGGGGCGGGGCCGGGGGCCAGGGGTCGGGCTGAGCTGGGGGTGGGGCGGGGCCGCGCTGAGGGGGCGTGGCGTGGCGGGCAGGGGGCGGGGCCGGGAGCCGGGGGGCGGGCTGAGCTGGGGGTGGGACGGGGCCGCGCTGGGGGGCGGGGCCTGGCAGGGGGCGGGCCTGGGGCGGGGGTCCGGGCCGCGCTGGGGGACGGGCAGGGCCCTGGGGGCGGGGCCGCGCTGGGGGCGGGGCAGCACGGGGCGTGGCCAGGGGTCGGGGCGGGGCTACGCTGAGGGGCGGGGGCGGGCCCTGGGGGCGTGGTGGGCCCTAGGGCGGGGCTGCGCCGGTTCCTCCAGGGGGCGGGGCCGGGGGCCGGAGCCAGGCCCTGGTGGGGCGTGGCCGGGCCGCGCTGGGGGCGTGGCTTAGCGGGCCCGGGGGCGTGGCCGGTCCCCGGCCGCCCCGCCCCGCCGCAGTGCTCGGCGCGGCCGCCGGGGGCGCGCGCGGCCCACGCACGCGTCGCTGCGTCCCAGGCAGGGGCCCGGCAGGGCGGCCGCTTCTACGGGCTGGAGCTGTACGGCGGCCTGCGCATGGACTTCTGGTGCGCCCGGCTGGCCACCAAGGGCTGCGAGGACGTGCGCGTGTCCGGCTGGCTGCAGGCCGAGTTCCTCAGCTTCCAGGACGGGGACTTCCCCACCAAGGTCAGCCGGCCGGGAGGGAGCCGGGCTGGGCGCGCACGCCTGGAATCCCGGCCAGAGCCGGCCCCGAGTTCGAGCCCCGGGTCCAGCACACACACACACGAGCGGGGACAGGCCCCTTTCCTTCCCAGCCTGGCTTTGAACCCCGATCCTCAGCTCCCGTCCAGGCTCCTGACGGGCCTCTTCCTCCCTCCCCCGGCGTAGATTTGCGACACCGACTACATCCAGTATCCCAACTACTGCTCCTTCAAAAGCCAACAGTGTCTGATGAGGAACCAGAGTCGAAAGGTGAGCTCCTATGCTACCCTCACAACCCCTCCGTCCAGCGCCCCAGGTGCCTCCAGGCCAGGCTCCCTTCTTCCAGAGCCTGGGGTGCCGGGGAGCAGTTTCTGGGGGACGGGCCTCCGCAGGAAGCCCCACACACACCCCCCAGGTCCAGAGCAAGCCTGACCTTCTGAAGAGCTAGCAAGCTAGACAACAGGGAGAAGTAGGAAAGTTGGACCCGTGCGCATGCGCATCGGGAGCCTTCAGATGGGCTGAGAGCTCGATTTTTGTTTTCCCAGGCCTGGGGTCTTGAACTCAGGGCCTGGGCGCTGTCCCTGAGCCTCTTTGGCTCAAGGCGGGCGCTCTACCCCTTGAGCCACAGCGCCACTCCTGGCTTTGTCTGTGTCTGTGGTGCTGAGGAATCGAACCCAGGGCTTCATGCATGTGAGGCGAGCACTCTACCACGGAGCCACCTGCCCAGCCTAGATGAAGGATTGTTGTTCCTCTTTATTGTGTGTCAGTCCTGGGGCTTGAACTCAGGGCCCGGGCGCCGTCCCTGAGTCTCTTTGTGCCCCAGGCTGGCGCTCTACCCCTTGAGCCACGGTGCCAGGTCCAGCTTGTTCTTCTCGGAGAGGAGAGTCTCAGGGCTTTCCTGCCTGGGCTGGCCTGGACCTGCGCTCCTCACATCTCAGAGCTGGGATGACAGGCGTGCGCACCGGCGCCCGGCTGCCTCTCTGCGCTGTAGGTGTCACGCATGCGGTGTCTGCAGAACGAGACGTACAGTGTGTTGACGCCGGCCAAGAGCGAGGAGGTGGTGCTGCGCTGGAGCCAGGAGTTCAGCACCTTAGCCCTGGGCCAGTTCGGCTGAGCTGGGGGCCCCCCACCCCCCCATCCCTGCCCAGGCCCTGCATCCCGGGCCCAGGGCGGTGCCTGATGGGAAATCTCCCCACCCCGGCCAAGTCTTTTCTATAAAACGGTTTATTTGCGTGGAGCTCCCGTGGCCTGTCTTGCTTTCGTCTCTACACTAGTCCTGGGGCTTGAACTCACAGCCCGGGCGCTGTCCCTGAGCTCTTTCGCTCAAGGCTGGCGCTCTACCACTTGAGCCACGGCGCCCCTGCAGCTTTTTGCTGCGTCCTTGGAGATCAGAGTCTCCCAGATTTTCCTCCCCAGGCTGCCTTTGAACTTGGATCCTCTGGACTCCCCCCCAGCCCCCTGGCCAGCTCCCAGCTTCACCAGCCAGCGGGGCAGGGTGGAGCCGGGACTCAGGGAGGGCGCAGCCGAGCCCGGCTCAGCCTCCAGGGCAGGCTGGAGAGGAAGGGCAGGGCAGGCGGGGACAGGTAGGAGCCGTGGGTTAGTCACCGGGCTGGGGTGGGCGTGCCGGGCCAGAGTTCCCGGAAACGTCAGGCGGGTGTGAACGGCCGACGTGAAGTCGGTGACAGGACGCGAGTTGGGGCTGGATTGAACACTCGCTTCTGGAGCTTTCTTTTGTGGTCTGTCTGTGAAGCTTTCTGAGATCACTGTCCTCCCCCCTCCCCCGTGTCTCTCTGTCTGTCTGTCTGTCTGTCTCTCTCTCTCTCTCTCTGTCTCTCTCTCTCTCTCTCTCCTGCGCTTTGTGGGGGTTGGGGAATTTCAGGGAGCCAGGGCACAGAGCTGAGGTTAGGGAAGGTGTGGCAGTCATTCCCAGGCTGGGTCTACAGCAGGTCACACCAGCCCTGGTCAGCTCAGCTCAGAATGGTGCAGCATGGAGCTTGGAGCAGTAGAGGATTCAGGTAAGGCCAGGGTGATCATGGGGTGGGGGTGGGGGCCCCCATAGACACAGGGAGGTTGCACCCCTCTTGTAGAATGTGGGGAGAGCGGAAATGATGGATCCTCTCCCCATCGAAGCTCTTTTTTCGGTCTCTTTCCTTTTTTTGGTGCTGGTACTGGGATTCGAACTCAGGGCCCGGGCTCTGTCCCTTTGGTTCGTTTATTTTCTTCAAGGATGGCGCTCTGCCACTTGAGCCACCGCTCCACGTCCAGTTTTTTGGCAGTTCACTGGAGAGCAGAGTCTCCTGGGCTTCCCTGGGCTGGGTTGGAACCGCCACGCAATGAGCCGGGCGCCGTGGCTCACGCCTGTCATCCCAGCTACCAGGAGGGCTGAGGGCTGAGGTTGGTGGTTGAAAGCCAGCCAGAGCAGGAAAGCCCGTGAGATGCTCAGCCCCAAGGAGCCACCAGAAAGCCGGAAGTGGAGGTCTGGCTGAAACAGCTAATGGTTACAGCCAGGGCCCTGAGTTCAAGTCCTAGTACCAGTTCACACACACACACACACACACACACACACACACACACACACACACACACACACCAATGGTAGAGAGCTGGGGAAGGTCAGATGTGAGAAATGTCCACGATGACTTTTATTTTGTTATTTTGGGTCGGTCATGGGGCTTGAACTCAGGGCCTGGGTGCTGTCCCTTCCAGGCTGGTGCTCTACCACCTGAGCCACAGCGCCCCTGCTGGTTTTCTGGTGGTTCATTGGAAGATCAGAGTCTCACGGACTTCCCTGCCCAGGCTGGCTTCCAACCTCGATCCTCAGATCTCAGCCTCCTGCGTAGCTGGGATGACAGGCGGGAGCTACGAGGCTCAGTCTGCTGAATAGAATGGTGAACAAATGGTGTAACTATTCCTACCCAGGAAAGCAGGGACGGTGAGACTTCTCAGTCTCGAGTAGCCGGGATTACAGGCGTGAGCAGCAGTACCCGGCCTCATGCGTTCCTCAGTCTCAGTAGTCATCCATAGACCCCGTCCTCCTTGGTGGAATGAAACATCCGTTGCTTTCTTTCAGTCTGCTTTCTTCCATGACCCCCCCACCCCCACCCCTGTGTCTACCTTACCCTCAGGGAGGGTTGGGGTGCAGGTTGAGTGCCCGTTCCCCAATCCACCTTCTCCACTTCCCTTTTCCACCCGCCTCGTCTCTGGCAGCTTTTCCCAACTTTGCCATCATCTGGACTGGCTCGGTGCCACACCACGCTGCCATCAGCACCTTCGGGGTGCAAGGGAGTGGGGGGGCTGGGGGACCAGGCAGGGACCCCACAGCTGCCAGTGCTCCGTGCGGCTCCCGCCTGTCACCCCAGCAACTCAGGAGGCTGAGATCTGAGGATTGAGGTTCAAGGCCAGCCCAGGCAGGAAAGTCTGGAGACCTTTTTTTTTTTTTGTCAGTCGTGGGGCTTGAACTCAGGGCCTGGGCGCTGTCCCTCAGCTCTTCAGCTCAAGGCGGGCGCTCTACCACTTGAGCCACAGCGCCACCTCTAGCTTTTCTGTGCATGTGGTACTGAGGAATCGAACCCAGGGCTTTATGCATGCTAGGTGAGCACTCTACCACTGAGCCACCTTGAAATAAGGTCTCAGTAAAACTTTGCCCAGGCTGATCTGAAACGTCAAATCTTTCCTCCAGGAAGGTTACAGGCGTGCGCCACCATGCCCGGCTTTGAGTTTCCTAATTGTAGGGTGCTTCGTGTAATGGTTAAAAGTGATCGTGGGTCATGGTAATTATAGAATCAACTGTTATGGAAAACCCAATGTAAACAGGCCTTTCAAAGCATACGGCTGCCACGAAGCTGGTTTTACCTGTGGAATATTACACTGCCATTTTGATAGAACAAATATAACAAAATTATGAGTGTGCTCACTGGTTGGGTGTGGAGTGGGGATTAAACTGGTATTCTTTTATTGTTGTTATCAGTTGTGAGGCTTGAACTCAGGACCTGGGCGCTGTCTTTGAGCTCTTCAGCTCAAGACTGGCGCTCTACCATTTGAGCCACAGCACCCCTTCAGGATTTCTAGTGGTTTCTTGGAGAAATAAGAGTCTCAGGGACATTCCTGCCCAGGCTGGCTTTGAACCACAATCCTCAAATCTCAGCCTCCTGAGTAGCTGGGATGACAGGCGGGAGCCACAGCACCCGGCCATGGTGCTCATTTTCAACTAGAACTTTACCTTCTACTCTGAGAAACAGAAACACAAAGTTTCTAAGGAATTGAAAACAAAACAAAGTGGGTTCTTGTTTGTTTGTTTGTTTAAACACAGAATCACTTTGTTGGCAAAGCTGGTCTGGAATCCCTGACCTCCAGTTCCATTTGCACTCAGACACTTGAATAGCTGGGACTAAAGGCGGGTGCCACTGTGCCCGGCTTCATTGCTTAAGTACTTATAAGGAGAAAGTGTCAGGAGGTATACTTGCGTCTGTGTGTGCTCGAAAGTCGAGTTTGCCAGTTTTGTGGTTGGAACAAGAAGGAAGCAGGTTCTTCTACTGCATTTCAAATGGACAAGGGGGGAAGTAAAATAAATGTGTTCCTAGGGCTCGGTGCAGCTGGGCACCGGTGGCTCACGCCTCTCATCCGGACTACTCAGGAGGCTGAGATCTGAGGATTGTGGTTCAAAGCCAGCCTGGGCAGGAAAGTCCATGAGATTCTGATCTCCCATGAACCACCAGAAAACCAGTAATGGTGCTGTGGCTCAAGGGGTAGAGCGCCCGCCTTGAGCACAAAGCGCCAGGGCTGGCACAGACACACACACACACAAAGGCACACTTTGGTGAGACGTATGTGTGCGCTCACGTGCACACAAGTTAGCTATGACATTGGGGTGGGCGGGACTTCCTGTGGGGGAGGGGGAGGGCCTGTAGCCCACATCCGTTCCCCTGATTTCCTTCTCTCGGCCCTGTGTATGTGGTTACCAGTTTTGCCTGCAGAGACAGCAGGTGCTGTGGTTGGTACTGTCTGCCTGCTCCGACATTTCCTGGTCTCACTTCCCTCCCAGTCTAAAGTCTCCATCACAGGATCCTTCTAGAACATTCTCTAGCTCTTATCCCCTGGGCTTTTTCACTGAAGGCTGGCACTCCCCTTCTGAGCCACGCGTCTGCATCCAAGCTCTTGGTTGGCAGGCTGGAGATCAGTCTCCCAGTGTTGTGTGCCCGGGCTGGCTTCGAACCAGGATCCTCCGATCTCAGCCTCCAGAGAAGCTGGGATGACAGGCGGGAGCCACCAGCGCCCAACCCAGCGATGTATGCTTCCCCATTGACAGATGGGGAAACTGAGGGTTCAGAGTGATCCTGCACCCCAGCTGAGCACTCCAGGGCGGGGATGAGGCTGAGACTTTGAACTGGGATTCAGAGTGTGGACTTTAGCAAACGCCGCTGATAACAGCTGGAAAATGCTACTTGTTATCTTGGCCCTTGGTTTTCTTTACTAACTTCTGTGTGATCGGACTCCTAATAGAATCTAAAGTAGGCTAGATAAGGCCTTTGTTGGGTACAGGAACAGGCCTGGAATCTTCTAAAAGCTCTGTGAGCATTTGGAGGGGGGGAGGTGGAGGTGAGGGAATCTGCCAAAATCACAGCCTTGTGGCTGGTTAGCAACTCGGGCCCTGAGTTCAAGTCCATGACAAACAACCACAGAAGAGAAAACCCAAAAGATTAAATTGTGTGTGTGTGTAAGAGAGAGAGAGACAGAGACAGAGACAGACAGACAGAGACAGAGACAGAGAGACAGACAGAGACAGAGAGAGTGTGTGTGTGTGTCACATGGGGCTTGAATTCAGGGTTTGGAGTTGATTCTGAGCTCTTTTGCTCAAGTTTAGAGCTCCTCACTTTAAACCACAGCTCTACTTCCGGTTTTCTGAGTGTTTTATTGGAGATCAGAGTCTCATGGACTTTCCTGCCTGGGCTGGCTTTGAACCACGATCCTCAGATCTCAGCCTCCTGAGTGCCTGGGATGACAGGTGGGAGCTAGCAGTGCGTAAGATGAATTTTTTTGGGGGGGGGTCACAGATGAAGTAACACAGCGTTGAGACAGGAGTGACACTTAGGTGGTACGGAGTGTGTTTTTGTTTGTGCCAGTTCTGGGGCTGGAACTCAGAGCCTTGAGTTCTCTCTCAGTCAACTTTCGTTGGGCTCAAGGCTGGTGTTCCAGCCCTTGAGCCACATCTCCACATCCATCTTTTTGCTGGTTCATTGGAGAAAAGCATTCTAAGAACTTGTCTGCCCGGGCTGCCTTGGGAACCACGATCCTCCTATCTCAGCCCTTGAGTAGCTGGGATTACAGGCGCCCCCCACGGCACGTGCCTCTCACTCAACTCCACTTGCTTTTCCAATTCCAGATCTTCACTGCGGAAGAAACCATGACCTCCCGCCCCGGAGTCAACCCTGGGCAAACCCTTGGTGCCCCCCTGCGCCCCAATTCCCAGGCTCTGGGTGACCGGGAGCATTGCACGCTGAGCTCTGGATATGTACCATGATGCCACCCGCCTAGCTCTCCTGTTCACCCGCCATGATGTGGACCAGCTCGCCACTGGTGGCCAATTCCTCCAGCGATCTTCCTTCTAACGGCACCCTCCCCCCTTGCCGGGACTACAGGACCACCCACCGGGTGCACATGGCGGTGTACAGCCTGGTGCTGGCGGCCGGCCTTCCCCTCAACGCGCTGGCGCTCTGGGTGTTTCTGCGGGCCCTGCGCGTGCACTCGGTGGTCAGCGTGTACATGTGCAACCTGGCGGCCAGCGATCTGCTCTTCACGCTGTCGCTGCCCCTCCGTCTGTCCTATTACAGCCTCCACCACTGGCCCTTCCCCGATCTCCTGTGCCAGCTCTCGGGCGCCGTCTTCCAGATCAACATGTACGGCAGCTGCATCTTCTTGATGCTCATCAACGTGGATCGCGTCGTGGCCATCGCGTATCCCCTGCGCCTGCGCCACCTGCGCCGGCCCCGCGTGGCGCGCCGCGTGTGCCTGGCCGTGTGGGCCCTGATCCTGGTGTTCGCCGTGCCCGCGGCGCGCGTGCACACGCCCTCCGTCTGCAGCTACGGGGGCCGGGCCGTGCGGCTGTGCTTCGAGAGCTTCGGGGACGAGCTGTGGAGGGGCCGCCTGCTGCCGCTGGTGCTGCTGGCCGAGGCGCTGGGCTTCCTGGCGCCCCTGGCGGCCGTGCTGGCGTCGTCGGGGCGGGTGTTCTGGACCCTGGCCCGGCCCCGGGCCGCCCCGAGCCGGCGCCGCCGCACGACGGTGCGCCTCCTGCTGGCCAACCTGCTCATCTTCCTGCTCTGCTTCGTGCCCTACAACTGCACGCTGGCCGTGTACGGGCTGCTGCGCGCGCAGCTGCTGGCCGCCGGGCCCGGGGCCCGCGCGCAGGTGCGGGGCGCGCTCATGCTCACCGTGCTGCTGGCCGGCGCCAACTGCGTGCTGGACCCGCTGCTGTACTACTTCAGCGCCGAGGGCTTCCGCAACACGCTGCGGGGCTTCCACGCCGCGCGCGCGAACTGCACCGGCGCCCCCCACGGGGCCACGGAGCCGCTGGCCGGGCGGCCCGCCCGCCCCACGCACGCCCCCACGCAGGAGTTGCTGCAGCTCCCCGAAGCCCGCAAGCCCCCCGCCCAGAGCCCCCCGGATTCCGCCCTCTGAGCGCCCCACGAGGGACCGACCAGGCGGGCAGAGCAGCGGTATCCTCTATGCAAATGAGGTGGGAGGGGCATCGTCCTGGACGCCAATAACAGGGCAGAGCATCCTTCTCTATGCAAATGAACTGGGCAGAGTGCCGTGGTCCTCCATGCAAATGAGATGGGCGGGGCACCAGCCGCCTCTATGCACATGGGGCAGGAGGAGCATCCTTACCCTCCATGTGAGGTGGATGAGACATCGTTATCCTCTATGCAAATGAGGTGGGAGGAGCTTCATCATCCTCTATGCAAACGGACTGGGCAGAGCATCGTTATCATTTCTGCAAATGAACTGGGCAGAGTGCGGCGGTCCTCTATGCAAATGAGCTGGGCCAGGCAACAGCTGCCTCTATGCAAATGAGGCAGGAGGAGCATCGTTACCCTCTATGCAAGTGACAGCCTTATCCTCTATGCAAATGAGGTGGGAGGGGCATTGTCCTCTATGCAAACGGACTGGGCAGAGCATCGTTAGCATCTATGAAAAGAAGAGTACGAAGAGTCTCACAGACTTTCCTGCCGGGGCTGGCTTTGAACCACGATCCTCCGATCTCAGCCTCCTGAGTAGCTGGGATGACAGGCGGGAGCCACCAGCTCCTGGCTGGTACTGACTTCTTGGTGAAGTTGGGGAAAACAGGCGGAAAGCCTTCCTGCAAGCCGAGGGAAATAAAATTATATACTTGCCCTGGCTCAGACTGATAAGTGGGGTCCAATATGGGGATCTGGGGTTGAGGCAGCTGCGGGGACTGAGTGCTTTAGAATCTCAAGTGTTTGGTGACCCCAACTTCAGAGAACTCCCACCACCTGCTAACTTCTGGGCTGATCTTCCAGCCATGGGGCCAATGCCTCTTACGTCTCGCGTGGTTTTCTTCTGCTCAGCAGGAAGGCAGAGTACGACGTGTATTCCATATGGATGGAATTAGGTTTCTTGCTTAGAGATGTGTAACATTGGGCCGGGAAGGTGGCTCAGTGGTAGAGCGCTTGCCACGCATGCGTGAGGCCCTGGGTTTGATTCCTCAGCACCACATAAGCAGAAAAAGCCAGAATGCTTGCCTTGAGCTGAATTGCTGAGGGACAGCATCCAGGCCCTGAGTTCAAGCCCCATAGCTTTGTCTGCTCAGGGCTGGTGCTCTGCCACTTGAACCATACTGCCATGTCTGGCTTTTTTGGGGGTTCATTGAAGATGAAAGTCTCAGAGACTTTCCTGCCCTGGCTGGCTTCAAACCATGATCCTCAGATCTGAGCCTCCAGAATGGCTGGGATTACAGGCGGGCCCTACTGTACCTGGCAAATGAAACTTTTCTTTTTGTCTTTTTTTCTGTCTTCATCTTAATTCTTGACCCCGTTTGCAATTCATGCCTTCTGCCCCCTTTTTGAATTTCCTCCATTCTATGTGCTTAATATTTTCTCTGCTTTGCCCAAAGGAGAATATTCTTTGTATTCTGGTCTCCTGCACTTTCTGCTTGCAAAAATTAAGGAGTTCCAAAAGGCTTTGTGTCATTTATACTGACACGTTAGACCTTAAAGCCATTTTATTTAATGTGTGTATGGACGCTGGCACTCAAGCTCTGGTCCTGGCTTTTTAAAATTTTTTTGCTGGCTGGGTGGAGATTAAGTACCTCCCAGATTTGTGTGCTCAAGCTGCATTTGAACCTTGATCCCCAGATATCGGTGCTGTGTGTAAGCTAGGATTACAGGTATGAGCCATGGGCATGGGATAAACATGGAGGCTTGAACTCGGGCGCTTTGACTGGCTAAACAGTCTACCATGCCTCGACCCCTTCTGTTTTTCAGACAGGGTCTCAAGCTTTTGCCCTAGGCTGGCCTTGAATCATTAACCTTCCTCACCTCCATTTCCCTTCATGGCCTGGATTCCAGGGGTCTGCTACCACACTCAGCGTATTTGTTGAGATGGGGAAGTCCCACTAACTCTTCCCATAAGCTGGCCTTCAACTGTGTTCCTCTCTTTGTCTGCGTCCATAGTAGCTGGGATCTCAGGCTTATATTTCCATACCCCAGCCAGCTAATAAGTTTGTTTGTTTTTGGTTGGCTGTAGGGCCTGAACTCTGGGCCAGGGCACTGTCCGTCAGCTCTTCAGCTCAAAGCTGGCGCTCTACCACTTGAACCACAGCACCACTTCTGGCTTTTTCTGCTTATGTGGTGCTGAGGAATCGAACCCAGGGCCTCGTGCATGCAAGGCAAGCGCTCTACCACTGAGCCACCTGCCCAGCCCCGTGGCCAATAAGGTTTTAAGACATGGAAATACACTGCACACATTTCATTAATTGGGAGAGTGGTTATGGCATCACATTTCATGAAGTTTCTGGAACTTTCCACAGCCTACATACAAGAGAAGTAGAGTGAAAAGGACAAATGACATTTTAGTAGCATTATGAAAAGTTGTGTGTGAGTGTGTGTGTGTGTGTGTGTGTGTGTGTGTGTGTATGTGTGAGTCCTGGGACTTGAACTCAGGGCCAGGGTGCTATCTGTGAGCTTTTGTGCTCAATGCTGATGCCCTACCACTTTGAGCCACAGCTCCATTTTGACATTTTGTTAGTGAATTGGAGATAAAGAGTCTCACAGACTTTCCCACCTGGGCTGGCTTTGAACCACGATCCTCAGATCTCAGCCTCCTGAGTAGCTGGGATGACAGGCGGGAGCCACCAGCACCCGGCATGAAAATACATTTGACTTCCAGAACTTTCTCAAAGACGTGGTTCCAAAGACATACCTTGAGATCCACACTTGGATTACTGTGTTAAGATTTCACACCTGATTTTTTCCAGAGCATTCTATAGAGAAGTGTTTCAACTCAGGACTTGGGGTGTTATAGCTCTGTACCCCAGTTTGTTTGTTTGTTTGTTTTGCTGGTTAGTTGGAGAGTCTCCTGGACTTTTCCTGCTTAGGCTGGCTTCAAACCATGATTTCCTGGATCTCTGCTTCCTGAGTAGCTGGGATTACAGGTGTGAGCTATGGGTACCTAGCTTGAAGTGTTGTATGACCGATTGTTAATGGCTGTCCTGAAGGCTTGGGGCTGCTCGTGGGCACACACAGGAGCTGTGGGAGTTGTGGGATCGAATCCCACACATCTTCTCTCGAAGAAGAAGGAACTGGACATTCCAGAGAGAAGAGTTCAAGGAAGTAAGTGTGATCCGCAGGAATAGCGTTGTCCTGGCCGCATGAAGACAAGAAAAATAGTTGTCTCCTTTTCCTCTTTGCCTGTGTGTGTATGTGTGTGTGTGTGTGTGTGTGTGTGTGTGTGTGCTGGTCCTGGGGCTTGAACTCAGGTCCCTCAGCTCTTCAGCTCCAGGCGGGCGCTCTACCACTTGAGCCACAGCGCCACTTCTGGTTTTCTGGTGGTTGATTGGAGATCAGAGTCTCACAGGCTTTCCTGCCCAGGCTGGCTTTGAACCGTGATCCTCCCATCTCAGCCTCTTGAGTAGCTGGGATGGCAGGCGGGAGCCACAGGGGGGAACATCCTTCAGACCCTGACATCAGTGAGTTGCTGTACAGGTTTCTGTCCCGATGTCTGCTTCTCGGTAGTGTTTTATTCCGTGTGTGTGCTTTCCCCAGTGTGTCTGTGTTACACTCCCGCGTGTATCTCTAGTGCCCTGCGGATGATTTACAGTGGTAAAGCGACCCCTGGTGGCTGCTCTGAGGAACTGACCTAAATTCCTCCCTCCCAGCCCAGCTTCTGACCTCTCTCTATGTCTGGGTGGGGCATACAGCCCTCAGCCCACCGAACTTCGTGGTCCAAAAACATAAAATAATAATCTTTGGAGTTTGGCCCTCCCCAAAAGTTACTAATGGGGGACCCAGGTGCTACTCAAAAGACTCACATCTAGAGGATTGGGGTTTGAGGCTCACCTGAGCCCAACAGTCTAAGATCAGCAAAAGGCCAGACTGGAGGCATAACTCAAGTGGTAAAGCACCGGCCCAGAGCTGACAAAGTCCAGTGCCAGACAGAGACTTAAAAGCCTGGTACTAGCCGGGCACCAGTGGCTCCCACCTGTCACCCCAGCTACTCAGGAGGCCGAGATCTGAGGACGGTGGTTCAAAGCCAGCCCGGGCAGGAAAGTCAGTGAGACTCATCTTCAATAAACCTCCAGAAAACTGGAAGTGGTGCTGTGGTTCAAGTGGTAGAGCACTCGCCTTAGGTTGAAGAGCTGAGGGACAGCGCCCAGGCCCTGAGTTCAAGCCCCACGACTGACAAAACAACACAAAACTGGTACTGGCACATGGGTGCACACACACACACACACACACACACACACACACACACACTGCACAAATAAAAATCTAAAAACATGCTTGAGTATTTTGCATATGTAAGAGCATAAGTAGATTCTAAAATAATCCAAACAATGTGTGTGTGTGTACCTGTGAGTGTGAGTGAGTGTGTGTGTGTGTGTGTGTGGACTCCAATCATATATGTCAAAAAAAAATCTTCTAACCTACTGTATACTTTATTTATCCTTCGCTTTTTTGGTCGGTCATGGGGTTTGAACTCAGGGCCTGGGCGCTGTCCCTCAGCTCTTCAGCTCAAGGCTGGCGCTCTACCACTTGAGCCACAGCACCACTTCTGGCTTTTTCTGCTTATGTGGTGCTGAGGAATCGAACCCAGGGCCTCATGCATGCAAGGCAAGCGCTCAACCACTGAGCCACCTGCCCAGTGCTTCGCTTATGTATTCTAATGTTGTTCGTTGCTTCAGTGTACTAAAGTGAATCACGTGGGCCGACTTGGCTTTTCTTCGGTTCTCAGATGCAACCCGGAGCTAAGTGCTCAACAAACACGCGTGGAATGAATACACAGATTTCTGTGAAGCACTCTGCTGTCCAGCCGAGCGTGTAGAAGTGGGGGGCTGGGATTACCGTGGGTCCTGAACAGGCCTTGCGGATTGAGTTAGTGGACAAGGTGAACCCCTGAATGCTCACCCGGGAGGTTTCCCAGGGAAATTCAAGGGTGGTCTGGGATAAAACATTAGACAGAAAGAGAAGGGAGCCGGCTGGGCAGATGGCTCAGTGGTAGAGCGCTCGCCTAGCATGCATGAAGACCTGGGTTCGATTCCTCAGGACCACATATACAGAAACAGCCAGAAGCAGCGCTGTGGCTCAAGGGGTAGAGTGCCAGCCTTGAGCCAAAGAGGCTCAGGGACAGCGCCCAGGCCCTGAGTTCAAGGCTTGGGCGCTGGTGGCTCACACCTGGTATCCTGGCTTAGCTACTCAGGAGGCTGAGATGTGAGGATCCTGGTTCAAAGCCAGCCCCGGGAAGGAAAGCAAAGTCCAATCAACCACCAAAAAGCCTGGGGTGAAACTGTGGCTCAAGGGGCAAAGCACTCACTTTGTACTACAAAGTTAAAGGACAGCACCCAGGCCCGGTGTTCGAGTCCCATGCTCACACAAAAGCGAAAATCAAACCAACACAAACCCAGTTTCCTTTCCTCTCATTTCACTGGCAAGCTCCTAATCCACTCACCTGCCCCCTACACCGTTTTTGGGGGGAAGGGGACCTCTGAGACTTGACTCCCAAGCCTGGGGGTAGCTTTTTTAGCTTAAGGCTGGCCCTCTACCACCTGTGCTACGCCTCTACTTCTGCCTTTTTGCTGGTTCAGCGAAGACAAGAATCTCACAGACTTTTAGGTCCTGGCTGACTTCGTTTTTGTCGATCACGGGCCTTGAACTCAAGGCCTGGGCGCTGTCCCTCAACTCTTCAGCTCAAGGCTGGCGCTCTACCACTTGAGCCACGGCACCGCTTCCAGTTTTCTGGTGGTTCATTGGAGATGAGAGTCTCATGGATTTTCCTGCCCTGGTTGGCTTTGAACCGTGATCCTCAGATCTCAGCCTCCTGAGGAGCTGGGATGACAGGCGTGAGCCACTGGCACCCAGCACACCTTTTCTTTAAACTTGCTCAGCCCCCTCTTTTGTACATGGTGTGGCTGAAAGGGGGGTGTCCTACAGCCCCCCCCCCGTAGTACTTTAGGCTTCATGTATTTGGCTGGGATCTCTTCCACAAGTGTACCACACATTTCCACCCCCTCAGCAGCGAGCAACTGTCTGGTGCTTGAGTTCCTCCAAGTCGGCCTCCTTCCGGTGAAAAGAGTTAGGGCAGTGAGGGTAAAATACGAGTAACTAGTCTTCATACCTGACAAATTCAGCAGAACCAAGACACAGACATCTCTTTCTTGTGGTCCAGTCTCACCTTAAGGGAATCCCTGTCAGGCCACAAGGATGGCATGGAAGAATTGGGGAGCTAAATCCCACCCCAGGAACGCTTCCTGTCTGTCTGGGGGGATGTCTGGGGGGCTGGTGGCTCCCGCCAGTCATCCCAGCTACTCAGGAGACTGAGATCTGAGGATCGCAGTTCCAAGCCAGCCTGGGCAGACAAGTGCAGGAGATCCATCGCTCTAATGAGGCACCAAGAAAAGAAGCAGAACTGGAGCTGTGGTCCAAGGGGTTGAGCGCCCACCCGGAGTGAACAGGCTCAAAGGGGGATGGTGTCCAGGCCCTGAGTTCAAACCCTAGTACCAGCACAGAGGAGAAGAAAGAAAAAGGAAGGAGGGAGGGAGGGAGGCTAGAATAAATCCTAAGTGATCGAGGGAGAATGGAAAAGCCAAGAGTTTGTGGGAAACCAAAGACTTGGAGAACTTTGGACTCAAACAAACCTGGGGTACTGACTTCCGGGGGCGCTCAGGTCCTGCGTGACCTGGGGTGGCCTTGGAGGTGTCCCTCCCACCCAACGCCTCCAGGTGTGGAGGAGATGGCGCCCCCCCCACTTCCCTGCCAGCTAGTGCCAGGCCCGGTGTGTCCCCAGGGGGGACCGATCCCCCCCGTCCTGGGGGTGCAGGGGTGGGTGACTCAGGGCAGGGCAGGTGGAGGGCGGCAGGATGGAGGGGCAGCGGGCGGGGTGGGGGAGGACGGGGAGGACCCGGGCTGGGAGAGGGCCCCGGGGCGCAGGGCGGCCGGCCGGCCCCGGGAGGGAGGCGGCGGCCCGGGCAGGCCGGCCAGGCCGGGCCGGGCGGGGAGGCGGGACAGCAGGCAGGCCGCGCTGTGTGCGACCGGCGACGACGACGCCGGGCTGGGGTTTGGCCCACAGGTCAGGCGTCTGGCAGTATTATGGGATGGCGAGAGAGGCCTTAGGAGACAGGGGAGAGTATTATGGGCTGGAGCAGCCTTCGGAGACAGGGGAGGGGGTGTGTGTGTGTGGAGTATTATGGGCTGGTGAGGGCCCGGCTCCAAGTGGAGGCGGCGGGAGGAAGGGGGTGCGGGGCGGGGGTGGTGGTGGTAGCGGGGAGTATTATGGGCTGGAGGCCTCCTGCGACCAGAGGCGAGAGTATTATGGGCTGGCGAGGCCTTCAGTGGCCGGCGGGGGTGGGGGGGAGCGGCGGGGGATGGCACCGGCTGCATGTGACTGGGGGGGGGCACGCCGGGGGGGGAGCTTATTATGGGATGGCTCTTTGTACCTACGGCGGGGACGGCTTCTCCGGGAGATATTATGGGATGTCGCGTGTGGGAGGGGGAGGGGGCCGGGGGATCATTATGGGATGGTGGTGGTGCAGCACGGGGAAGGGGGGCCCGGGGAGCCCTTCCTCCCACCAGCACCCCCCTTCCCGGCCACCCCGACCCCCCTCACCTCCTCCTCCCCGCCCTCCCCGCCGGGGCCCCGGGGGACACCTGAGATGCATCCCCGCACGCGCCCCGCGTCCCCCCGGGACGGCTGACCCCGGCGCCGCGTCCACCTGCACCCCGGCCCCCCCCCCCGCCCTCCCCACCGAGGGGCTCCCCTCCCCCACTTCCTCCCCCGCCGTCGCCACGGAGCCGGCGGCCGGCTATTATGGGATGGCGCTCCCTCCGCCGGGAGGGGGCGGCCGCCGCGGAATGTCTCCTGTGGGTGGCTATTATGGGATGGCCGCGGGGGGGGCCGGTGAGGAGGGTTATTATGGGATGTGCCCTGCCCAGCCGGGTGCGGCTGTCCGGGGTAGGGGACGGGGGGGGGGGGGTGGGGACCCCGAGACTGACCCCGGCCCGCGCGCCCCCGAACCCCAGCACCGACCCCGGGGTCCGCGGTGCGCGCCGGGCTGGGGGGCCCCGAGGACGGGGTGCCCCGCGCACCCCCACACCGACCCGCGGGCGGTGACCCCAGGACCCCTTCCCCACGCGGGGCGAGGGCGAGGGACGGAGGCCCAGCAGGCCCGGGGCTCCATCCGGGTCCCCCCGCTTGTGTTCATCAGGGGATGGCCGGGGAGGGGATGAGAGCACACGCACGCGCACGCACGCACACGCATGCGCAGCCCCGCGCGGGCGCGCACGCCTGGCGCCCCAGCTTCTCCGGAGGCCGAGATCGGAGGATCCCGGTTCGAAGCCAGCCCGGGCAGGAAAGTCCCGTGAGACTCTGATCTCCCACGAACCCCCAGACAACCGGAAGTGGCGCCGCGGCTCAAGGGGTAGAGCGCCAGGCCCTGACTTGAAGCCTTTCGGCCCATCGATCCACCGATCGATGGATCGATCGAGCGATCAAGTGCTTTCTGGCCTAGTCGAGACCTCAGGTTTTCCCGGCCAGGTCTCCAGGGTGGATCCTGACCCCCCCCCAGAAGTGAGAGCCGGCTTCGAGGTCTTCCTGGTCTACTTCCGGTCAGGAAGACGCCTTCCCCATGCGGAAGTTCCGGCTGGCTGCCTGACTTCCCGGGTTCCCGGGCCTGGGTGACCCCAGGCGGAGGGTGCGCGGCTCCCTGTAATCCCGGCTCCTGAAGATCCCGCCCGGCAGCACAACGCCGGAAGTGGCCTTGTGGCTCCAGGGCCAGGCCTTGAGCCAAGCAGGACCCCAAAGCCCCGAGTTCAAGCCCCAGGATTGTCCCCCCCCCCCCCACGAAATCAACCAAGAAAGGGCACAAAGAAGAGGCCGAGCCTGGGAGCGGCGCCCTGTAATCCCGGAACCGGCAGGATCATCGTGAGTTCGAGGCCAGCTGGGGCTGGGTAACCACCCAACTGTGGTAGGCTAAGGAAGTCTCCAGAAGGAAGAACTTAACGCGCCTGATAGGATTTTCCCCCATGAAATCCCTTTGTAGGGGACAGATAGGAGGAGATCATCTTTTCTCTTGTCTTCCTCCTCCCTGCTCGCCTTCCTCTCCGCTCCACTTCCTTTCCCACTTTCTATTCCCCCTCCCTCTTCCTCCTCTCTCCTCTTTGCTGGCATCCCCAGACCTAAGACATTAGTAATAAATATCTATACCTATGTCTATACATATTTCTAGGTATCTATTTAAATAATCATATATGTGTTTTCTTGAGATAGGGTCTGGTCTCATGGTCCAACCCAGGCTGGCTGTGAAGTTCCCCTCTACCTTGGCCTGCTCAGTACTGGGATTACAGGCCTGCACTACTAGGCCTGCTAGATGATCTCGACTAGTCGTCACCCTTGAATCCTTTCCGATCACTTTCCAGCCTCTAGCCTGGGACCTCCCGGAGCTCCATCCCGTTCTCTCTCCATCTGGCGTGCTGGTTTATGGGAGGCACACGCGCGTGTGTCCCCGTGGTATTCTCCGTGCTGTCCAGCTCTGTGGGAATCTGCTGCCTGAAATGTGAGCAGTAGTGAACAGAGGGAGACCCAGGGGGTCAGCTCTGGGGGTGCAGGTCGAAGGATCTTCCCTTCCCTTCTGGGGGTGCGGGGATAAGCTGGTCCATTCCAGGGGGCCCAGGACTGGTTCCGGCTCTGGAAGGCCCGTGTGCACCTTAGCACGGGGTGCTGCGGCTTGAGTTAAAGTCTCTGCAGATGGTTCTCGTTGGTTTGATCAGCGTGGCGTCGGCCGGGTCACCTCAACACCGATGGACAGGCAGCCTGGGTGGGGTGCAGGGGAGTCCCAGGTCGGGCGCCCCCAGGATCAGGGGGTGAGGGCAGGGAACCCGCCGAGCCCGAGGCCGGCGGGCGGCCTAGGCCTGGAGATCAGGTGTGCACCGGTGGGTGGATGGGCGCAGGGGTGGGGACGCCGCCGCGTGGGCAGCCGCCGCCCCACCCGGCCTCCTGCTCCGGGTGTGGGGAGGAGATTGACAGCTCGGGGGAGGGGGTGGGACCGGAGGGGGCATTATGGGATGCGGCTGGACGGGCACCGTGTGGAGGAATGCACAGGAAGCATTATGGGATGTGACACCGGCCAGCGCCGGGCATCTCGTGGCATATGTCTGGTTGACCCTGGGCTCCTTGCCATTATGGGATGTCGGGGGCTGTGGGCGGAGTAAAATTATTATGGGATGCATCTCCTTTGGCCCCCTCCCCCCAGCGTGGACGTGGTAGGTGTCCGCGGGAGGGTGACAAGTGGGCTGCTTCATCGCCAGAGGTAGCTTACCTCTGGGGACAGCGGGAGAAGAAGGTTCCAGGCCCAGGGCAGCTCTTGGGGGTTGGCTATTATGGGATGTCCGTATAGAAAGTGGGAGACTGATTATTACGGGATGTGTGTGGGAGGAGGCCGAGTGTCCGTTGTTGTAGTATGGGGGGGGGGAAGAGCCCTGCGAGTTTCTGACTATTATGGGATGTCAAACTGGGGGTGGATGAAGGGTAGTTATTATGGGATGTCTGTGGGGGATGGGGACGAGTATTATGGGATAGGAGGCTGAAGGGCTGGGAGGGGCGCTTATTATGGGATGGCCGTGGGGAGGGAGGGGTGAGGAGTTATTATGGGATGTTGGCTTGAGGGCCAAGAGTGAAGAAGTTGGCAAAGGGGTGGCTATTATGGGATGCCCGAGGAGGAGGACCGGGGTGAGTTGCAGGAGGTCCCCGGGAGGAAGGGGTCAGCAGCCCCCGCCACCCCCGCCCTGGCATCGGTGCGTCCGGAGAGGGCACGCGGGGGGGGGGGGGTGCGGGGCTGGGGTGTCCGTGTGTATTATGGGATGGCCAGGAGGTGGGCGGTTGCCCGGGTGACACGCGCGCGCGCTCGGAGGGGGCGTGGCCAGCGGTTGCCTGAGCGACGAGGGGGCGGGGGTTGCCCGGGAGACCTGGGAGGAGGGTGGCGGGAGTGGAGGGGGGGTTGGAGTTGGTGGAGGTTATTATGGGCTGTCCGGGGGGGGCGGGGCCTGTGCGGTGGGATTTCCCGGCCGGTGTTTCGGGCCCTTTAAGAGGCAACGCCGGAGCCGGAGCCATTTTCCCCCCTTCGGCCGCGGCGAGGAGGAGCCGGAGCGGGAGTGACACCGGGCCGGACCCAGCGCGCCCCGCGGCGGCTCCGGGGTGAGGAGGGCGCGGGTCGGCGTCGGGGCGCCCCCCACGGCCCGCCGGGCCCGGGGTCCCCCCGCCCTGCCCCCCGCCCCCACCGGCCGGGCGGGGCCGCCCCCCTCCCCGGGGTGGGGTCGGGAGGGGTCCCCCCCCCGCGGGCTCCCACCCTGCCCGGCCCCCCGGGGACACGTGGCGCCCCCCCCGGCCTCGGGGCGGCGGGACCCCCGCACCCCCGCGGGTCAGGGGGGGGTCGCCCCGGAGGCCGGGCTGGGGGGGCGGGGGTCTGCCCGGCCGGGGGACCCCGGGCCCGGGGCGCGCCCGCACCCCCGCTCCCGTGACCTTGTGTCCCGCTCGGACCCCCCTCCCCTCCCGCCCGGCTCCGCGCGGGGGCGCCCTCCCCTCCCCCTCCCTCCCGGGGGGGGTTCTTCCTGGGGACCCCGTTTCCGGGCTGCTCCCCCCCCCCGTCCTCCCCTCTCCGGGAGTGTGGAAGTAAAGTTGGGGTCGGGGTGCGCGTCACCGACCCCCTCCCTCCCCCCGCAGTGACTCGGCCCCCGGCGGAGCGGCGGCAGCGCCGGGCCCCGAGCCCGCGCGGGAGCGGAGCGGCGGGCATGGCGTCGGGCCTGGGCTCCCCGTCCCCCTGCTCGGCGGCCAGCGACGACGACGACATGGACGCGCTGCTCAGCCACAGCCTGCCCGCGCCACACCCAGGTACCGGGGCCGCGGGGGGCGGCCAGACCCGGAACCGAACAGGGAACTTTGTCGGCCGGTCCGTCCGTCCGTCCGTCCTGCCGCGCCGGCTCCCGCGGAGGAAGTTTGAATCGCGCTCCGGGCGGGGGGGGGGCGAGGGGAGGGAGGGCACCCTGGGGCTCCCTCCTTGGGGAGCGCACGGAGCCTCCCCCTCTCCCCCCTCCGGAGGCCTCGGGGCGCCCCGATGCGTTTTGGGGCGCCGTGCGTGCGGGGTCCGGGCCTCGGCCCCCCCCATGGCCTCTGTCCGGCCTCGGCCCCGCCCGGCCTCCCCGCCTGCACCTGCCGGGCCGCCTTTGTCTCCGGCAGTGGGGAGCGGGGCCCCCCGCCCCGGGTCTGGCGGCACCGCGTCCAGCGCCCCGGCCTCTGCCGCCCTCCGAGGGAACTTTCGGGAGAAACTTCGGGCTGGAGGCGGGGGACGGCGCCCCGATGATCGGAGGGGTCCGGGCGGGCGCCCCGTGCTCCCGGCCTCTCTGGGAGCAGCCCAGGGTGGGGTGCTGCCTGGGGGTCCCCAGGGACCCCCCACCCCAGGGATCGGGCGGCCTCGACGCTGCCCCGGGCGCCGGGGTGACCCAGTGCTTCCCACTGGCCGCAGCCGGCCCTGCCCCGCGCCCCCAGCTGCCTCTTCTCAGCCAGTTTGCTGATGGCCGGAGTTGAGGGGCCCCTGGCCCTCCCGGACCCGTCCCTGTCTCCTCCACGCCTCTGATTGGGGGTGACACGGATGGTCGGGGGAGAAATCTAGAAAAGTAGTCTTTCTGGAGCGGTGCCGGCGTTCTGGCCCCAGGGGGTGGGAGGGGCCTGGTGGGGGGCCGGAAGGGGCCGGGCCAGACATCTGAAGAGCCAGTTCTAGAGGTCAGGATGTGGAGTTGGGGGGGCGCTGCTGCCACCCCAGTAACGAGGCCTCTCTCTGGGGTGAGCATGATTTCCACGTGCCACCAGGTGTCTTGTGTGGCGAGGTGATGATCTACCTAGCCCAAGACTTTCTGAAGTGGCTTCCATCCCTTAAACTAAGGCTTCTGGGTGCCTTCAGTTTTGGGGGAGACGACTCTACGGCGTGATCACAGTGCTCCTGAGCCTTTGAGTTCTTGTGATGGTTTGAAGGCCAGGTAGAGGGACATCCGGGCGCCTGTCACCCTAGCGACTCGGAGGGAAGCTGAGATCTGAAGACTGAGGTCTGAAGCTGGCCCCAGGCAGGGCAGAGTCTGTGAGACTCTTCCCCTCCCATCAGCCAGCCACAGAGCTGCGAGTGGAGGTGTGGCTCAAGCGGTAGAGCACCCCCAGCCTGGCTTAGAAAGCTCAGGCATCAAAAAAGAAAAATAGGAGCTGTTGCTCTTTGTGTGGATCCTGAGCTTCTCTGCCCCAGGACATTTGGGGTGTAAACCAGGTCACACACCAGAGTCCGTGTTAGAGAAGGGGGGGGCGCACTCGCACCTGAGCCCACAATCACTTGGGAAGTGTGTGTGTGTGTGTGTGGGGGGGGGGGTGGAGATCCTTTCCCCTGTAGCCCCGCCCCCTCCCTGCCACTTCCTGTCCTCTCTGTTGGCAGCTGGGTGCCCTGGGCTGGCTGCTGCGGTCAGAAGCCATTTTCCCTCGTCTCCCTGGGTGAGGCCGGGTTCCTTTCCCTTTTCTGCAGCACCCCCTCTCCCCCCCCTCCCCAGGCGGGGGTGGCTAGGGAAGAGGAGAGGAGGTGTGCCTGTGGGTTCTGCTCCCCCCTTCCCCCCTAGCCCTGCCTGGGCGCTTCCAGAGGTAGCCAGGCTTTGTGTGTGCGGGAGGAGGTGGACGCCAGATGGGAGGAGGATTTGGGGGGTGTGGGGGGGGACATGGTGACAGCTGGGCTGATTTGGGCCCCTGGGGAGAAGAGGCTGCTGACCTAGGAGAAGCTGGCGAGAAGGCTGCACTGGAGATGGAGAAAGGAAAATGTGTTAGAAAGTGGGTGTGTGTGCTTGGGCTGCCACCTGAACTTGTGTGTGTGTGTGTGTGGGGGGGTTTGAGCAGTGATGACTTCAAAGGAGTTAGAGAAGGGTAGAGTTGGTGGCCAGGCTCTTGCAAACCAGCATTCTTCCAGTGGGGCGAGCCGTAGATGTTCTGTGCTTAGTACCTGCCGCACTGGGGACCTTCCCCGCTCCTCCTCTGATTGATGGACGGGTGTTGGACCCTGGGCCGTGTGGTTGAGCCAAGTTGGTGGCCGGCTGCCCGATGGGGGTGGGGAGGTAGGGGTGGGGGGGCTGGGTGGTTTCATGCAGCTCTTTGTCTGGTTACGTCCTGGCTTGCATCTTCCGTGCAGAGGATTAGGGGTTCTCTTGAGAGGGATCTGGGGTGAGAAGGGGTGAGGGCCCATGTCTCCTCACCTTTTCCTTTTTGTCTTTTTCTGCACCACCAGTTCTGGGGCTTGAACCCCGGGCCTAGGCGCCATCCCTGAGATGCTTTTTTGTTTTTTTGGTCAGTCTTGGGGCTTGAACTTGGCCTGGGCGCTGTCCCTCAGCTCTTTAGCTCGAGGCTGGCGCTCTACCACTTGAGCCACAGTACCACTTCGGGTTTTCTCGTGGTTCATTGGACATAAGAGTCTCACAGACTTTCCTCCCTGGGTTGGCTTTGAACTGGGATCCTCAGATCTCAGCTTCCTGAGTAGCTGGGATGACAGGTGGGAGCCACCAGAGCCCCTCTTCCTAACTATCTACCCCTTGAACCACAAAGCACCACGTCTGGCTTTTTTTTTTTTTTTTTTTTTGGTCGGTCGTGGGGCTTGAACTCTGGGCCTGGGCGTTGTCCCTCAGCTCTTCAGCTCAAGGCGAGCGCTCTACCACTTGAGCTACAGCGCCACTTCCGGTTTTCTGGTGGTTTATTGGAGATAGGAGTCTCACGGTCTTTCTTGCCCGGGCTGGCTTTGAACCGCGATCCTCAGATCTCAGCCTCCTGAGTAGCTAGGATTACAGGCGTGAGCCACCAGCGCCCGGCTCACGTCTGGCTTTTTCGGTGTGGTACTGAGGAATCGAACCCAGGGCTTCATGCATGCCAGGCGAGCACTCTACCACTGAGCCACCTTCCAGCCCTCACCTTGTGCTATTCTGACTTGACTTTGTGAATGCAGACAACGAAGATGATCCTGAAGAAGACTTGTCAGAAGCAGAGACTCCAAAGCTGAAGAAGAAGAAGAAGCCGAAGAAACCTCGGGATCCGAAAATCCCGAAGAGCAAGCGCCAAAAAAAGGAGGTGAGTGGGTGAGGGAAGGGCGGAGGGCAGGAACGGCAGGCAGGCGCTCGGGGACAGGGCGCAGGGCTGATGGCGCTGGTCCCTGGGCCTGGGGACCTGGTCCTGAGGTCGGCCTGTGTGCAGCGAGCCGTCTGTGTCTCCCTCCCCCTCCCCTGCTCCAGCGTTTGCTCTTGTGCCGGCAGCCGGGGGACAGCTCTGGGGAGGGCCCCGAGTTTGTGGAGGAGGAGGAGGAGGTGGCCCTGCGCTCGGACAGTGAGGGCAGCGACTACACACCGGGCAAGAAGAAGAAGAAGAAGCTGGGGCCCAAGAAAGAGAAGAAGAGCAAGTCCAAGCGGAAGGAAGAGGAAGAGGAAGAAGATGATGATGATGATTCCAAGGTGCCTGGCCCATCTGTCACCCCCCAATCCGCTCCTCACCTGGGTTTCCCAGACATGACACTGTCTCTCTTTTTTGGGGTGTGTGTGTGTGTCATAGGTCTTGAACTCTGGGTCTGGGCGCTGTCCCTCAGCTCTTCAGCTCAAGGCGGGTGCTCAACCACTTGAGCCACAGCACCACTTCCAGTTTTCTGGTAGTTCATTGAGAGTCTCGCAGACTTTCCTGCCTGGGCTGGCTTTGAACCTCTATCCTCAGATCTCAGCCTCCTGGAGTAGCTGGGATGACAGGCGGGAGCCACTGGCACCCGCTTTTTTATTGTTTTGATGCTGGTCCTGGGGTTTGAACTCAGGGCCTGGGCGCTATTCCCAGCTTTTTCCAGTCAAGGCAAGCACTCTACCATTGGAGCCACAGCGCCACTTCCGGCTTTCTGGAGATTCACTGGAGATAAGAGTCTCATGACTCTGCAGGAGCCCAGGCTGGCCTTGAACTGTGATCCTCAGCTCTCAGCCTCCTGAGTAGCTGAGAGTTTATGCTCGCAGCACTTTGCCTTTGCTTTTAGTGATTTCCTGGCTGCTCCCTTAGACCCCCGCCCTACGCCCCAGCCCGGGTTCCCTTGCTGGGTGACGGGGCGCTGACTGCGTCCTTCCACCTAGGAGCCCAAGTCTTCGGCTCAGCTCCTGGAGGACTGGGGCATGGAGGACATCGACCACGTGTTCTCGGAGGAGGACTACCGCACCCTCACCAACTACAAGGCCTTCAGCCAGTTTGTCCGGTAAACCCCGGGGGCCCGGTGTGTGTGGGGGCAGAGGCCTCCCGAGTGTCACCTTGCTGCTGCGTCTCTCTCTGAACCCCCTCTCTCTCCATTACTTCATCAGACCCCTCATCGCCGCCAAAAACCCCAAGATCGCCGTCTCCAAGATGATGATGGTCTTGGGGGCCAAGTGGCGGGAGTTCAGCACCAACAACCCCTTCAAGGGCAGCTCGGGGGCGTCCGTGGCGGCGGCCGCGGCGGCCGCGGTGGCCGTGGTGGAGAGCATGGTGGCCGCCACCGAGGTGGCCCCGCCGCCGCCGCCCGTGGAGGTGCCGATCCGCAAGGCCAAGACCAAGGAGGGCAAAGGTGACGGGCGTCCCGCGGGCAGGGGGGGGTCCGAGGGCACGGGGGGGTCTGGGCGCAGGAGGGGGGTCCGGGGGCAGGAGGGGGATCCGGGCGCAGGAGGGGGGTCTGGGCGCAGGAGGGGGGTCCGGGGGCAGGAGGGGGATCCGGGCGCAGGAGGGGGGTCCGGGCGCAGGAGGGGGGTCCGGGGGCACGGGGGGGTCCGGGCGCAGGAGGGGGGGGTCCGGGGGCACCGGGGGGGGGGGTCCGGGCGCAGGAGGGGGGTCCGGGGGCACCGGGGGGGGGTCTGGGCGCAGGAGGGGGGTCCGGGGGCACGGGGGGGGGTCTGGGCGCAGGAGGGGGGTCCGGGGGCACCGGGGGGGGGGTCTGGGCGCAGGAGGGGGGTCCGGGGGCACCGGGGGGGGTCCGGGCGCAGGAGGGGGGTCCGGGGGCACCGGGGGGGGGGTCTGGGCGCAGGAGGGGGGTCCGGGGGCACGGGGGGGGGTCCGGGCGCAGGAGGGGGGTCCGGGCGCAGGCAGCCCCGCCGCCACCCCGCCGTCCCCCATCACTGACGTCCATCCGCTCGCACTTTAGGTCCCAATGCGCGGAGGAAGCCCAAGGGCAGCCCCCGCGTCCCCGATGCCAAGAAGCCGAAGCCCAAGAAAGTGGCTCCCCTCAAGATCAAGCTGGGAGGCTTTGGCTCCAAGCGGAAGAGGTCCTCGGTGAGAGGCGCCTTTGGGCAGGAGGCGGGGCTTGTGCGCATGCGCGTGTGCGTGGGTGCATATGGTGTGCGCATGCGCGTGCAGGAATACAGCGCATACATACGGGTGTGCGCGTGCACGATACACGTGTGCATACAGGTGTGCTGCATACGTGTGCATGTGTGCGTGAATACATGTGCGACTGTACATATGCGCGCACGAATACACCTGCACACATAAGGGTGTGCATGCATCCGTGTGTGCACGCATGTGTGAATACATGTGCGAGTGCGTTTATGTATGAATATATGAGCATGCGTGTGCCTGGAGACGGGCACGCGTCCATTCTCGTAGGCGCATGCGTGCGTATGAGTACGTGTGCGCATGCGTGCCCCCCCCACCTTCCCTGCGCAGGTGTGGAGCTGGCCCCGGCTCGCACCTCCCGCTTCTCCCTCCACGCGTGCGCGTTTCACCCTCTCCTTCCTCCTCCCGCCAGAGTGAGGACGATGACCTGGACGTGGAGTCGGACTTCGACGACGCCAGCATCAACAGCTACTCGGTGTCGGACGGCTCCACCAGCCGCAGCAGCCGCAGCCGCAAGAAGCTGCGCACCACCAAGAAGAAGAAGAAAGGTGCGTGTCTCGTCCGATGTGCTGTCGGTGGCATGCGGGCCCGGGGGGCGGCCCCGGGGTGCAGCATCTCCCCTCTGGAGATCGGGGTGGGGGCGGCGGGGTGTGCTCTGGTGACTGGGCTCCCCTCTTCCTTGCCCAGGCGAGGAGGAGGTGACTGCTATGGATGGTTATGAGACAGACCACCAGGACTATTGCGAGGTGTGCCAGCAAGGCGGCGAGATCATCCTGTGCGACACGTGTCCCCGAGCCTACCACATGGTGTGCCTGGACCCCGACATGGAGAAGGCCCCCGAGGGCAAGTGGAGCTGCCCCCACTGCGTGAGTCCCTGGGGCGGGGCTGGCTGGGAGCCCACGGGGGCGGGGCTGCCTACGGGGCGGGGCTGCGAGGCTGAGGGGCGGGGCTGGCTGGGAGCCCGAGGGGCGGGGCTGCCTACGGGGGCGGGGCTGCGAGGCTGAGGGGCGGGGCTGGCTGGGAGCCCACGGGGGCGGGGCTGCCTACGGGGGCGGGGCTGCGAGGCCGAGGGGCGGGGCTGGCTGGGAGCCCACGGGGGCGGGGCTGCCTACGGGGGCGGGGCTGCGAGGCCGAGGGGCGGGGCTGGCTGGGAGCCCGAGGGGCGGGGCTGCGAGGCCGAGGGGCGGGGCTGGCTGGGAGTCCATGGAGGCGGGGCTGGCTAGGAGCCCACTGGGGCGGGGCTGCGAGGCCGAGGGGCGGGGCTGCGAGGCCGAGGGGGAGCCCACGGGGGCGGGACTGCGAGGCCGAGGGGCGGGGCTGGCTGGGAGCCCGAGGGGCGGGACTGCGAGGCCGAGGGGCGGGGCTGGCTGGGAGCCCACGGGGGCGGGACTGCGAGGCCGAGGGGCGGGGCTGGCTGGGAGCCCACTGGGGCGGGGCTGCGAGGCCTTGGGGCGGGGCTGGCTGGGAGCCTACGGGGGCGGGGCTGGGAGGCCGAGGGGCGGGGCTGGCTGGGAGTCTACGGGGGCGGGGCTGGGACCCCATGTGGACAGGGCTGGAGTCCACGGGGGCGTGGCTGGAGCCCTTGGGGGCGGGGCGGGGCTGTCCACCTGGGAGTCCTGGGCGCAGGCGCAGAGCAGCTGGGGGGGCGGGGCTGCACTCATGGCGCTCTCTGCTCGGGTCCTGCAGGAGAAGGAGGGCATCCAGTGGGAGGCCAAAGATGACAACTCGGAGGGCGAGGAGATCCTGGAGGAGGTCGGGGGGGACCCCGAGGAGGAGGACGACCACCACATGGAGTTCTGCCGCGTGTGCAAGGACGGCGGCGAGCTGCTGTGCTGCGACACCTGCCCCTCGTCCTACCACATCCACTGCCTCAACCCGCCGCTGCCCGAGATCCCCAACGGGGAGTGGCTGTGCCCGCGCTGCACGGTGAGCGCCCGCGCCCCGCCACCCCGAGCGGCTGGGATGACAGGCGGGAGCCACCCAGCCGGTTCCCGGGGAGGCCCGGAACCGTGCCCTTCACCCCGTGCATTTGAACTCTCGTCCTCTCAGTGTCCAGCTCTGAAGGGCAAAGTGCAGAAGATCCTCATCTGGAAGTGGGGTCAGCCGCCGTCCCCCACGCCCGTGCCGCGGCCCCCGGACGCCGACCCCAGCACGCCCGCCCCCAAGCCCTTGGAGGGGCGGCCGGAGCGACAGTTCTTCGTCAAGTGGCAGGGCATGTCCTACTGGCACTGCTCCTGGGTGTCGGAGCTGCAGGTGAGATGGGGTGCGGGGAGGTGTGTGGTCCCTGTGTCCACAAGACCCCCACAGACACAGACGCTCACCCCCCCCCCCCCCCCCCCCCCCCCCCCCCCCCCGTCCCCCAGCTGGAGCTGCACTGCCAGGTGATGTTCCGCAACTACCAGCGCAAGAACGACATGGACGAGCCGCCTTCCGGAGACTTCGGGGGCGACGAAGAGAAGAGCCGCAAGCGGAAGAACAAGGACCCCAAGTTCGCGGAGATGGAGGAGCGCTTCTACCGCTACGGGATAAAGCCCGAGTGGATGATGATCCACCGGATTCTCAACCACAGGTACCCCCGCGCCCCGACCCCCACTCGAGCACGCGGGCCAGCACCAGTGCCGCACGCCTGTAGTACCGGCCTGGCCCTGGGTGTGCCTTTGAGTCCGGTTGATGGGCTTTCCTTCCCCACTTGGCAGCGTGGACAAGAAGGGCCACGTGCACTACCTGATCAAGTGGCGCGACCTCCCCTACGACCAGGCGTCGTGGGAGAGCGAGGACGTGGAGATCCAGGACTACGACCTGTTCAAGCAGAGCTATTGGAACCACAGGTGCACGGCGGGAGCCTTTGGGCCGAGCTGGGCTTGGAATGCAGAGCCGGGCACTTGCTGGGCGGTGCTGGGCCGCTGCGCCACGCCTCCCGCAGCGGGGATGTAGCCAGGCCCCAGGGCACGTGGGCATGTTTCTTGTCTTCCTCAGGGAGCTGATGCGGGGCGAGGAGGGCCGGCCTGGCAAGAAGCTGAAGAAGGTGAAGTTGAGGAAGCTGGAGAGGCCGCCCGAGACGCCCACGGTCGATGTGAGTCACACACGACGCGCTCGCCGCCATCTTACTTTCTTGTTGGTCGTGGGTCTTGAACTGGTGGCCTGGGCGCTGTCCCTCAGCTCCTCCTCTCGAGGCGAGCGCTCTACCGCTTGAGCCACAGCGCCACTTCCGGTTTTCTGGTGGCTCATGGGAGATCAGAATCTCACCGACTTTCCTGCCCGGGCTGGCCTTGAACTGCCATCCTCCGATCTCAGCCTCCTGAGTCGCTGGGACGACAGGCGTGCGCTCCTTGACGCCTTTGGCCAAAAGGGAATCCTTGCCTCCTCAGCCCACGGTGAAGTACGAGCGGCAGCCCGAGTACCTGGACGCCACGGGCGGCACCCTGCACCCGTACCAGATGGAGGGCCTGAACTGGCTGCGCTTCTCCTGGGCGCAGGGCACCGACACCATCTTGGCTGATGAGATGGGGCTGGGGAAGACGGTGCAGACTGCCGTGTTCCTCTACTCGCTCTACAAGGAGGTGAGCTAGAGACCCGTCAATGGGGGTGATGGGGCTGCGTGGGGAGGCCGGGCCGGGGAGGCCGGCAGGCGGTGGAGGCCGGGCCGGGGAGGCCGGCAGGCGGGGGAGGCCGGCAGGCGGTGGAGGCCGGGCCGGGGAGGCCGGCAGGCGGGGGAGGCCGGCAGGCGGTGGAGGCCGGGCCGGGGAGGCCGGGCACTCACCACCACCTTCCCCTCCCCCTCCAGGGCCACTCCAAAGGCCCCTTCCTCGTGAGCGCCCCGCTCTCCACCATCATCAACTGGGAGCGGGAGTTCGAGATGTGGGCCCCCGACATGTACGTGGTCACCTACGTGGGCGACAAGGACAGCCGCGCCATCATCCGCGAGAACGAGTTCTCCTTTGAGGACAACGCCATTCGCGGAGGCAAGAAGGCCTCGCGCATGAAGGTAGCGGCGCGGGGGCGGGGCCACAGGGCGGGGCCTCGAGGGGCGGGGCTGTGGGCGGGGCGGGGCCACAGGGCAGGGCCTGGCAGAGTGGGGCTGTGGGTGGGGGCGGGTCCACAGGGCGGGGCCTCGCGGGGTGTGGCTGTGGGTGGGGGCGGGTCCACAGGGCGGGGCCTCGCGGGGTGTGGCTGTGGGTGGGGGCGGGTCCACAGGGCAGGGCCTCGCGGGGTGTGGCTGTGGGTGGGGGCGGGTCCACAGGGCGGGGCCTCGCGGGGCGGTGCTGCGGGCGGGGGCGGTGCTGCGGGCGGGGGCGGGGCTGCGGGCGGGGGCGGGGCTGCGGGCGGGGGCGGGGCTGCGGGTGGGGCCTCGCGGGGTGAGGCTGTGGGCGGGGCCACAGGGCGGGGCCTGGTAGAGTGGGGCTGTGGGTGGGGGCGGGTCCACGGGGCGGGGCCTCGCGGGGTGTGGCTGTGGGCGGGGCCACAGGGCGGGGCCCGGGACCTGCCAGGCCGCGCTAACACGCATGCCCCTTCCCCGTGCAGAAAGAGGCCTCGGTGAAGTTCCACGTGTTGCTCACGTCGTACGAGCTCATCACGATCGACATGGCCATCCTGGGCTCCATAGACTGGGCGTGCCTCATCGTGGACGAGGCCCATCGGCTGAAGAACAATCAGTCCAAGGTGCGCCCCGGCCCGGCCCGGCCCGGCCCGGCCAGACTCTGTTTTTAAGGCTGACGTTAGGTCTCCCTCTTGAGCTCCACTTTCGGACAGTTCCCACCAATTTGTCCTGCCCGCCCTGGCTTTGAGCCATGATCTTGCTCCGTTCTCAGCCCTCCTGAGTAGCCGGGATTACAGGCGGGCGCCCCCAACCCCTGTCTCACGCCTCGCCCCGCGCTTTGCAGTTCTTCCGGGTTCTCAACGGCTACTCGCTGCAGCACAAGCTGCTGCTCACCGGGACGCCCCTGCAGAACAATCTGGAAGAGCTGTTTCACCTGCTCAACTTCCTCACCCCCGAGAGGTTCCAGTAAGTGGTGTGGGTCTGCCCCTCCAGGGCCCCGTGGCTCTCCTCCTCCTGCCTCCCCCCCATTCATTTTTCCCTCCCCACCCGCTTTCCCAAGCAATCTGGAGGGCTTCCTGGAGGAGTTTGCCGACATTGCCAAAGAGGACCAGATCAAGAAGCTGCACGACATGCTGGGGCCACACATGCTCCGGCGGCTCAAGGCCGACGTGTTCAAGAACATGCCCTCCAAGACCGAGCTGATCGTGCGTGTGGAGCTGAGCCCCATGCAGAAGTGAGTGTGGGGGGCGAACCCCCGCTAGCACAGACAGACAGACATCGATCTGTCCACACAGGGCTCCCAGTCCCTCCCCATCTCCACTCCAACACACGCGGGGCCTGCATTCAGGAGCAGGCCGGGCATAAAGAAGCCGGGTGCACAGGGACCCGTAGCGCAGCGCTCTCGCTTAGTCCATTCCCTCATTGACCCTAAAGTGGGATCTGCTGGAAGGAAATCGGGGCCAGCGGCGGTGAGGCTGGGTCACTGAGACTCCTGCAGGCTGACCTCCCCTTCCCCGCCGCCCTTCCGCCCTCACAGGAAGTACTACAAGTACATCCTCACGCGCAATTTTGAGGCCCTCAACGCTCGAGGTGGCGGCAACCAGGTCTCGCTGCTGAACGTAGTGATGGATCTCAAGAAGTGCTGCAACCACCCTTACCTCTTCCCCGTGGCGGCCATGGTAGGTCCCGCCGGCCTCCTGCTCACCCTCCGGCTGCCACCGCTCCTGCCCTCTTGCCTTCATCCCTTGTCCCTCTGTTTCGGCCCGCAGGAGGCCCCGAAGATGCCCAACGGCATGTACGATGGCAGCGCCCTCATCCGGGCCTCGGGGAAACTGCTGCTGCTGCAGAAGATGCTGAAGAACCTCAAGGAGGGCGGCCACCGCGTGCTCATCTTCTCCCAGGTACAGGGGGGCGCCGGAGCCCAGCCCGGGCCTGCCGGGCAGAGTGATGGCGGGAAAGGCCTGTCACCACACCCCCCGCTCACCCCGCCTCCTTTCCCAGATGACCAAGATGCTGGACCTCCTGGAGGACTTCCTGGAGCACGAGGGTTACAAGTACGAGCGCATTGATGGAGGCATCACGGGCAACATGCGCCAAGAGGCCATCGACCGCTTCAATGGTGAGAGGGAGGCCGGGCCTCCATCCAGGCCTCCATCCGGGCTTCTGTCAAGGTGGCATTGGGCCTTGAACTTGACCCTTGTGCTTGCTGTGCGGGTGCTCTACCACTTGAGCCATGCCTCCCAGCCTCATTTGTGGCTCTTTTTTGGGGGGTGAGGTGGGGTGCTGTCCCTGAGCTCTTTTGTGTCATGTGAGTGCTCTTAACCACTGTGAGCCCCAGCTCCCCTTCTGGTATTCTGGTGGTTCATTGGAGATAGTCTCCCCCAGCTTGGCTTTGAACCATGATCCTCATATTTCAGCCTCCTGAGTAGCTGGGATTACAGGCGTGAGCCACAGTACCTTTCTGATGCCGACTCTCTGGGTGAACGTGGATTAGTTATATTGGCTTCTGTCTGAGGTTTTCTCTTGGCTTGAGTGGGACATTTTGGCAGGAAGCGAGGCCCTGTCTTAATCAGTGCAACACGTGGGGTGGACATGGTATTGGAACGTGCCCTGCTCGTCCGCGTTGTTTTGGGTGGTGTCTGTGGACGTCCTTACTGTGATCACTGGTCAGTAGCTGCAGGGAAGTGCCCGAGTCCTGAGCCTGTGGCTGTCTTCCCACCCTCTCGAGCTGATTCCTGTGTCTGTCCACGGGCCTCCTGTGGGGTTCTCCGTGCGTCTTGTTCATGGGTGGAATCACGACTCATATCTTGTTCATTGGTGGAATTGGTTTGCGTTTTGATTGGTGGATCAGGAGCTGCATCTTGTTGATTGGTGGATCAGGAGCTGCATCTTGTTGATTGGTGGGGTCAGGAGTTGCATCTTGATGGGTAGAGTTGGGTTGAATCTTGTTGATTGGCTGGTGGAATCGGGTTGCATCTTGCTGATTGGCTGGTGGAATCGGGTTGCCTCTTGCTGATTGGCTGGTAGAATTAGGTTGCATTTTGTTCGTGGGTGGAGTCGGGTTGCCTCTTGCTGATTGGTTGGTGGAGTCAGGTTGCATCTTGTTGATTGGTTGGTGGAGTTGGGTTGCTCTTGCTGATTGGTTGGTGGAAGCAGGTTGCATCTTGATTGGTGTGGGGTCAGGGTTTGTGTCTTGCTGATTGGTCGGTGGAGTCGGGTTGCATCTTGTTGATTAGTGGGGTCAGGAGCTGCGTCCTGTTGGCTGGTGGGGTCCTGGGCTGCGTCTTGTCGTGGCGTGTGGAGTTGGTCTAACGGGGTCCTGCTTCCTTCCTTAGCCCCGGGGGCTCAGCAGTTCTGCTTCTTGCTGTCCACGCGCGCTGGGGGCCTTGGGATCAACCTCGCCACTGCTGACACGGTTATTATTTACGACTCCGACTGGAACCCCCATAATGACATTCAGGTGAGCAGGGGTACCCTAGAACTTTTGATGGCTCCACTCTCTGGCATTAGTTAAGTGAGAAAACTAGACGTGTGTGTGCGTGTGTGCGTGCGTGCGTGCGCGTGCGTGTGTGTGTGTGTGTGTGTGTGTTGATCCTGGGCTTGAATTCGGGGGTCCACTTGAGCCACAGCTCTATTCCCACCTCTTTGGTGGTTCATTAGAGGTAAGAGTCACACAGGCTTTCTTGTCCGGGCTGGCTTTGACCCACGATCCTCACGTCTCAACCGCCTACGTGGCCGGGATTACAGGCAGGCGCTACCAGCTCCTGACTTTGCATGGCGCGTAACTTCCTAGAACTTGGGCTGGCTCTGGGTCTCTTCTGGGGAGCAGGGTAGAGGCTGGCTGGTATTTGGGGGCCGGGGTGCCAGAGCGAGGGAGGAAGATAGCGGCTCCCATCCCCTCTCCCCCCCCACAGGCGTTCAGCCGCGCCCACCGCATCGGGCAGAACAAGAAGGTGATGATCTACCGCTTTGTGACGCGGGCCTCGGTGGAGGAGCGCATCACGCAGGTGGCCAAGAAGAAAATGATGCTCACGCACCTCGTCGTGCGGCCAGGCCTGGGCTCGAAGACCGGCTCGATGTCCAAACAGGAGCTGGACGACATCCTCAAGTTCGGCACGGAGGAACTGTTCAAGGACGAAGCCACGGATGGAGGTGGAGCCCCGGGGCTTCCCCCCGGGGTGCCGGGGTGCCCCCCGCAGCCGGCTGAGGCATGTGGCCCTGGTTCGTTGCAGGAGGGGACAGCAAGGAGGGCGAGGACAGCAGCGTCATCCATTACGACGACAAGGCCATCGAGCGGCTGCTGGACCGCAATCAGGACGAGACGGAGGACACGGAGCTGCAGGGCATGAACGAGTACCTCAGCTCGTTCAAGGTGGCCCAGTACGTGGTGCGGGAGGAGGAGATGGGGGTGAGTACACGTCCGCGGCCCGGCTGAGGCCGCGGTGGACAGGGTCAGGGATTGGTGCTACCTGGGATTCGAACCCCCGGCACCGTAGGCAAGTGCTCTGCTGGCCACTTGAGCCAGGCTGCTAGCCGTTTTGTCCTGGAGATTATTTTGCCTCTCGTGGTTGTGCCTGTAGTAGGCCTTGAACTGGGATCATTTTGATCTCTGCGCCCTGACTGGCTGAGATTATAGAGGTCCGCTACTATGCCTGGTCTCTTTTTCTAAGTGTTTTAATTTCAGCGGCACTGGGGTTTACCCAGCCAGACAAGCTTTGTAGTATCCGGAAACAAGGCCTCTGGACCTTTTATTATTTTTTTTGTTGATCATGGGGCTTGAACTCAGGACCTGGCCTGGGCGCTGTCCCTGAGCCTTTTTGGCTCAAGGCTGGCGCTCTACCACTTGGGCCACAGCGCCACTCCTGGCTTTTTCTGTGGATGTGCTACTGAGGAATTGAACCCAGGGCTTCATGCATGCTAGGCAAGCACTCTACCACTGAGCCACCTGCCCAGGCCCTCATTACTTTTTAAACTAGAAATTACATACCAAGTTATCATTTTTTAAGTTATTTCAATTTGACACTGTTTTTCCCCCCTGCCCCCTCCCCCCCGTCCCCCCAAAGCTTGTCTGGCCTGGCCTGTCTTCCTCCATCTCTGCATGCAGTAGCTAGGCGCCTAGCACACACCATGACATTCTGCACTTTTTGTGTATGTTGGTCCTAGGGCTTGAACTCAGGGCCTGGCTGCTGTCCCTGAGCTTTTTCATTCAAGGCTGGTGCTCTATCTGAGCCACAGCTCTACTTTTGGCTTTTTAGAAATCAATTGGAAGTAAGAGTCTCACAGTCTTTCCTGCCTGGGCTGGCTTTGAACTGTGATCCCCAGATCTCAGCCTTCTGAATAGCTAGGATTACAGGCGTGAGCTACTGGTGCCTGGCTGCACTCAGCTTTTGTAGTTAAGATGGGTTCTTAAGAACTTTTTTCTTTTTTTTTTTTTTTGGTCGGTCATGGGGCTTGAACTCTGGGCCTGGGTGCTGTCCCTCAGCTCTTCAGCTCAAGGCGGGCGCTCTACCACTTGAGCCACAGCGCCACTTCTGGTTTTCTGGTGGTTCATTGGAGATGAGAGTCTCACAGACTTTACTGCTTGGGCTGATTTTGAATCGCGATCCTCAGATCTCAGCCTCCGGAGTAGCTGGGATGACAGGCGGGAGCTACTGGTGGCTGTCTGCGCTCAGCTATTTATTAGTTGATACGGGTTCATGAGAACTTTTCATCTGTCCTGTTTTGAACCACGAGCCTCTTGTTGTCTGCAGGTAGGAGCTACATTGTCCTGCTTAAGGGATGTAGCTATCTATCACCCCGTGTATCTGTATTTTTGTGTAAGGACTGGAGCTTGAACTCAGAGCCTGGGTGCTTGCTCTTAGCTCTTTTGCTCTACCACTAGAGCCACAACTCCACGTCCTGCTTTTTGGTGGTTAACTGGAGAAGAGAGTCTCCTGGCCTTTCCCGCCTAGGCTGGTTTTAAACTCTGAGCTTCAGATTACAGGCGTGAACTACCACACCTGGCTGTATATTTTTTTTGTTGTTTGTTTTTTGGGTCGTGGGTCCTGAACTCTGGGCCTGGGCGCTGTCCCTCAGCTCTTCAGCTCAAGGCTAGCGCTCTACCACTTGAGCCACAGCACCACTTCCGGCTTTTTTCTTTCTGCTTATGTGGTGCTGAGGAATCGAACCCAGGGCCTCAGGCATGCAAGGCAAGCGCTCTACCACTGAGCCACCCTCAGTTGATCAGTTGGAGGGCTTGAACTCAGGGTCTGGGTATTTTCCCTGAGCTTTTTTGCTCAAAGCTAGTGCTGCTCTACTATTTGAGCCGCAGCCCCACCTCTGGTTTTTTGTGGTTTATTGGAGATAAGAGTCTAATGGATTTTCCTTTCCTATCTGGGCTGATTTTGAACGTGGTCCTCAGATCTTGGCCTCCTGAGTAGCTGGGATTATAGGTGTGAGCACCAGTGCCCAGCAAAAATACATTTGTTTTTCCTTTTTTTGTTGGTCCTGGGGCTTGAACTCTGGGCCTGGGCACTGCACCTAAGCTCTTCACCTCAAGGCTAGCGCTCTACCACCTGAGCCACAGCGCCACTTCTGGTGGTTTCTGTGCATGTGGTGCTGAGGAATCGAACCCAGGGTTTCATGCATGCTAGGCAAGCGCTCTACCACTGAGCCACCTGCCCAGGCCAAGAATATATTTCTTTTTGGACAATATCACTCCCTCCCCCTTTACTTTCTCCAAATTATTACTTTTTTCCCCCTCTCCTTTTCCCTGTGGTCTTTTAAAGTTAAAAAGAAAAGAGCAGAAATACATAGTGTATTGGAATTTCTTCATCCACAAGTGACAGGTATATAAAGCCAAGCCTCCAGTTCACTTGCTCGCGGTCCTCTTTATACCATCGGGCTGGGAGGCTTTGGAGTGGGCGTGGACTTCCGGTCGCCGCGCCCTCGCTTCCTGCCCTCTCATAGCTGGTTTCTCAATGGGAGTTGGGAGCTGTTTGTTCTCCAAGGTGAATGGTCCCAGCACACTTCATTTTGTAACCAGCAGGAAAGTGACGTAAGAGTAAAGACTGTGGGGTCTACCACATAGACTCCATTCCGCGTGTGAGTGTGCACGCGGGACAATCCTGGGACTTGAACTCAGGGCCGGGGCACTGTCCCTGAGCTTTGTCACTCAAAGTTGGTGCTCTACCACTTGAGCCATAACTCCACTTGTCTGCTTTTTGGTGGCTCACTGGAAGTAAGAGTTTCACGGGCTTACCTGCATGGCCTGGCTTCACAGCACGGTCCTGAGTGAGCCGGGATTACAGGCGTCTGCTGCCAGCACTTGCTGGGAGTGGAGGTTCCACAGATCAGATTCCTCAGGACAGCACGTGCCCCGTGCGTAGCCTGTGTTTGTGACTCCCCGCGGGACACATCATGTATTGACGCGTGACCACAGCACTGTTATGTGCAGGATTTTTCTTTTGGGGTGCTGTGCTGAGGATGGAACCCAAGGCTTGGTACGTACTGGCGCAGCTTTGTGCTGTGACTCTTCACTCGGGCCACAGCCCCAGCTTTTTTCGAACACTATCTTGCTTTTAGTTAGCCTGCTCAAGCCAGGACTGTGATCCTCCTATTGTACCTAAGAGGACAGGCATGTGTCACTGGGCCCAGATTTTATTGATTGAGATGGGGTTTCAGCTTTTTTCTAGGGCTTTCCTCAAGCCCTGTTTCTCCCCGCTTGTTTGCTTTCCTGAATAGCTAGGATCACAAGCAGGAATGAATTAGGTCACCCTGCTTCTCAACCCTAGAATTTGTTTTACTTTTTATAATTTAGGGGTTAGGGGCTGGGAAGGCGGCTCAGTGGTAGAGCGCTTGCCTTGCATGCCTGAGGCCCTGGGTTCGATTCCTCAGCACCACATAAAGCAAAAAGTAAAAAGCCAGAAGTGGCACTGTGGCTCAAGTGGCAGAGCGTCAGCCTTGAGCTGAAGAGCTGAGGGACAGCGCCCAGGCCCAGATTTCAGGCCCCACGACCAGACCCCAAAAAAATAAATATAATTTAGGGGTTAATATGTATATTACTCAGTTATACCAAAATACCTGACATCAACTAAAAGGAAACATGTATTCTGACGTGTGGGGCCGCTTGCTCGCCCTCTTGCTCGCTCGCTTGCCCTTCTGTGATGAGCCAGTCTCTCTCCCGCTAGGAAAGCCTGGGAAGCGTTGATGGTATCAGGAAAGCAAGTAAAGCCAGATGCTGTAGCTCACGCCTGTAATCCTAGCTACTTAGAAGGCAGAGACCTGGAGGATCATGGTTCAAAGCAGAAAAGTCCACATAATTCCATTTTCACTCAACAGTAAAATGCTGTACTGGAAATGTGGCTCAAGTGGTATAGCTCCAGCCTTGAGTAAAAAAGGCCCTGGTTCAAACCTTGTTACTGTTGGCGGGAGGGGGAAGGAGGAGGGAGATGTTTCTAATAGGTGTTTGGAGTCCCTGCCTAGGAAGTGTGAGGTTTTTAGTTCGGTCCTCACTACAGCCAAAGTGAAAATAAACAACAGTGAAAACTTACTATCCAAGCTATGTGGTAGGAACAGGACTTGTGGCCCGCAGACCCTCAACAAGTCTGGGCAGGGTGACACCCTTGTGTAATCCGAGCTCTGCAGCAGGATAAAGGAAAATTCTACTTTTAGGTCAGCCCTGAGCAAGAAGTGCAAGTGGCCCTCCCATTAGTTGAGTAAAACGACCTCAGGGACAGCGCTCAGGCCCTGAGTTCAAGGCCCAGCATCAGCACACGCAGTGTTAGAGCACAAGGTCTTGAGTTCAAACCCCAGCACTGCCAAACAGAAGAAAACTTTATTTATTTTTATTGATTTTTTTTGGTTCGGTGGTGGGGCTTGAACTCTGAGCCTGGGCGCTGTCCCTCAGCTCTTCAGCTCAAGGCTGGCGCTCTACCACTTGAGCCACAGCGCCACGTCAGGTACGCACCTGGACACATGCTCCCGAGGCATCCAGTCTTAGCACAGGGTCAGAAGCCGCGGAGTCTGCGCGCTGTGGACTCCGTGAAGGACTTGACTCAGTTGATCTCAGGTGGTACTGGAGTTGAACTCGGGGCCTCTGCCACTTGAGCCAGACGCCCAGCCTCTGCTCAGGTCTTTGATACTCTAAAGGGAAGCTAAAGTACATGCGTTCGAGTTCCTATGTGGATCTGTGTACATCACCCATGTATTTGTGCATAGGTGTGTAACACGCACACCATGCCTTACATAAACCCTCTGGAGTTTAAGTATAGAGAAGTAATTTATTATAAATATTGTTCTTGTCTACTTACTGTATCTTAAGAATATGGTCGAAAATAGAAGTTATTAAGACATGCAGATTGAATATCCTCTATCTGAAATGCTGGCATCAGAATTGTTTTGTTCAGTGAGTGTGTGTGTGAGTGTGTGTGTGTGTGTGTTAGTGTTACTGGGGGTGAACTCAGGTCTGCTACTGGAATGCACAAAAAGACTAAGTTGTCCTTTAGCTTTTCAAAATTCAAGGAAGACATTCTGTTCCATCACTAGCTTTTTTGTTGTTTATTTTTTGGTCAGTCATGGGCCTTGAACTTGGCACCTGGGCGCTGACCCTGAGCTCTTTTGCTCAAGACAAGCGTTCTACCGTTTTGAGCCAGAGAGCCACTTCTAGTTTTTTGGTGATTCATTGGAAAGAAGAGTCTCATGGACTTGTCTGCCTGGGCTGGCCTTGAATCTTGATCCTCAGATCTCAGCCTTCTGTGTAGCTGGGACTACAAGTGTTAGCCCCTGTTGCAGATTTTGGACTTTGGAATAGTTCAGAGAATTTTTTTTTTCTTTGCCAGTCCTGGGTCTTGAACAGAGGGTCTGGGCGCTGTCTCTGAGCTTCTTTGGCTCTAGGCTGGTGCTCTACCACTTGAGCCACAGCGCCACTTTGGGCTTTTTCTGTGTATGTGGTACTGAGGAATCGAACCCAGAGCTTCATGCATGCTAGGAGAGCGCTCTACCACTGAGCCACCTGCCCAGCCCCATATATATATATATATATATGTATATAATATATACATATATATATATATATTTGTCTTTGCATTCTAATCTTGGGTTAAGAATGCCCACCCTGTATGTTTAAGTTAGCCGATTGTACATTTGGATGGTTGGCAATGACTTATTTTCCCCACGAGGGATTGAGATCATCAGGCAGTTCTGATATGTCAGAAAATATCCACGAGACTTCTAGAAGAGTGAGAAAAAAAAAAAACTAGAGTTCTTTTGTCGATTCCTTCACAGAGTTGGACTGGAGAGGCGTGTTTTCTCTGAAGATCTTTTGCAGCTTTTCTTTCTCCTGCTTGCGGAGGGAGGCTCTAACCTTCTCTCCTCTGTCGCTTCTCATCGGGAGAAGGATCTAGAAGGAATTCTGCCGCTCCATGTTTTCCTTGTGCACACCACTAACCTCATGTAGCTTCTGTCCCTGTCACTGCGCCGCTAAAGCCGCGGGGAGGGACCTGGGGGCGGCGTCAGCGCCCTGAGCCCCGGCCCCCCTGTGTCCCAGGAGGAAGAGGAGGTGGAGCGGGAGATCATCAAGCAGGAGGAGAGCGTGGACCCCGACTACTGGGAGAAGCTGCTGCGGCACCACTACGAGCAGCAGCAGGAGGACCTGGCGCGCAACCTGGGCAAGGGCAAGCGCATCCGCAAGCAGGTCAACTACAACGACGGCTCGCAGGAGGACCGGGGTGAGTGCGGCCCCGCGGGCCGAGGACCCCAGGACCCCAGGACCCCGCTCACGCGCCCCTCTCCCCCCAGATTGGCAGGACGACCAGTCCGACAACCAGTCCGACTACTCGGTGGCCTCGGAGGAAGGGGATGAGGACTTCGACGAGCGCTCCGAAGGTGCGGTGCGGCGGCCTGCCCGGGGGCGGGGTGCTCGGCCCCCCTTCCCCCCCCCCCCGCCCGCTGGCTGAACCCCGATTTCTTCCCGCAGCCCCCCGCAGGCCCAGCCGCAAGGGCCTGCGCAATGATAAAGACAAGCCATTGCCTCCTCTGCTGGCCCGCGTCGGCGGGAACATCGAGGTGAGGGGCGGGGCCGCGGAGGGTGGGCGGGGCCGCGGAGGGTGGGCGGGGGCTGTGGGGGCGTGCGCGGGCGGGGCCGCAGGGCGGGGCCATGGGCGTGGGCGGGGCCGCAGGGGGTGCATGCGCCCTGCTCAAGCAGCCCGCCCCGCCCTGCGTCCAGGTTCTGGGTTTTAACGCGCGCCAGCGGAAAGCGTTCCTCAACGCCATCATGCGGTACGGGATGCCGCCGCAGGACGCCTTCACCACGCAGTGGCTCGTCAGGGACCTGCGGGGCAAGTCAGAGAAGGAGTTCAAGTGAGAGCCGCGCCTGGGCCCCGCCCCCCCCGTACCTGCCCCCCCTCTTATCTGTCCCTCCTCCACCCCGGCATCTGTCCCTCCTCCACCCCGGCATCTGTCCCTCCTCCACCCCGGGATCTGTCCCTCCTCCACCCCGGGATCTGTCCTCCACCCCGGCATCTGTCCTTCCTCTACCCCGGGATCTGTCCTTCCTCTACCCCGGGATCTGCCCCTCCTCCACCCCGGGATCTGTCCCTCCTCCACCTCGGGATCTGCCCCTCCTCCACCCCGGGATCTGTCCCTCCTCCACCCCGGGATCTGTCCCTCCTCCACCCCGGGATCTGCCCCTCCTCCACCCCGGGATCTGCCCCTCCTCCACCCCGGGATCTGCCCCTCCTCCACCCCGGGATCTGCCCCTCCTCCACCCCGGGATCTGGCCCTCCTCCACCCTGGGATCTATCCCCCCCACTGCACCATCTGTTCCCCGTCCCCTTCGCCCCCCGCGGGCCCCCCACTGCACCATCTGTTTCCCCGTCCCCCTCGCCCCCCGCGGGCCCCCCACTGCACCATCTGTTCCCCCGTCCCCCTCGCCCCCCGCGGGCCCATCCCCAAGGTGTGCTCACTGCGAAGGATGGCTGGCGGAGCTGTGGCCTCTAGAGATGGGTTTCTGGCTTTCCTGCCACCCTGAGACCACGTGGGTTGTGGGCGCAGCTTTCTTGTACAAAGCTGGGACCAGGCTGGAGAGGCTGTAGTGTCATGGATGCTCTTTCCCTTCCTTGGTCCTCCTCCTCCCTCCTCTTCCTCCTCTCTCTTCCTCCCTTCCTCCTATTTTCTCCTCCCTCTTCCCTCTTCCTCCTCCCCTCCTCTTCCTCTCCCCTCCTCCTCTTTTCCTTCTTTCCTCCTTCCTTCTCCTCCCTCCTTTTCCTTCTCTGTGCCCAAGCCAGGACTAGGTCTTGAACTCAGGGCCTGGGTGTGCTGTTCCTTATTTTTTCTGCTCAAGGCTGGCATTCTACTATTTGAGCCACAGCACCACTTCCAGTTCATTGGAGATTAGAGTCTCATACTTTTCCTGCCCAGATTGGCTTGAAACTGATCCTCAGCCCTCAGCCTCCTGAGTAGCTGGGATGACAGGTGTGAGCCACCAGCGCCTGGCTCACTTCTTAGTTTTTATTGGTGTCTAACTGGAGATGAATCTCTGATTTTTCTGCCCCAACTTCCTTTAACCCTCAATCCTCAGTGCTCAGCCTCCTGAGTGGCTAGGATTATAGGTGTGCGTCACCATGCCCGGCTGGCATGGATTCTCTTACCTGTTGCTGCTTCTCTCTACCACAGGGCCTATGTCTCCCTTTTCATGCGGCATTTATGTGAGCCAGGGGCTGATGGGGCCGAGACCTTTGCGGATGGGGTCCCCCGAGAAGGGCTTTCTCGCCAGCATGTCCTCACCAGGATTGGTGTCATGTCCTTGATTCGCAAGAAGGTGAGCCCCGAGCTGCTCCATTGGTTTTGGTCAGTTGTGGGGCGTGAACTCTGGGCCTGCTCATTGTCCCTGAGCATTTCTGCTCAAGGCGAGCACTCTACCACTTGAGCCACAGCGCCAAAGCGGTTTTCTGGTGGTTCATTGGAGATCAGTCTCACAGGGACTTTTCTGCTCAGGCTAGCTTTGAACCGAGATCCTCAGATCTCGGTTCTGGGATGACAGGTGGGAGCCATCAGTACCTGGCTCTTCTCCATATTTTATTTTGTGTGTGTGTGTGTGTGTGTGTGTGTGTCTTAATTCTTGCAGGGGGGGGGTTCCCTCAAAAAACAAGACTAGTACAAGCATTCATTAAGTCATTAATTTGGCGATTGCTCTCGACAGGTTCAGGAGTTTGAACATGTGAATGGACGCTGGAGCATGCCTGAACTGGCCGAAATAGAGGAAAACAAGAAAATGTCCCAGCCTGGATCACCTTCTCCAAAGACCCCAACACCCTCCACTCCCGGGGACACCCAGCCCAATACTCCTGCCCCTGCGCCCCCGGCTGGTAAGCCTGCCGGCCCTGGCTTGCTGCCCAGCCTGTCCTGGCCACGCCCTCTGCTGCCCCGTGCTCAGCTCCTGCGGCGCACACGCAGTCTGGCAGGACGCACAGTGTACCCCCCCTCAGTTTAGGAGGGCAGCCCGAAGAATGGGTCTGGCTCTTAAAGGCACGAGGGGACAATTTCACAGGGGCCGTGGTTGTCCCCCCCATCCCCGTTGACCCCAGCCGTCCTTCCTCATTGCTGGTCTCGCGTGATTTCCACAGAGGATGGGATCAAAATAGAGGAAAACAGCCTCAAAGAAGAGGAGAGCGCCGAAGGAGAGAAGGAGGTGAAGGCCGCGGCAGCCCCAGAGCCAGCTACGGAGGTGAGGCATGGACCCCGAGCCCCCCCCAGGCCCCCCTCTGCCCTGCCCCTGCTCCTGCCCCTGCGCCTTATCTTCTGCTTTTCATTCCTGTGAAGTGTGTCCCGCCGCCGACCCCAGCCTCAGAGGAGGAAAAGGCTCTGGCTGAGCCTCCTGGCGGCGAGGAGAAAGTAGAAAAGGCAGAAGTGAAGGAGAGGACAGAGGAGTCCATGGACACAGAGGCCAAAGGTAGGGTCCCCACCCTGGCAAGCACCCCAGCTCTGCGGGTAGCTTTGCTAGTCTCCAGCGACCAGGATTTTAACTAGGCCCCGTGCCCCGCAGCTTGGTGACTCCCATAGTGACTTCAAGTTGGGGGGGGGGCACAGGGCCTCCCCTCCTGGGGCTTGAACAATTGGAGATGAGTTTCTTGGGCTTTCCTGTCCGGCTGCCTTTGAACCTGATCGACAGATCTCAGCCTCCCGAGTAGGTGGGATTGCAGGCGTGAGCACCGGCGCCCGGCCTCCTTTGGGAACATTCTCAGTGCTTTCTGCTCTGCAGGTGCGGCTGACGTGGAGAAGGTGGAGGAGAAGCCGCCCATAGATCTCACCCCGGTTGTGGTGGAGGATAAAGGTGGGTGTTGGGAGAGGTGGAGCTTGGCTTGGCTTGGCTTGGGGGGAAGAGGGGGCTGAGGCTTGGGCGGGAGGGGGGGGCAGGCCCACTCACTTTTGCCCCGTTGTAGACGAGAAGAAGGAGGAGGAGGAGAAGAAGGAGGTGATGCTGCAGAACGGGGAGACCCCCAAGGACCTGAGCGACGAGAAGCAGAAGAAAAACATTAAGCAGCGCTTCATGTTCAACATCGCGGACGGCGGCTTCACGGGTGAGGCCACGCGTGCGCGTTGGGGCTGGCCTGGGTGGTCTGGGTGGGCCGCGCGTGCGCGTTGGGGCTGGCCAGCGGGGTGCCGGAGAGGCCGCGCGTGCGCGTTGGGGCTGGCCAGCCGGGTGCCGGAGAGGCCGCGCGTGCGCACAGGGCTGGCCAGCCGGGTGCCGGAGAGGCCGCGCGTGCGCACAGGGCTGGCCAGCGGGGTGCGGGCTCGAGGCCGCGCGTGCGCACAGGGCTGGCCAGCGGGGTGCGGGCTCGAGGCCGCGCGTGCGCACAGGGCTGGCCAGCGGGGTGCGGGCTCGAGGCCGCGCGTGCGCACAGGGCTGGCCAGTGGGGTGCGGGCTCCAGGCCGCGCCCGCTGACCTCCCTTGGCGGGTGCGGGCCGAGGGTGCGCGCGGGGTCCGCGTCTCACGGGCTGTCCCCCCAGAGCTGCACTCGCTGTGGCAGAACGAGGAGCGGGCGGCCACCGTCACCAAGAAGACCTACGAGATCTGGCACCGGCGCCACGACTACTGGCTGCTGGCCGGCATCATCAAGTATCCTTGCGGGCGGGCGGCTCCCGGGGCGGCTCCCGGGGCGGCTCCCGGGGTGCCGGGGGTGCCGGGGCTCCCGGGGTGTGGGGGTGCCGGGGCGGCTCCCGGGGTGTGGGGGTGCCGGGGCGGCTCCCGGGGTGTGGGGGTGCCGGGGCTCCCGGGGTGTGGGGGTGCCGGGGGTCCCGGGGCGGCTCCCGGGGTGTGGGGGTGCCGGGGGTCCCGGGGCGGCTCCCGGGGTGTGGGGGTGCCGGGGGTCCCGGGGCGGCTCCCGGGGTGTGGGGCTCCCGGGGGTGCCGGGGGTCCCGGGGCGGCTCCCGGGTGTGGGGTGCCGGGGCTCCCGGGGCGGCTCCCGGGTGTGGGGGTGCCGGGGCTCCCGGGGTGTGGGGGTGCCGGGGGTCCCGGGGCGGCTCCCGGGGTGTGGGGGTGCCGGGGGTCCCGGGGCGGCTCCCGGGGTGTGGGGGTGCCGGGGGTCCCGGGGCGGCTCCCGGGGTGTGGGGCTCCCGGGGGTGCCGGGGGTCCCGGGGCGGCTCCCGGGTGTGGGGTGCCGGGGCTCCCGGGGCGGCTCCCGGGTGTGGGGGTGCCGGGGCTCCCGGGTGTCGGGCCGGTTGTGCTCCTGAGCGCGCCCGCAGCCACGGCTACGCGCGGTGGCAGGACATCCAGAACGACCCGCGCTACGCCATCCTCAACGAGCCCTTCAAGGGCGAGATGAACCGCGGCAACTTCCTCGAGATCAAGAACAAGTTCCTGGCGCGGAGGTTCAAGGTGAGCGGCGGGGGACGCGGGGGTGGGGGGGGACGAGATTCCAGAAGGTTCTGCCAGGGAGTGAGTCGGCTGGCTCCGCCCTCGTTTGATTTTTCTGTGACTTAGTTTCCAAGTAAGCAGAAGTGAGGGAGCGTGAGGCAGTGCGCGTGCGCAGTGTGGAGGACGAGTGAGGCAGGCAGTGCGCGTGCGCAGTGTGGAGGACGAGTGAGAGCGTGTGCGCGGTGCGGAGGACGAGTGACACAGTGCGCGTGCGCGGTGCAGAGGACGAGTGAGGCAGTGCGTGTGCACAGTGTGGAGGGCGACAGGCTGGCAGCTGCGCGTGCGCGTGTGGCTGAGTGGGGCAGGCAGCTGCGCATGCGCAGTGTGGAGGATGACTGAAGCAGCTGCGCGTGTGCGGTGTGGAGGACGGGTGAGGCAGGAAGCTGCGCATGCGCGGTGTGGAGGACTAGCGGCACAGCTGCGCGTGCGCGGTGCTGACGGGCGGGTGCGAGTTCGTCCATGAGCTGGAGCGTCGGCGAAGGGGCTTCCTGAGGAGGTGGCTGGCGGAGGATGGATGGGGGCCCTTTTCTGGGTCACCGCGCTCGCGTGGATAAAGGGGAGGGGGTGTGCCCCGAGGGGAGGGGGGCCCGAGGCAGCCTCGGGCAGGACCGCACCCCGGAGGCCGAGACCAGACAGCCTCGCGTCCAAAGCCAGCCTGGGCTGGACAGCACCTCAGCCTCCTGCGCAGCGGGGATTACAGGCGGGATCCACCACGCCCGCTCTGAGACTCTTGTCTCTAATTACAGAAGGCTTAAGTGGTGGAGCGCCAGCCTTGATTGATAAAGCTAAGGGACAGCACGCGGCCGTGAGTTCGAGTGCCACCCAGTACTGGCACAACACCAAACCCACCTGTGGCTTTTTGGCCACATAGAAACTGCCCCTGGGGCAGATCTGGCCTCTGGGCCCTGGTATGCCCACTCTTCCACTCGGGGTGATGGGCAGACTCCAGAGACAGCTGCTGTTCCTGCCCCGAGTCATAGAGAAAGTTGGGGGATCTCTCAGGACAGGAACAGCTAGTAGAAAAGAAGGAAGTAGCCGGGCACTGTGGCTCCCGCCTGTCATCCCAGCTGCTCAGGAGGCTGAGACCTGAGGCTCACAGTTCAAAGCCAGCCTGGGAAAGAGAGTCCGTGAGACTCTGATCCCCAATAAACTATTCAGAAGTGGCACTGTGTCTCAAGTGGTAGAACGCCAGCCTTGAGCTAAAGAGCTGAGGGACAGCGCCCAGGCCCAGAGTTCAAGCCCCAAGACTGACCAAAAAAAGAAAAAAAAGGAAGCATATCCACACTGCCTGACCCCCACCGCACCCCAGGAGTCAGACCATCCGCACCTAGGATGTTCATTCCAGAAACATCATAATCCACACAGTGCTGACAAAAACAAAACAAAATAGCTGAAGGCCTGGGAAGGTGGCTCAGTGGTAGAGTGCTCGCCTGGCACGCATGAAGTCCTGGGTTCGATTCCTCAACACCACATACACAGAAAAAGCAGGCCGTGGCGCCGTGCCTCAAGTGGTAGAGCGCTAACCTTGCGCACAAAAGCTTGGGGACAGCACTTAGACCTAGAGTTCAAGCCCCAGCACTGGTCAGAAAAACAGAACCAACCAAAACCCAGCCAGGTGGCCTGTGGTGGGGCATGCCTGTAATCCCCGCACTCAGGAGGCTGGGACAGTATAGCAAGTCGAGAGCAGCGTGGGTAGCTTCGACCTGACCCCACGCCAAACTGCAGCCGTGAGCCGAGGTGGAAGGTGGGAAAGGCTGAGTCCAGGGCAGGAAGAGGATGTTGGATCGGATGGATTGGCAGCGGGTGCAGCCCCAGCACGGGCTTTCTCCTGTCAGTTGCTGGCCCGAAATGGATGTGGGTGAGCCGGTGGGTGCGGACTGCAGGTGTAGCCGAGCAGCAGGTTTTGTGCCCTGCACACCTGTGGCTCTGAGTTCAATACCCACCCTGCAAAGGAAACAAAGAGGGGGAAATTCTCAGCGTGTACACGAGTAGTGTTTATTGCACTGTTTTTTGTGTTTTGCCTTTTCCCTCTGCACGTTGTTATAGACAGCTATATGTGCTGTGTGCGCATGCGCGTGCACGCACACGTGTGATCAGGGGCGGGCGTCATCTCGCTCTTTGTGTCCGTCAGCTCCTGGAGCAGGCCCTGGTGATCGAGGAGCAGCTGCGCAGGGCGGCCTATCTGAACATGTCCGAGGACCCCTCGCACCCGTCCATGGCCCTCAACACCCGCTTCGCCGAGGTCGAGTGCCTGGCCGAGAGCCACCAGCACCTGTCCAAGGAGTCCATGGCGGGAAACAAGCCTGCCAACGCCGTGCTGCACAAAGGTAGCCCGTGGCCGCCCGCTCCGCCCTCTCCACCAGCCCTCCCTCCCTCCCCAGGCTGGCCTCAAACCTGGATCCTCAGATCTCAGCCTCCTGAGTAGCTTCAGGTGTGAGCTACAGCGCCCTGCTAGCTTCTGTGCACTTGGGAGCCGGCCTGGGAGCTCGGGCTGTGCTGACGAGCTCTCTGCCTCTCTTTGACTCTTCTAATGTATTCAGGTTCTTGACACGGAATGCAAACTAGCCTAATAAGAGTGTCACCCCGGATTTAGAGGTAACATCAGGTGTTTAAGAGCCCTTCAAATTTTAGACCCCTATCAACCTTTTCTTTCTAATTAAAGCAGAACATGAGGAGGAGGAGGTGGGGTGAAATGAGGCCAAGAAGGCTGCTAGAAAAGAAGTGGGAGGTAACTGCAGGCAATAGTAGAGCACTAAGGAACAGGAACAGGAGCTCCGGGAGGATCACAAGGCCCAACACTCCATCTCTGACCCCCCAAGAATAAAAAGGGGAAATAAGAGACTACAGCAAAGAATAATGAAGGCCAGGTGACTACAATGCAGAGACCGGCTGGGCATGGCAGCCCATTCCTGTAGTTCCAGCAACTCCTCTGTCAGGCCAGCTAGAGGAAGATGAGCAAGTCTGAGACCACCCCAAGCAAAAGGGAGGGAGCCAGTGTGCGTGGCCCAAGGCTTAGCCCCCTCCTGCCGGGCATGCGCAGGCGCTGGGTCCTGAACCCAGGAGGTCAGACCAGCCTGGGCCATCTCAGGAGACGTGTGACCGATTGGAAGTGGGATCGGAGGAGCGGGGACGCAGCGGGTGTGGGGCGCCTGGGCCTCGCGGGGAGAAGCCGTGCTGTGAGGGCGGCCCGGCTCACCGCCTCGGTTTCCCCGTGCAGTTCTGAAGCAGCTGGAAGAGCTCCTGAGCGACATGAAGGCCGACGTGACGCGGCTCCCCGCCACCATCGCGCGCATCCCCCCGGTGGCCGTGAGGCTGCAGATGTCGGAGCGGAACATCCTGAGTCGCCTGGCAAACCGGGCCCCAGAGCCCCCCCCGCAGCAGGTGGGTGTGCCCCGATTGCACCCCCAGCCCCCCTCCTGGAACTGGGGGGGGCCTGCTCCCTGTCCCTGTCTGGTGGCATCTGGGATTGTGACTGGTCGGCCATCTTTCCCCCTGTCCTTCCATAGGTGGCTCAGCAGCAGTGAAGAGCGGATGTGACCATCAGTCATCTCCTCGTGTCCCCGCTTCTCCCCTGGGGGCTTCCTCCTGCCCCCCGGACCCGGTCCCAAAGGAACAGCAGCGCCTGGCACCGCGGGGAGGGGCGGAGCCGCCGGGCGGCCCTTCCTGCTGCGGAGACTGGCAGCGCTCGGTGGCCTATCAGCAGGGAGCTGGCAGCAGTGGGCGGGCCTTGTGGGCCCTGGGCTCCGCCCCTCCGCCACTGTTACACACGGACTCTGCGGTTCCTGCCAGGCTTGAAGAAAAACCATCTGAATCTCCTCTGTTTTTTATTTTGGTTTTATTTTGTGCTTTCTCTCTCTTTTTTTTTGGACATTCAGAGTGGGCGGAACCCTGGGAGACACAGCTACCTCTCTGTTGGCATCATTTTTTTTCATACTAGGAACCCAGCAGTTCCAGCCACTTGACTGAGAGACAAAACGGAACTTAAAAGGCGAAAACCAGAAAAGAAGAAAATTGGGAGGGGAAAAAAAAGAGAAAAAGAACCAAAAAGCATTAAAAAAAAAAAAAAAGCAAACAGCAAATTTCTTGATGAAAATGAAAAAATAAAGGTTTCCTTGTATTTTAACGCTCGGATTCCGTGTGGGGTAACAGGTGGATGGGTGCAGACGCCCCAGAAAGAGAAGCGGCCCCAGGGCCCCCTGCAAGCTGGCCCCCCTGCTCCCAGCCTGGGGTTCCAGGCTGCTAGTACAGCATCCATCTGAGACTCGGGGAGAGTTGCGGGGTTGGTTTGTTGCTGGTCCTGGGTCTTGAATTCAAGGCCTGCTCACTGGCGTTGAGGCTGGTGCTCTACCACTTGAGCTACGCGCCACTTCCGCTTTTTCTGTGATTGAGTCTCGTGGGCTCTGCCTGCTCAGGCTGGCTATGAATCCCTGATCCTCAGATCTCAGCTTCCTGTGTAGCTGGGATGACAGGCGGGAGCCACGGGCGTCAGCCTGCGAATTATTTTTAACTTCTGGCCCCAGATTTCAGGACTCTGCCTCAGACTTTGGCTTGGCTTTTTCACTTAAGGCTGGTGTGCTACCACTTGAGCCACAGCTCCACTTCCTGCCTTTTGCTGGAGATGTGCCTCTTATGGACTTTTCTGCCCAGGCTGGCTTCCAACCTCGATCCTCAGGGCCCAGCCTCCTGCGTGGCCTGGATGACAGGCGAGACACAAAGATGCCAGGGAAGTTCCTGGGACGTTTGTTTTTGGTGGCCTTTTTTTGCTGGAACCCAGCGTCTAGAGCTCCAGGCCCCAGCCCTGGAGGCTGGTGAGCCGGTGAAGGGAGGCCTTGAGGCAAGGTCGGGGACCCCAGGGTGGGCAGGGGGTAAAGGGGTTCAGGAAGGGCCGCCTTGCAGAGAGGACATTCTGAGCCTGGTACAAAACCCAGCCTCGGGAGGGCGGGGCCAGCGCGGAGAGGGGCGTGGCCCTGCGAGGGCGGGGCTGGTACACGGAGGGGAGGGGCCTCCTGGTGGGCGGGGCCAGCAAGGGGGAGGGCGGGCGGGGCGCCGGGATCTCGCGCCTGCGCACTCCCCGGCCTGGGCGGGACGAAGCGCTCGCTCGTGGCCGGAAGGGGCGGGGCCTAGACGTGCGCTTCCGCCCCGCGCGACGTCGGAGTGTTCCCGGTCTCCACGTGGGGCGTCCGGTGACGGCGAGGGCCGGGGTTCGGGCCGGCTGAGGGTGAGCGCGGCCGCGGGTTCGCGTCCCGCTGCAGCCTTCTCCCCCGGGCAGGGCCGCCATGGGGCGCAAGTTGGACCCCACGAAGGAGAAGCGCGGGCCCGGCCGCAAGGCCCGGAAGCAGAAGGGCGCCGAGACCGAGCTGCTGCGCTTCCTGCCGGCAGGTGAGGCCGCGGGCCCCGCGCGCCCCCGACCCGGACCCGGGGCCCCGGCCTCCAGCCGAGTTAGCCGGGGTGACAGGCGCGCGCCTGGCACCGAGGCCTCGTCACCCCCAGCGCCATCCCAGGCCCCCTCGCCCCCCGCCATCGTCTCCCTTCCTCACGAGCCCCTGGAGTTTGTCTGCCCGGGCTGGCCTTGAACCTCGATCCTCGCAACCTCAGCCTCCTGCATAGCGAGGGTTCCAGGCGGGGGGACCGGGCCTGACCTTCTACTCCTTTGAGTTATACAAATCCAAGTATCGCACAAATGCATTACTCTTATTTCTCGCAAACTTATTTTTCCTTTTTTTTTTTTTTTATTTTGCTAATCAGCTGATGATGAAAGTTCCAAGAGACTGTCCAGTCGGGCTCGGAAGAGGTGAGTGCGGATCTCCGGGCGTGCCCTGGTTGGGATGTGCGTTTTGCCGCTTGGGGGGGTGGAGCGCGCTGATGGTGAGTGATCCGCTGTGCACTCGAGACGTGTCCACGTTTCCTGTACTTCACAGGGCAGCCAAGAGGAGGCTGGAATCTGTGGAGATCCCTAAGACAAACAGGTCTCCTGGGGCCAAAGCCTTACCTGGACAGCTACCAAAAGGTCAGTGAACCCCGGTCCAGGAGCTTACCTGTCCAGTGTTCTCAATCCTGGTGTGTGTGTGGGGAGATTTCTGGAATAAAGGGGAGAGCCTGAGCCCAGTGGTGGTTCTGAGGCCTTTAATCTTAGCTACTCAGGAGGCTGAGATCTGAAGATTGAGGTGTAATTCAAGGGAGTAGAAGGTCGGGCCTTGGTGTTCACGCCTGTAATCCTAGCTATTCAGGAGGCTGAGATACAAGGATCAAGGTTTAAAGCCAGCCAGAGCAAGTTTCTGAGACTCGGTTCCTGTTTTGGGGCTTGTATTCAAGGCCTGGATGCTGTCCCTGAACTTTAGGACTCCTAGGCTAGTGCTCTGCCACCTGAGCCACAGCTCCACTTCTGGCTTTTTTTCTTTTTTCTTTTTTGGTGGTTCACTGGAGATCAGAGTTTCGTGGATTTTCTTGCCTGGGCTGGCTTTGAACTGCAGTCGTTAGATCTCAGTCTCTTGAGTATCTGGGATGACGGATGTGACCCATCAGTGCCCAGCTTTTGAGACTTTTATCTCCAGTGAGCCAGCAAAAAGCCAGAAAAGGCCCAGTGCCAGTGCTCACACGTGTCATCCCAGCTACTCAGGAGGCTGAGATCTGAGGACCACGGGCCAAAACCAGCCTGGGCTTTCCTGCCTGTGAGACTGATCTCCCATGAACCACCAGAAAACCGGAAGTGGCACTGTGGCTCAAGTGGTAGAGCGCCAGCCTTGAGCTGAAGAGCTGAGGGGCAGCGCCCAGGCCATGAGTTCAAGACCAACCAAAAAAAAAAGGGGGCAGAAAGGGCGCTGTGACCCAAGTAGCAGCGTCACATGGGGCATTTGCAGGAGCTGTCGGGCTCTCCGGTAAGAAGGGAGCCCAGGCCTTGTTGAGCACTGCTCGGGGCAGGAAGCGTCCGGCACCTGCACACAGCAGCGAGGAGGAGGAAGAGGAGGACGAGGAGGAGGAGGAGGCTGAGGTGAAGCAGGATGACCTGTGGAGCTCGGAAGACAGCGATGCTGACATGGTGGATGACTACGGCGCCGACTCGCACTCCGAGGGCGAGGATGAGAAGGTCAGATTCACTTCTAGATACTCACTCCCGGATCTTTGGAATGTTTCTCCCCTCCCTACGCAGCTCAGAGGACAGCTGGTGGGCCTCTGGGCTCAGCTCCCCGTAGCCTGGATTACAGGCGTGCACACCACACCTGGCTTGCCTTCTAGTTTCTCGCCTGATAGCTCAGCCTCTCCTGGGACTGACATTACATGGCAGTAGAAGCCACCACTGGCTCCTTCTGCCTTGAATCTTCTCTGAGCATAAGCTTGAAAGAGCTACAGGGTAGCGTGTTTAAATAAATAAGGATGGGCGTCGGGCCGGGCGCTGGTGGCTCCCTCGTGTTGTCCCAGCGACTCAGGAGGCTGAGATCTGAGGATGGCGGGGCAAAGCCAGCCCGGGCAGGAAAGTCCGTGAGACTCTGATCTCCCATAAACAACCCAAAAACCGTAAGTGGCGCTGTGGCTCAAGAAGTAAAGCGCTCGCTCGCCTTGAGCAAAAAGTTCAGGGACAGTGCCAGGCCCTGAGTTCAAGCTCCAGGATTGGTTAAAAAAAAAAAAAGAAGAAGTAGAGGCATACCTCAAGGGATAGGGTGCTGGCCTCGAAGGGAAAAATTAAGGGACAGGGCTTAGGTCCTGAGTTTCACCCAGTACCAGTACCAGCACGCATGCGCGCGTGCACACACACAGACACACCCAGGTGATGCGTATCTGTAATCCTAGAACTCTGGAGGCTGTGATGGGAAGTGGTCAGCTTGCATATGATTTTTTAATCATCATGTAGTTTCTGCAGTGATGTGTGTGCTCGCGCATGCTTGTGTGTGAGATGGATTCGAACCCAGGGCCTTGAGCATGGGGTGCTGGTGCTCTAGCCCCAGCCCACAGCCCTTGTATGAATGCTTGTTGGTTTCATTGCTTACCATATCTCCTTTTTTGGGAGGTAGGGGGTTGGGGTCGGGGATGGTAGTGGGGCTCGCACCCAGAGCCTGGGTGCTGTGCCTGTGTTTTTTTTTTTTTTTTGGTCCGGTCGTGGGGCCTGAACTCTGGGCCTGGGCGCTGTCCCTCAGCTCTTCAGCTCAAGGCTAGCGCTCTACCAATTGAGCCATAGCGTCACTTCCGGCTTTTTTCTTTTTGCTTATGTGGTGCTGAGGAATTGAACCCAGGGCCTCATGCTTGCAAGGCAAGCGCTCTACCACTGAGCCACCTTCCCAGCCCCTGTGCTTGTGTTTTTTCTGTGAAGACTGGTGCTGCACACTTGAGCCACAGCCCCACTTGGGGTTTTGGATGGTTCACTGGAGATCAGAGTCTCACAGACTTTCCTGCCTGCGCTGGCCTCGAACTGTGATCCTCAGATCTCAGTCTCCTGAGTCGCTGGGGTGTCAGGCACAGCCTCCGTGGAGGATACACACCTGCGTTGGCGGGTCAGGGGTCAGGGGTCAGGGGTCAGCGGGTGGACTTCCCAGCCCCCCCTCTCTTTTCAGTTGTTGCCCATTGAGCGAGCAGCCCGGAGGCAGAAGGCGCTGGAGGCCGCGGTGGGGTGAGCGAGGGGCTGCGGCGGAGGCCGGGGTGCGTGTGTGAGCGTGAGTGTGTTCTGGTGTGTGACTCGCCGTCCCCGGACCTGCTTCAGAGGCCAGGGGAGCGAGGAGGACTCTGAGGAAGAGGAGGCGCCGTCCCCCGAGCCCCGCGAACCCGGAGAGGCCGAAGGGGACCTGCAGATCAACGTGGACCAGGACGAGCCCTTCGTGCTGCCCCCTGCTGGCGACACGGAGCAGGATATCCTTCCCCGTGGGGGGGGACGGGGTGGGGGGTGGTGGTGGAGGGGGACCGCCCGGCCCCAGGGCCTCACGGTGCGTGGACAGCCCCTTGACTGCACCCACATGCCCAGGCCCCCGACCTGCAGCGCGTGCACAAGCGGATCCAGGACCTCGTGGGGGTGTTGCGTGATTTCGGGGCGCAGCGGGAAGAAGGCCGCTCCCGCGCCGAGTATCTGAGCCGCCTGCAGAAGGACCTGGCCACCTACTACTCCTACGGGGACTTCCTGCTGCGCAAGCTCGTGGAGCTCTTCCCCCTGGCCGAGGTGCGTCGCCCCCCCCACCCCAACTTTTGTTGTTCTGGATTGGAACTCGGGGCCTGGCCGCGCTGTCCCTGAGCTTTTGCAGCTCAGAGCTGGCGCTCTACCTTTGAGCCACTCCAAAGACTTTGCCTGCCCGGGCTGGCTTTGAACTGTGATCCTCAGATCTCAGCCTCCTGGGCTGAGGCCCCGCCCTCTCATCTCTGATGCAGCTGATCGAGTTCCTAGAAGCCAATGAGGTGCCTCGGCCCATCACCCTCCGTACCAACACCCTGAAGACCCGGCGCCGAGACCTGGCACAGGTGAGGTCTCGGCCCAGGGTGGGGGGTACTGTTGCACACCCATGATCACCCCCCACCCCACCCTCCGTCCCCACCCCCGCGCCTCCTACACCTGCAAACCTAGGTCTGGGTGCTGAGAGCCGTGGGCCCCAAGGGGCCAGGGACTGTGACCTCTAACCCCCACATCTGGGACGTCGTATCAGTTCCTCTCCATCTGTGAGGATACTAGGATTTGAACTCAGGGCCTGGCTGCTGAACTTGCACCTGTTTACTCAACGCTGAGCCCCAGCTCCATTTCTGGGATGTTTTTTTGCCCAATCATTGGCGATCAGAGCTTCACAGCCTTTCCCTGTCCAGACTGCCTTCCACCTGCATCCTCCAGCCTCGGCTGGGATTACAGGCAGGAGCCACGGCGCTGGGCCTCGGGTGTCTGCTAGGCAGAGCAGCTCCCGAGGTTTCCTCCCGTCCGTCCTCCTCACTTTCAGGCTCTCATCAATCGCGGCGTCAACCTGGACCCCCTGGGCAAGTGGTCCAAGACCGGCCTGGTGGTGTACGACTCCTCGGTGCCCATCGGTGAGAGCCGCCCCGCCCCGCGCACAGGCCCCGCCCCCGCGGCGGCCCCACCCTGCCCAGGCCCCGCCCCCGTACACAGGCCCCGCCCCGTGGCGGCCCCACCCTGCCCAGGCCCCGCCCCCGTACACAGGCCCCGCCCCGTGGCGGCCCCGCCCCCGCGCACAGGCCCCGCCCAGGCCCCGCCCCCGTGGCGGCCCCGCCCCGCCCAGGCCCCGCCCCGCCCAGCGGCCCTGTGTCACCGCCGTGGTCTCCGCAGGCGCCACCCCCGAGTACCTGGCCGGGCACTACATGCTGCAGGGCGCCTCCAGCCTGCTCCCCGTCATGGCGCTGGCGCCCCAGGAGCACGAGCGGGTCCTCGACATGTGCTGCGCCCCCGGGGGCAAGACCAGCTACATGGGTGAGTGCGGGGCGGCGGGGCGCGCGCGTTGGCTGCCGGGAGGATGGCGGCGGGGCCGCGCGGGGTGCAGGTGGGGGGCGGGCGTGGGGGCGGGGTGCAGGTGGGGGGCGGGGTGGGGGCAGGGTGCAGGTGGGGGGCGGGGTGCAGGTGGGGGGCGGGCGTGGGGGCGGGCGTGGGGGCGGGGTGCAGGTGGGGGGCGGGCGTGGGGGCGGGGTGCAGGTGGGGGGCGGGCGTGGGGGTGGGGTGCAGGTGGGGGGCGGGGTGCAGGTGGGGGGCGGGGTGCAGGTGGGGGGCGGGCGTGGGGGCGGGGTGCAGGTGGGGGCGGGGTGCAGGTGGGGGGCGGGGTGCAGGTGGGGGGCGGGGTGCAGGTGGGGGGCGGGGTGGGGGCAGGGTGCAGGTGGGGGGCGGGGTGCAGGTGGGGGGCGGGGTGCAGGTGGGGGGCGGGCGTGGGGGCGGGGTGCAGGTGGGGGCGGGGTGCAGGTGGGGGGCGGGGTGGGGGCGGGGTGCGGGGTGGGGGCGGGGTGCAGGTGGGGGCGGGGTGCAGGTGGGGGGCGGGGTGCAGGTGGGGGGCGGGGTGCAGGTGGGGGGCGGGGTGCAGGTGGGGGGCGGGGTGCAGGTGGGGGGCGGGGTGCAGGTGGGGGCGGGGTGCAGGTGGGGGGCGGGGTGCAGGTGGGGGGCGGGCGTGGGGCGGGGTGCAGGTGGGGGATGGGCCGGGCCGCCCACCCCCTTCCTCCCTCTCCCCCCCCAGCCCAGCTGATGAAGAACACGGGCGTCATCCTCGCCAACGACGCCAGCGCCGAGCGCCTCAAGAGCGTGGTGGGGAACCTGCACCGCCTGGGGGTCACCAACGCCATCGTGAGCCACTACGACGGGCGCCAGTTCCCCAAGGTGGTGGGGGGCTTCGACCGCGTGCTGCTGGACGCGCCCTGCAGCGGCACGGGCGTCATCTCCAAGGACCCCGCCGTGAAGACCAACAAGGTGGGCGGCGCCGCCTGGGCACTGGGCATGCGCCGGGGCGCCGGGCGGGCACTGGGCATGCGCCAGGGTGCTGGACCGGCGCGCCGACACTGGGCATGCGCGGGGGGGGGCACCGCTCACCCGGCCCCTCCCTGTGCTGCAGGACGAGAAGGACATCCTGCGCTGCGCGCACCTGCAGAAGGAGCTGCTCCTGAGCGCCATCGACTCCGTCAACGCCGCCTCCAAGACGGGCGGCTACCTGGTCTACTGCACCTGCTCCATCATGGTGAGCTGCGGCCCGGGGGCGGGCGGGGGCGGGCGCCCGGGAGCCCCCCTCACCCCCCGCACCCCCCGCACCCCAGGTGGAGGAGAACGAGTGGGTGGTGGACTACGCCCTGAAGAAGCGGAACGTGCGTCTGGTGCCCACCGGCCTGGACTTCGGCCAGGAGGGCTTCACGCGCTTCCGCGAGCGCCGCTTCCACCCGAGCCTGCGCGCCGCCCGCCGCTTCTACCCGCATGCGCACAACATGGACGGCTTCTTCATCGCCAAGCTCAAGAAGTTCTCCAACGCCGTCCCCCAGGCCCCGGCCCCGGCCCCCGCAGGTGGGTGATCCGCCCGTCCCCACCCCCACTTCGTTTCTTTTGCCAGGCCTGGGCTTGAACTCAGCGCCTGGCGCCGTCCCTGAGCTGCTTTTGCTCCAGGCTGGCGCTCTACCACTTGAGCCGCAGCGCCACTTCTGGCTTTCTCACTGGGGATTCGAACCCACGGCTTCGTGCATGTGAGGCGAGCACTCTACCATCTAAGCCACGCTTCCAGCCCCCCCATCCCCCCACTTGCTTCTTAATGCCAGGGCTTGAACAATTCCTCTGCTCAGTTGAGATGCTATACCACTTGAACCACACCTGCACTTTGTAGTTTTTTGATAGTGAGTTGGAGAGGAAACAGCAGTTTTTTCATGGGCTGCCACTGTGCAGTCCTCTGACCTCAGCCTCCGCAGTAGCCGGGATTACAGGCGTGAGCTGCTGGTGGCGTGACTGCAGGACAGCAGCGTGCGTAGGTGCGCGCTCTTCCTCTGTGCTTCACCGGGAGACCCTGGTTATCCACTCCCCAGCCCCTCTGTGCAGGTTGGGGCGCACACAGATGGGGGAGCCCCTCCCTTGCACGTGGCCCTGTTGAGCACTAAGTGCCGGTCCGCGGCCGGCTGTGGTTTCTCTGGCTTCTTGGCCCTGGATCGACTTACTGGTAACATAATATTCCCTGCTGCTCTGGCATTGCCGGGCTGGGCTGGCCTCGCGCTGGCCTCACAGAACCGTCAGCACTTTTGAGTCCATCACACTAATGGAGGATCGCGCCCTCCACCATCCTGAGGCGGGCGGGGATCTCCAGGGGGAGGGTGGGGTTCTCCGCAGCACCGGCCTGTGACCTCTGCCTGCCCATAAAGAATCCTGACTTCCTCACCACCAAGCAGAGTGGGGATCTGCTCTAAACGATTTGATTTGGGGGCGGGGAGGAGGAATGGCCCCCAGGGCCTGTGCCTGCTAGGGAGGCGCCTACCCGCTGGGCCACGCCCCCGGCGCTGCTTTTTGTTTTTCTTTTCAGTCAGTGCCCCTTACAAAGCCGGCATCTGAATGTTATCATAAACTTGGCGACCTCCACTGTCCTGTTTCTAGTGGGGGGGGATCCTCGTTTTCGTGGGTTGCTTGACAGCTCACAGCGAGAAAGAATGACCTCCGGCTTGACGAAACACCCGGTGGCTCCCGCCTGGCATCCCAGCTACTCAGGAGGCTGAGATCTGAGGATCGCGGTTCAAAGCCAACCAGGCAGGAAAGTCCGGGAGACTCTGATCTCCAATAAATCACCAGAAAACACGAAGTGGCGCCGTGGCTCGAGTGGTAGAGCGCCCAGGCCTTGGGTTCAAGCCCCACAACCAGCTCCCCCCCCCAAAAAAAGTAACGTGAAGCCCAGTGCCTGAGGCTGGGCCCTGGGCTCCACCTGCTCCTCGGGGTGCCGTACCCCCGGTGTCCTCCACGGGGCGCTGGGCCCCAAGGGGTGCGGACGGAGGCCCCCCGCTGCCCGGGCAGGCCCGGAGTCACCTGTGCTGTCGTTGCCCCCCAGGGACTCGTGCGGCCGACCCCCCTGCGGAGCCGGACCGCCCCGCGCCCCAGAGCCGCAGCCCGCCCGCCAGGGAGGCCAGGGCGGCCGCGAAGGCCCAGCGGGCGCCGCGCCCCAAGAAGCTCAACGGCGTCCCCGGCGGGGCGGGCGCCGGGCCGCCCCCCGCGGCCCCCGGCCTGCAGGACTGCAGCCCGCCCGCTGGCCGGGCCCGATCCGGCCCGGGGCCCGGGGTGACCGGGAGGCCGCGGCCGCCGGCCGCCAAGAAACACGGGTCCCCCGCGGACGCCCGGCCGCCGGGCCCCGGATCCCGGGCCCCCCCCAGGCCCCGGGGCCGCCACCGCCCCCCGGGCAAGGCCCGAGCGGCCGGGAACGAGCAGCACCGGACGAACGGCGTCCCCAAAGCCCGGCCGCGTCCCGCCGCGCCCTCGCCCAGTTCCAGCCGGCCTCCGCCCGCCAAGAGGAGGAAGCCGGGGCCCGGCGGCCCGCGCGAGCGGCCGTGACCGTGGGCTGCCCCGCCGCGAGCCCCGACACTCCACACCCCAATACACTCTCCGCCCGCCCGCCCGCGCCTCTGTGTTGTTTTTGGGGGACGGGGGGGGGGGGGGGTCGGCGACGCGTCCCCATCCCGGCCGGCCGCTCGCACTCCGGCCGCGCCTTCTGATTGGCCGGCTCCGCCCGCCCCCTGCCCTCTGCACCGCCGGCCGGGCCCTCCTGATTGGCCGCACGGGCGGCGCGCGCGTCCCATTGGCTGGGCCTCTCCCCGCGGCCGGCCCGGCGCTCGGGCTCCCGGCAGTAGGCGCCGCAGCCATGAATCCGCTACTCGGGCCCAACCTCTTCCTCCTGCCGCCCGAGCGCGGCCTGGCCGGGCCGCCGGGGGAGCCGGGCGCCGCCGAGCTGCCCGCCGCCGCCGCCGCGGGCCCCGGCCCGGCGCCCCCCGCCGCCATGGCGCTGCGCAACGACCTGGGCTCCAACATCAACGTGCTCAAGACGCTGAACCTGCGCTTCCGCTGCTTCCTGGCCAAGGTGCACGAGCTGGAGCGGCGCAACCGGCTGCTGGAGAAGCGGCTGCAGCAGGCGCTGCAGGCCGGGCCCGCGCGGCGGGGCGGCCGGCGCGACCAGGCGGTGCAGGCGGGGCCGCCCGCCGCCCCGGCCCCGGCCCCGGCCCCGGCCGCCCCGCCGCGCCTGCTGCCCGGCACCATCTGGTCCTTCTCGCAGCCCCGCCGCCTCGGCCCGGGCCTGGAGCCCGCGCTGGTGCAGGGCCCCGGGCTGGCGTGGGAGCACCCCGACGGGGTGGGCGTGCAGATCGACACCATCACCCCCGAGATCCGCGCGCTCTACAACGTGCTGGCCAAGGTGAAGCGCGAGCGCGACGAGTACAAGCGCAGGTAGGGCCCGGGGGGCCCCCGAGGGATCGGGGCCCCGGGGGACCTCGGGGGGACCCCGCAGGATCAGGGGCCCGGGGGGCCTCGGGGGGGGACCCCGCAGGATCAGCGGCGCCGGGAGGCGGTTCCCTGCCGTCCTCTGCCTCCAGCCGGCCCGGGGTTCGGGGGTGCCTGGGGCGCCCGATCGCTCCCTCCTTGGGGCGCTTAGGATCTCAGCTCCACACACCACCCCAGAGCCCGAGGCCTAGGCTTTGGGGAAGGGGCCGGGGAGGGCTGGGGGCTGCGCCCTAAAACTGAGGTGCCTGGGTGAACTTTCTCAGGAAAGTCTGAGAGCCTCTTCCTCTTCTCTCCAGTGAACCACAAAAAGCTGGACGTGGAGCTGTGGCTCAAGTGGTCGATTGCCAGCCTGGAGTGAAAAAGAGCTCAGACAGCGCCCAGGCCTGAGTTCAGTCTCTAGGGCAGCTCGAATGAATGAATGCGTGAGGGAATGAGTGAATTCCAGGACCTCAGGGCCTTTCTTGGTAGTGATCGTGCGCGGGCGCAGTGGGCATCTGGTCTCTGGAGGGTAGAGGGGCGGGGAGAAGGGCCGCTCCGCGGGACCCGCCGTCCACGCGGGTCCTCTAGGTGCTGGCGGCCCTATCCATAGCTACAGGGCAGGGCCGGGGCCTCATGGGCCGGGGGGGGGGGGGGTGGACAGTCACCGTGGCTTTGGTTTGGGGGAGCTCCAGTCAGCTACTGTGACACCCCGCCTACTTTTTTGTGTTGGTTCTGGGGTTTGAACTCAAGGCCAGTCACTCCAGGCTGGTGCTCTACTCCTCGAACCACAGTTCCATATCTGGCTTTTTGCTGGTTCATTGGAGATCAGAGTCTCGGACTTTCCTGCCTGGGCTGGCTTTGAACCACGATCCTCAGCTCTCAGCCTCCTGAGTAGCTGGGATGACAGGTGTGAGCCACTGACTCTTGGCTTACTGTGGCCTCTCATTGGAGGGTGAGGACTGACTGGATGTTCTAGAACATTCTTGTTGGGTCTGGGGTCAGCAACCTGCTAGATCTCGGGCCCCAGATCCCAGGCTCCTGGGCTTGAGTTTTACCTCACGCTGGTCCCTTGTGGTCTCTTGCACGTGGCTTGTGTCACGGCTGCCCTTGGTGGGGGAGGGGCTCATTTGTCCCCAGCCCATCATCATGGGGGTGTCACTCAGGCCCAGCCTGCCTCTGGGGGACTTAGGGCCATTCACAGGGCGCATGGACAGCTCTGGAATCCATCCATAACTACAGATCAGCTGTTCTTTGGGGCTTTCGCATTTATTTTGTGACTGAATGAGCGTCTGTCCTTGGAGCAGCTGTTCAAGGCCACAGATTTATTCCTTGGGGTTTGGGGGCCTTATTTTCACCCCAGGTCCCCAGCTCTCCTTCCAGTCTCCCTAACCACGCTGCCCCTCCACCTTCCGGCCCCCAGGCATTGGGATAGCCTGAGCACTAAACTCCATCTCCAGTGTGAGCTTTCCCAGGACAGGACTCGGCCCTGCTTGCTGGCCTGAGTGGCTCTGCGGGGGACGCCTTTAGTCCCTGCCCAGTGCACAGACGTGGCTCCCGTCCTGCACAGGTACAAAGTGACTTCATATGGAAAACAAGCCACTTTCTAGCCCACTGTCGGTGGCTCCCGCCCGTCATCCCAGCTACTCAGGAGGCTGACATTTGAGGATCAGCATCCAAAGCCAGCCTGGGCAGGAAAGTCTGTGAGACCTTTTTGTTGTTGTTGTTGTTGGTCAATTCTGAGGTTTGAACTCAGGGCCTGGGCGCTGTCCCTGAGCTTTCTTTTTGTTCAAGGCTAGCACTCTACCTTGAGCCACAGAACCACTTCCGGCTTTTTCTGTGTATGTGGTACTGAGGAATCGAACCCAGGGCTTCATGCAAGCGAGGCGAGCACTCTACCCCTGAGCCACCTGCCCAGCCCAGGTCTTCGAGAGTTAATCTTTAATAAACCAATGAAAGAAAAGCAAGAAGTGGAGCTGGGGCTCAAGGGGTGGGGAGAAAAACCAATGAGACAGCACCCAAGCCCTGAGTTCAAGTCCTGGTACACACACACACACACACACACACACACACACACACACACACACACACACACACACGTCCGATTTGAATGGAGGTGAACCTATTTTTGTCTGCCTGAGCCAGGCAAAGTCCTAGGGAGCTTCTAGATGATTCATTCTGAGTTTTCTTTTCCGTTCTGTAAGACTTCATTAATCTTCATCCGTAATTAGCATTTCTCGTGTATGTTTCCGTCTGAAGCCATGGAGTTCACTGCCAGAGAAAGACTTCCTGTCTTACCTGATATACCCCGCCATCTTGCTGCCCCCCACCCCGGGGGAGGGTTTTGGGGGGCCTCTGGGCATAATTGAGTACCCCATGACGCAAGCTCACCTACAGATGAACAAACTCAGACCTCCCGGTGCTCAGGACTTTATCTAGAAAAATATATGCGTATATGGATGCATGTACCTAGCTGTCTGTCTGTCTGTCTCTCTATCCATCTGTCTACCCGTCTTTCTTTCTACTTGTCTATCTACTTACCTATTGGTCTACCTGTTTGTCTGTCTTCCTGTGTGTCTGTCTGTCTGTCTGTTTATCTGTTAGTCTGTCTGTCTGGGTGGACATCTCTCTGTCTATCTACCTGCCTATCTGTCTATCACCTGTCTATCTACCTATTTTATCTGTCTGTCTGTCTGTCTGCCTGCCTGCCTGTCTGTCTGTCTGCCTGACTGCCTGCCTGTCTGTCTGTCTGTCTGCCTGCCTGCCTGTCTGTCTTTCTGTCTGCTTGTCTGCCTGCCTGTCTGTCTTTCTGTCTGCTTGTCTGCCTGTCTGTCTGTCTGTCTGTCTGCCTGCCTGTCTGTCCGTCCGTCCGTCCGTCTGCCTGTCTGTCTGTCTGTCTGTCTGTGTCTGCCTGCCAGCCTGTCTGTCTGTCTGTCTGTCGCCCCATGCTGCTGCGCCCTTGGGTGGCAGAGCAGCGGGGGGCGGCGGGGACTGCAGGCAGGCGCTGCGCTGCGGGTGAGCACCCGGGGTGTTGGCCAGGCTGTGTCTCTGCCAGCCCCGCAGGGACGAGCGGCCGGTGACGGCGGCAGCTATTCTTAGGACAGCTGCATTGCGGCTGTGAGTGAGACACACAGCAGAACCAGCAGCGGGCAGGGCGCTGGGCGGGGAGAGGCGGGGAGGGGCCAAGGCAGGGCCTCCTGCGTGGGCAGGGGACACCGTCCTGCGGGGTCCCAGCACCCTCGCTGATGGCTGCTTTGGCCGTGTGTGTGTGTGTGTGTGTGTGTGTGTGTGTGTGTGTGTGTGTGTGTGTGTGTGTGTGTGTGTGTGTGTGTGTCACTCCTGGGGCTTGAACTCAGGGCCTGGGTGCTGTCCCTGTGCTTTCTGGCTCAAGGCTGGTTCTTTTGCCTGGATATAGGAAGGAGTCTGGCCTCACATGTGCATCCTCAGATCTCAGCCTCCTGGCTAGCCAGCATGAGGCCCCGAGTTCAAATCTTGCTATGGCCCAAATCATCACCATCTTCACCGTCTTCGTGTCTTGGGGGCCCCCGCCTCCCCTGGGCCTGGTGTTCTGGTGTGGGTCAGGGAGGGGGACACGGGGCCCCAGACAGCTGGTGGCGCTGAGGCCGGGGTGGGAGGGCAGGGCACGGAGCCAGAGGGGCAGCTGCTCTTAAAAATAGTTCCTGCACATGGCAGAGAGGCTCCAGGCAGGCGGCTGCCCCTCACACGTGTGTGTGTGTGTGTGTGTGTGTGTGTCCTGGGACTTGAACTCAGGGCCTGGGCGCTGTCCCTCAGCTCTTCACTCAAGGCTGGCGCTCTACCACTTGCGCCACAGCGCCACTTCCAGCTTCTCACAGGCTCACGGGAGATCAGAGTCTCGTGGCCTTTTCTACCCAGGCTGCCTTTGAACCAACCTCAGATCTCAGCCTCCTGAGTAGCCAGGATTACAGGCATGCGCCACCGGCGCTGGCTTAGCCCCCACATTCTTGTGGACAGCCAGTCCCCCTTTGGGGAGTCACGGGGGGGGGAGCAGGGAGCTGGGGGGCCCAGGGAACACGGACCTGTGCCCCCCCCGCTGTGTGTCAGGTGGGAAGAGGAGTACACGGCGCGGGTCCAGCTGCAGGAGCGCGTGAATGAGCTGCAGGAGGTGAGGACCCCCCTCCCTCCCCTCCTCACCCTCTTCCCCTTGGAGGGGGGTCACCAACCCAGGGTCTCCTCCGGTCCAGGAAGCCCAGGAGGCCGACGCCTGCCAGGAAGAACTGGCCATGAAGGTGGAGCAGTTAAAAGCTGAGTTGGTGATCTTCAAGGGACTCATGAGCAATGTGAGTCCCAGTCTTCGGGGGGTCTCGTGCAGCCCGGCCAGGCCGGGGGCAGCCCCACTGCTGCCCTGGCCACCTCCCTTCCCCTGGCCGGGCACCCCGGACGCCATTCTGTTCAGTAGACAGAGCAAGAACAGAAGATGTGAGTGTGAGCTGGGTGTGGTGGCTCACGCCTGTAATCCCAGCTACTCTGGAGGCTGAGATCCGAGCATCCCTAGGCAGGAACATCCTAGAAGCTCTGATTTCAGAGGTGTGGCTCGAGTGGTGGAGCTCCGGCTAAGCCAGAGCGCTCGAGTCCCAGTAGCAGCACACATACACACAATCAAAGGCCCGCGTCGCATGACGGGCCGTGGCGTGTGTGACATTAGTCACTGCCAGTTCAGCACCCAGGAGTCCAGAGCTGAATGCCTCTGTTCTGACTCAGTTTACCCGCCACCATGCCCTCTGCCTCCGTGGCTACATCTGTGAGATGGCAGGAAAAAAAAACAGGCCCGCTGGGCACCGGTGCTCACGCCTGGCATCCCAGCGACTCAGGAGGCTGAGATCTGAGGATCGCGGCTCAAGGCCAGCCCAGGCAGGAAGGTCTGTGAGACTCTGATCTCCACTGAACACCAGAAAACCAGAAGTGGCGCTGTGGCTCAAGTGGCAGAACGCCTGCCTTCCGCTGAAGAGCTGAGGGACAGCGCCCAGGACCAGAGTTCAAGCCCCATGATGGACCAAAAAAAATATGCATTTAAGGCTTTTCTCTTGGTACCAGTCATGGGGCTTGAACTCAGGGCCTGGGCGCTGGCTCTGTTTTACTCAAGGCTGGCGCTTTACCACTTGAACCACACTTCCATTTCTGTCTTTTCTGTTGGTTTGTTGGAGGGAAGAGTCGGGGACTTTGCTGCTCGGGCTGGCTTTGAACTGTGATCCTCAGATCTCAGCCTCCTGAGTCACTGGGATGCCAGGCGGGAGCTGGGGACTGGCCGCAGGAGGTGTCAGAGGGTGGTGTGCTGAGCGGTCCCGCTGCTCCGGGCTCTGCCCACCCAGCAGCCCCCGTGGCCTGCGTGTCCCCCGCAGAACCTGAGCGAGCTGGACACCAAGATCCAGGAGAAGGCCATGAAGGTGGACATGGACATCTGCCGCCGCATCGACATCACTGCCAAGCTCTGTGACCTGGCACAGCAGCGCAACTGCACCGACATGATCCACATGCTGCAGGTGGGGCTGGTGGGGAATATTCCAGAAACTGTCCCCAGTGCCACCTCCCTCTCCCTCTCCTGTCTACTCTCTCCATCTTGAACCTTCTCGAACCTTCTTGAACCCTCTAGAACCGTCCAGAACTTTCTCTCTTGCCTCCTGCACAGAAGCAGCTGTTTCCTTGGCTCAGGGCCAGGCTCTGAACCCCAGTGCAGACGAGAATTCTCCCTCTCAGGCCCCGCATTTCTCTTGGGACCCTGTCCCCTCTTCCCCTGCCCTCTCCCAGTGTCTCCCTCCCTTCCCCACGCAAAAGTGGAGAGGCTGCGTTTGTTCAGCCTTTAGATTTTTTCCTTTTTAAAGAAAGAAAAGTTCCTCAATCCTGGCGCTGGTGGCTCCCGCCCGTCACCCCAGCGACTCAGGAGGCTGAGATCTGAGGATCGTAGTGTGAGGCCAGCCGGGGCGGGAAAGTCTGTGAGACTCTCATCGCCAATGAACCACTCAGAAAAAGCCAGAAGTGGCTGTGGCTCAAGGGGTAGAGCGCCCGCCTTGAGCAAAAGCAGCTCAGGGACAGCGCCCAGGCCCCGAGGTCAAGCCCCAGGACTGGTACGCAGGAAACCTGGACTGGAGGCATGGTTCTAGCGGGGGAGCACCACGGATGGCCAAAGCTGAGTGAGTGTTCAGGGCGTGAGCTCAAGTCCCAGTGCCGGGACAAGAAAACCCGTCTGTTTCTCTTCAGCCACAAGAGCATCTGCATGGCTGATAAGCGCTGCTCCCTTCTTGCTGCTCTGCCCCGGGGTGTGTGTGTGTGTGTGTGTGTGTGTGTGTGTGTGTGTGTGTGTGTGTGTGTGTGTGTGTGTGTGTTTGGTCGGTTGTGGGCCTTGAACTCAGGGCCTGTGTGTGTGTGTGTGTGTGTGTGTGTTTGGTCGGTTGTGGGCCTTGAACTCTGGGCCTGGGCGCTGTCCCTCAGCTCTTCAGCTCAAGGCGGGCGCTCTACCCCTTGAGCCACAGCGCCACTTCCGGTTTTCTGTTGGTTCATGGGGGATCAGTCTCACGGACTTTCCTGCCCGGGCTGGCCTTGAACCAGGATCCTCAGATCTCAGCCTCCTGAGTGGCTGGGGTGACAGGCGGGAGCACCGGCGCCCGGCTTCTTTTTCTTTCTTCCTCTGTCCACCCTCCATCTCTCCCTGGGTCCCCGGCGGTGTCCTGCTGTCCGTGTCCACCGCCCTCGGTGGGTCCTGTCCTTCCTCCATCCCGACCCCGTCCTCCATCCCGACCCCGTCCTCCTCCATCCCGGCCCCGTCCTCCATCCCGACCCCGTCCTCCATCCCGACCCCGTCCTCCTCCATCCCGACCCCGTCCTCCATCCCGACCCCGTCCTCCTCCATCCCGTCCTCCTCCATCCCGACCCCGTCCTCCATCCCGGCCCCGTCCTCCATCCCGACCCCGTCCTCCATCCCGACCCCGTCCTCCATCCCGGCCCCGTCCTCCATCCCGACCCCGTCCTCCTCCATCCCGGCCCCGTCCTCCTCCATCCCGGCCCCGTCCTCCTCCATCCCGGCCCCGTCCTCCTCCATCCCGGCCCCGTCCTCCTCCATCCCGGCCCCGTCCTCCTCCATCCCGACCCCGTCCTCCTCCATCCCGGCCCCGTCGTCCTCCTCCATCCCGGCCCCGTCCTCCATCCCGACCCCGTCCTCCATCCCGGCCCCGTCCTCCATCCCGTCCTCCTCCATCCCGACCCCGTCCCCCCTGACGCGGCTCCCGATGCCTCTCAGGTGCCGGCGGGGCGGCGGCGGGAGCGGCGGGCGGAGGACGCTGGACCCGAGAGCGCGGGGCCCACGGCCGAGGCGGAGGAGGACGGCGCGGGGCTGGGCATCGCGGAGGAGATGCAGCGCATGCTCAGCCAGCTGTGAGCGCCGCCCCGCCCCGCCCGCCGGGCCCCGCCCCGCCTGTCAGGCCCCGCCCACTCACCGACCACGCCCCACTCAAGGGCCCCGCCCCCACACCAAGCACGTCCCCACCCAAGGGCCCCGCCCCACACCAACCACGCCCCCACCCAAGGGCCCCGCCCCACACCAACCACGCCCCCACCCAAGGGCCCCGCCCACACACTGACCACGCCCCCACCCAAGGGCCCCGCCCCACACCAAGCACGCCCCCACCCAAGGGCCCCGCCCCACACACTGACCACGACCCACCCAAGGGCCCCGCCCCACACCAACCACGCCCCCACCCAAGGGCCCCGCCCCCCCGCACACACTGACCACGCCCCCACCCAGGGGCCCCGCCCCACACACCAACCACGCCTCCTCACGCCCCGTACTGCCACTCCCTGCCCCTTGCCATGCCCACGAGGACCCTGACCCCGCCCATGCTGACCCCGCCCCCATGCTGACCCCGCCCCCATGCTGACCCCGCCCCCATGCTGACCCCGGCCCCCCCAGGCGGGAGCTGGACGCAGACGACGACTGCGACAGCCTGAGCTGGGAGGAGACGGAGGAGACGCTGCTGCTGTGGGACGACTTCTCGGGATACGCCATGGCGGCCGCCGAGGCCCAGGGGGAGGTGACCCCCCCCCGCCAGCCCCGCCCCCCGCCAGCCCCGCCCCCCGCCAGCCCCGCCCCCCGCCAGCCCCGCCCCCCGCCAGCCCCGCCCCCGCCAGCCCCGCCCCCCGCCAGCCCCGCCCCCCGCCAGCCCCGCCCCCCGCCAGCCCCGACCCCGGGCCCCCGACCCGCACCGCACCGCCCTGCTGACCCCGACCCCCTAACCAGCACTGCACCGCCCGCCCTCTCTGCCCCGACCCCCACCCTGACCCCGACCCCCCCGACCTGCACCCCCCCGCCCGCCCTGCTGACCCTGGCCCCGCCCCCGCCCACCCTGCTGACCCTGGCCCCGCCCCCCACCCTGCTGACCCTGGCCCCGCCCCCCACCCTGCTGACCCTGGCCCCACCCCCCGCCCTGCTGACCCTGGCCCCGCCCCGCCCCCGCCCTGCTGACCCTGGCCCCGCCCCCGCCCACCCTGCTGACCCTGGCCCCGCCCCCCACCCTGCTGACCCTGGCTCCGCCCCCTCCCCCCCCCCCCCCCCCGCCGCCCTGACGTGGCCGTCCCGCAGCCGCAGGAGGACAGCCTGGAGAAGGTGATCACCGACACAGAGTCGCTCTTCAAATCCCGCGAGAAGGAGTACCAGGAGACCATCGACCAGATCGAGGTGCCGCACCCCAACCCCCCCCCAGACCGAGGCGCCCCCACCCCCCCCCCAGACCGAGGCGCCCCCACCCCTCCACACCAGACCAGACCGAGGCGCCCCCACCCCACCAGACCGAGACCCCCCCACCCCCACACCAGACCGAGGCGCCCCCACCCCCACACACCAGACCGAGGCGCCCCCACCCCCACACCAGACCGAGACCCCCCACCCCCCCACACCAGACCGAGGCGCCCCCAACCCCACACCAGACTGAGACCCCCCCACCCCCCCACCAGACCGAGACCCCCCCACCCCCCACCAGACCGAGACCCCCCCACCCCCACACCAGACCGAGACCCCCCCACCCCCCACCAGACCGAGACCCCCCCACCCCCACACCAGACCGAGACCCCCCACCCCCACACCAGACCGAGACCCCCCCACCCCCCACCAGACCGAGACCCCCCACCCCCACACCAGACCGAGACCCCCCACCCCCACACCAGACCGAGACCCCCCCACCCCCCACCAGACCGAGACCCCCCACCCCCACACCAGACCGAGACCCCCCACCCCCCCACCAGACCGAGACCCCCCACCCCCCCACCAGACCGAGGCGCCCCACCCCCACACCAGACCGAGACCCCCCACCCCCACACCAGACCGAGACCCCCCACCCCCCCACCAGACCGAGGCGCCCCACCCCCACACCAGACCGAGACCCCCCACCCCCACACCAGACCGAGACCCCCCACCCCCACACCAGACCGAGACCCCCCACCCCCACACCAGACCGAGACCCCCCACCCCCACACCAGACCGAGACCCCCCCACCCCCCACCAGACCGAGACCCCCCACCCCCACACCAGACCGAGACCCCCCACCCCCCACCAGACCGAGGCGCCCCCACCCCCACACCAGACCGAGACCCCCCACCCCCACACCAGACCGAGACCCCCCACCCTCCCACACCAGACCGAGGCGCCCCCACCCCCCACACCAGACCGAGGCGCCCCCCCTCCTCCGTGGCCCCCCCCAGGCCTCCCCCTGGTCCAGGCAGCGCCGCTGGGGGAGCGGACGGGTTTGGGTTCAAGTCCACAAACACCCGGGAGATGCGCTGCGGTCCCTGAGCTCCCCCTCCCCCTCCCCCTCCCCCCTCCCCCCTTCCCCATCCTGGGGCTTGAACTCAGGGCCTGGGCGCCGCTGTCCCTCAGCTCTTCCACTCCAGGCGGAGCCACTGGAGATCAGAGCCTCTCAGGCGTCCCTGCCCGGGCTGGCTTCGAACCGCGATCCTGCGGATCTCAGCCTCCCGCGGAGCTGGGATGGCGGGCGGGGGAGCCGTTTGTCTTCCTTTCCTTCGGGGCGGGCGGAGGAGGGGCGGGGAGGCCGCGATGCCCGCGATGCCCGCGATGCCCGGCCGCACGTCCTGCCCCGGCTGCCCCGGGAACGCGGCGGCCCTTTGTGCTGTGACCCACTTCCCAGCCCTGCGCGGCCTCCCGGCCCTGCCCCGCGCCATGGGGGCCTGCCCCGCGCCATGGGGGCCTGCCCCGCGCCATGGGGGCCTGCCCCGCGCCCTGGGGGCCTGCCCCGCGCCATGGGGGCCTGCCCCGCGCCATGGGGGCCTGCCTGCCCCGCGCCATGGGGGCCTGCCTGCCCCGCGCCATGGGGGCCTGCCTGCCCCGCGCCATGGGGGCCTGCCCCGCGCCCTCGGCCCCGCGCGCACGGCCCACGGCCCGGCTCTCCCCCGGGGCCTTCCCTCCCTCCTCCCTCCTCCTCGCGTCTCTGGTGCCCGGGACCCGGGCGCCGCCCCTCGGCTCCGGGCGGCCACAGCCGGTTTCCGGGGCTTCCTTGGGGATCCTGCGCGGGCGGGGCGGGCCGGCGGGGCAGACCGCGACCCTCCCGAGGGGCGGAGGCCTCGGGGCGCCGGCCTGGATTCATCCTGAGCCCGGCCCAGCCGGGCCCGGGTCGGTCCTCCGGCCTCGGCCTCCTCCTCCCCGAGGCCCCGAGTTCACACCCGGCCTGCCAGCCGGCCCGGGCCTCGCGTGGAAACTTCCAGAGCTCATCACCAGCCCCACTTCCCCGCTGGGAAAACCAGTCTGGGTCCCAGCTGCTCGCCTCCCGCTGTGCGCAAGCGTGCGTGCGTGAGCGTGCGTGCGTATGCGTCGCGTGTGCGCAGGGCCTTCTCGCCCCCGCGGGGCGTCGGGGCGCCCCCGCCCGCCCGGGTCCGACCCCAGCGCGGCCCTCCCGCCCCGCCCGCAGCTGGAGCTGGCCACGGCCAAGAACGACATGAACCGGCACCTGCACGAGTACATGGAGATGTGCAGCATGAAGCGCGGCCTGGACGTGCAGATGGAGACCTGCCGCCGCCTCATCACGCAGTCGGGGGACCGGTGAGCCCCGCCCCGCCCCGCCCGGGGGACCCCGCGCCCCCACCGCGGCCCCCCCCCACGGGTCTCCCGCCGGCCGGCCCGTGACCGCCGCTGTTTTCTTCTAGAAAGTCTCCTGCGTTCGGTGCGGTCGCGCCTAGCGAGCCGCCGCCTGCGAGCGAGGCGGAGGACTCCGATCGCGATCTGTCATCTGACAGCTCCCTGAGATAGGAGCGCGCTCCTACGCGCCCGCCGGAGCCCCGCCGCCCGCGCCCGTCCTCGGGGGCCCGCCCCGCACTCGGGTCTGCCGCGGCTCCAGGATGCCGCGGGGCGCGGCGGGGCGGCCCGGGGTGACCTGCCGGCCTGGGGCCCCGCGCGGGGTGTTTTACTGTGCCAGTCCTGGGACTTGAACTCGAAGCCCGGGCGCTGGCCTCGGGCGCCCCCCCTCCTCCACCGCTTGAGCCACAGCCCCGGTGCGGGACTGAACCTGGCCTGGAGAGCGGAGCGGGGCCTGGGAGGCCGGGGCTGCAGGCGTGCCCGGGGCCCGGGAGCTCGGGGCGCCCCACCTTCCACCCCACCCCCCTCCCGCCAGCCCCCCGGCCTGGGGTCTCAGGGGCGCGGGGTGGGCCTGGAGGGCGGGGCCCTGGGCTGACGTCGGTGACGTCACTGTGGCGTTTGAATGGAATCGTGACCACCACCTTGGCTCTGTGGTTCTTGACCTGCGCACGCGCGGCGGGCCCAGGCCACGCCCCCGGGGCGGGCCCCTGACAGGGCGGTGACCCGGATGCCCGCGCACTCGGGCTCATCTGGGGTGAACGGGTGCAGGCGGTGCAGGGGGAGATCGCATCGATCCCCGGCCGCGCCCGGTGCCGGAGGTGGCTCAGCCGCAGCTCCAGCGCGGGGCCCGCCCGGGAGGCGGCTTCGGGCTTGTGAACAGGAGCCAGCCGCAGCCCACCCCGGCCGCGCCGCCCCCGCCTCTCCCACCCCGGCCGCGGACTCCCGGCGCGGTGCTCGGGGCGCGGACTCCCGGCGCAGTGCTCCCGCGCCGAAGCTGCAGGCCACAGCGGGCCGAGCCCGAGTTCGAGCCCCGGGAGCGGCGCAGGGACAGACGAAGCGGGGCCGGGGTGTGGGTGCAGCGAGCTTTATTGGGGTGCGGTGGCGGGCACAGGCTCGGGGCCGTCGCGGGGTGCGGGCTGGGGCGGGTGCGGGGCGCGCGGCGGCGGCGGCGGGGCTGCGGGGCGGCGCTCACTCCTTGGAGGCCATGTGCACCATCAGGTCCACCACGCGGTTGCTGTAGCCGTACTCGTTGTCGTACCTGGGGGGGCGGGGGTGTGAGGCGCGGCGCGGACCCGAGGCTCGGGGTCCCCCACCCCCCGCCCGCACCCCGCGGCCCGCACCAGGAGATGAGCTTCACGAAGTGGTCGTTGAGGGCGATGCCGGCGCCCGCGTCGAAGGTGGACGAGTGCGCGTCGCTGTTGAAGTCGCAGGACACCACCTGGTCCTCGGTGTAGCCCAGGATGCCCTTGAGCGGGCCCTCGGACGCCTGCTTCACCACCTTCTTGATGTCGTCGTACTTAGCCTGCGGGGGGGGGGGGGGTCGGGTGATCGATCCACGGGGGCATCGATTGGTGAAGCCTGATCCGCCCCATCGATCAGAGTCGATCGACTGTGTATGGATCTGCCCCATCGATCAGACTCCATGGACTGTACTGCCTGGGCCGCCCCCCCCCAATCGAGCACACTCGATTGATTCGCCTGCCTGGGTGCCCGCGGGTGGGCGGGGCTGATGGAGGGGTGCAGGCGCAGAGCTGGGCGCAGGCGCAGAGCACGTACGGCCTTCTCCAGGCGGCAGGTGAGGTCCACCACGGACACGTTGGGCGTGGGCACGCGGAAGGCCATGCCGGTGAGCTTGCCGTTGAGCTCGGGGATGACCTTGCCCACGGCCTTGGCGGCGCCGGTGGACGCGGGGATGATGTTCTGCGCGGCGCCGCGCCCGTCGCGCCACAGCTTGCCCGACGGGCCGTCCACCGTCTTCTGCGTGGCGGTGATGGCGTGCACCGTGGTCATGAGCCCCTCCACGATGCCGAAGTTGTCGTGGATGACCTTGGCGAGCGGCGCCAGGCAGTTGGTGGTGCAGGACGCGTTGCTGACGATCTTGAGCGAGTTGTCGTACTTGTCGTGGTTCACGCCCATCACGAACATGGGCGCGTCGGCCGACGGCGCCGAGATGATGACGCGCTTGGCGCCGCCCTTCAGGTGCGCCTGGGGGGGGCGGGAGGTGACACTCAGCCCCAAACCAGCCCCGGGGTGCAGCCCGCACCCCCAACACCAGCCCCGGGCGCAGCCCCCACCCCCAACACCAGCCCCGGGCGCAGCCCCCCACACCCCCAAACCAGCCCCGGGCGCAGCCCCCCACACCCAACACCAGCCCCGGGGTGCAACTCCCCCACCCCCCAACACCAGCCGCGGTGCAGCCCGCACCCGGCGGCGCCGCTCACCCCGGCCTTCTCCATGGTGGTGAACACGCCCGTGGACTCCACCACGTACTCAGCCCCGGCGTCGCCCCACTTGATGTTGGCGGGGTCTCGCCTGGAAAGGACGCGGTTCGGGTCACCCGCCCCCCGCAGCCCCCGGCCCCCCCCCGCCCGCCCCCCGCGTCCCCGGCCCGCACGCACTCCTGGAAGATGGTGATGGGCTTGCCGTTGATGACCAGCTTGCCGTTCTCGGCCTTGACGCTGCCCTTGAACTTGCCGTGCGTGGAGTCGTACTGGAACATGTACACCTGCGGGGGGGGGGTCAGGGCCGCCGGGGAGGGGGGTCAGGGCCGTCGGGGAGGGGGGTGTCGGGGCCGCCCGCCCGCCGCCCGGGGCGCCGCTCACCATGTAGTTGAGGTCGATGAAGGGGTCGTTGATGGCCACCACCTCCACCTTGCTGGAGCTGCAGGCGGCGCGGGTGACCAGGCGCCCGATGCGGCCAAATCTGAGGGGGAGGGGGGGAGGGGGGCCTCAGCGCGGGGGGGGCGGACGCGGGGCCCTGGGTTCGAGTCCTCGCCCCGCCGTGGCTCGGGGCGCCAGCCTGGACCGGCCGAGGGGCAGCGCGACCCCGCGGCCAGAGCCCGGACTCGTAAACATCACTTCCCATTTTGCACTTTAGAACTTTCCGGAATCTTTCCCCTGGAATGTGTCGACCCACGCGGTGCCGGTGCCAAGGTGCAGCCCCCCCCATCCCTGAGGCTCCTGTCTCCTCTGCGGTCCGCGGGCGTCCCCGCCCCCCCGCCACGCGGCGGTCAGCGTCCGCGAGCGCAAAGTCCAGGCGCAAAGGTCAGGCGCGCTGGCCGCGGCCCCCCGGCGGGGACGGGCCCGGGGCTCCCCGGCCGCGCACCGGGGCCCCGGAAAGGTCACGAGGCTAAATTTATCCCCGGCGCAGGGCGCGGCGCGGATCCGGTTTCGGGCGGGCGGCGGGTGCGGGGTCGCGGTCACCCGATCCCCCGCTGACCGCTGACCTTTCCCGCCGCCGCGCTGCGGGGCGGGGCGGGGCGGGGCCCGCACCTCCGCGGGGGGGAGGGGGCGGCGCCGGGAGGCCCGGAGAACCGTCCAGAAAAAGCGTCGGGCAGGAGCAGCAGCTAAACCCGGAGCTCATCCGCGATTAGGCCGCGGGGGGGGGGGGGGCCCGCAGCCGCGTCACCTGGCCGCCCGCGCCCGCCCCGCCCCGCCCCGCGCCCGGGCGGAGCCGCGGCTGAGTCACCGCCGGGGCGGGCGGAGGCGGCGGCGCGGACGGGAAGCTTTCCTAACGGGGCTCCATTCATTTCCTTCCCGGTTGCAACATGGCGGCGGCGGCCGCGGCTTGGGGCGGGGGCGAGGGGGGAGGGGGCGCTCCGGGGCCCCGGGCTGGGGGAGGGGCGCCACGTGACCCCGCAGGGCGCGAACGGGAAGAATAGCCCCGGCCCGGGGTGGGGGGCGGCGGTCCGGCGATCGGGGTGCGGGCCCCGGGGCGCCGCCCGCCCCGCCCCGCGCATTGCGGCCGCCCGGGGCCCTCTGCGGCCCGGCCCGGCCCCCGCGGCCGCGACCTTGAGCTCTCCTTGGGGTGATGGGCTCCCCGCGTGACCGGGCCCCCCGGGATATGCGGATCCAGCCCGGGGAACCCCCCCCGGGCCCGGCCCGGCGCTCACCCGTTCACTCCGACCTTCACCATCGTGACTCAGGAACGCGGGCTGCGGGGACAAAAGGCGGCCGTCAGCGCGGCGGGCGACCCCGGCGCGGCTCCCCGCGCTCCCCTCCCCCGCCCCGGCCGCCATGCCCCCCGCGCACCCCATCACGTCCGCCGCCGGCCTCCGCAATGCGGGGGACCGCACCGCGCGCCCCAGATCGCGGCCTGCACACGCGGGGGCCACCCCGGGAAGCCCCCAGCCTCTGCCCGCGAAGCCCCCACGCCCGGATGTTGCATTTTCACCTTGCGCTGCACGAGAGGAGACGACACGCAGGAAGCTGGCAGGAGCGGAGAGCAGCGGGCCGGGCCGCGGGCGGCTTTTATAGCCAGCGGGGCGGGGGTGGGGCTGACGCAGGCCCCGTCCCTCAAGGCCCCGCCCCCGCGGGCCCCTCACCCGCTCCGCCAATCCCTGCACACCGTCCCCGCCAGACCCCGCCCCCGGGCCCGTCAATCTCCCGGCCGCCGCGGTGGAGGCCTGAGCTACGTGCGCCCGTAAATGCGCGAGTAGCGGGGCCGCGGCGCTCCGCGGGCTTGGCTGCGCTCCAATCCGGAGGAGAGCACGCAGCGAGCGTGTGGGCCGGGGGGAGGGGGGGGAGGGACGGAGGGCGCCACCCCCCCCCCCGCCCGCCCGGGGCCAGGCCGCCGCGCGCCGCACGTGCGCCCCGGCCGGGAAGGTGGGGGCACCGGGGTGCGGGGCGCCTCGGGGCGCACACGGGGTCCCCCGGGCCGCCCGCCCCTCCACCGTTCCACCCGCTCCCGCAGCGCGGTGGGCGCCCGCGGGGAAGGCTCCGGGGGCCGCGGGCGGCTCGGGCGCGGCCGGGAAGGTCACCGCGTCCTGCAGCCCGGCGCGGCCGTGCTCACCCCGCGGAAGTCCCGCCCTCCCGCGGCGGCCGCCCCGCAGGGCTGACCTGGGGCTGTGCGGGACCCGGGGGGGGGGCGGGGGGAGGAGGGGACGGGGTGCGCCGGGGAGGGGGGACGGGGGGAGCGGGGGGAGGGGGGGGACGGGGGCCCCAGGGCCGGACGCAGCGCCCCCTTCCTAAGAACGTGAGCCGCACGCAGGAGGCTCCGGGTTCCAGGCCCGCCGGGGCAGGGCCGTCCCCGAGACTGATGGCCCGCGAGCGGCACAAAGCCGGAAGTGGCGCCGTGGCTCGAGGGGCGCAGCGCCCGGGCCGCAGTGGGGGATGGCGCCGGGCTGGGGCGGGCCGGGGCCTCGGCCCGGTAACCTGAGAGCCGCCCCCCGCCCCCCGCCCCCCGCCCCCCGCCCCCCGCCCCCCGCCCCCCGCCCGGGCTAAGTTTAGCTTCTGCTTAAAAGGCTTGGCAGGGACGGGGCCTCGCTGCACCCCAACTCCAGCCCCTTGGCCTTTCCGGGCTGGGCTCCCCGGCTCGGGCCGCAGCTGTTTGCAAGTCCTGCAGCCATCCATCAACAGCCGGCCCTGCCCGGGGGGGGGGGGGGGGGGGGGAGGGGGGGAGGGGAGGAGGGAGGGAGGGGGGGACCCGCAGCTGCTGCTCCTCTTCCCAGCCAGGGCCACCCCGCTACTCCCGGGGCCGCGCTCCGAACATCCAGGTTCAAAGCCAGCCTGGGCAGAAAAGTGGAGACTCAGCCCAGTGAGTCAGCACAAAGCCGGACGTGGCGCCGTGGCCCAGGCGGGAGAGCGCCCGCCCTGAGTGTGCAAAGGAAGGCTGTTCCCAGGCCCTCAGTTCAAGGGCCTGAATGGGCACGCAAAGTAAGGGGGGCCTTAAGAGCCCCTCCATGTTGTGCGTGACCAGGGCCTCGTCTCCTGTCACTTGTCATCAGCGTCCGCCCCGCGCACCGGCGCCCGCGGAGCTTCTGCCGCAGTTGTGCGGTTGCCATGACAACAGACTCCGGTGGCGAGGCGCTGAGGGTGACTCAGCAGAGCAGACGCGGGGCGCAGGGGGGCGGGGGAGCAGGGGGGCGGGGCCTCCTTTAGATGCAGGGGCGCCGATGGGGACCCCTGGTCTGGGGGGATGAATGGCGGCGGGGTTACAGGCTGGCCACACAGCCCTTGGCCTGGCACAGGTTTGATCAGCCCAGCTGCTGACCTTGGGGTGTCACACAGCCGTGCACCCCGCATCCGGCTCTGACACAAGCTGTCTTTCTGCGCCAAGGTGACCCCATTTCAGCAGCAGACCTCATCACGGGACCCAGGAGCTGTGGACAGGAGCGGGAAGCTCACGGGATGTGGGGGCCTGGGCTCCCCTTCTCTCTGGGGGTTGAAGACCCTCTGCAGGGAGGCTGAGGGGGTCATCCTAGAGGAACAAAGCTAAGGGAGACCAGGAGGTGCTGAGTTCAAATCCCAGTGCTGACACAAAACGAGAAAACCGCCCAGGCCCCGAGTTCAAGCCCCGGGAGCGACAGAAATCCCAGACCATGCTTTAAAAAGACCAAACGATAAAACGTTTATTCGCTAAAAACAAGGCCAGCGCGGCCGGGTAAAAGCAGGCTCAGCCCTGGAGGTTAGGTTAAAAGCAATCAAAGACTATGGACAGATTAAAAACCCAGGCATTCTAGAACTTTCCACAGAGGTGAGCCAATACAGCAGGGCTGGGGCTAGGAGCGGGGCCTGCGGGACGCCCTGCGGAGCGGGGTGGTTTTCCTGGGGGTCTCGTCCTCCGTCATCTCCGCGGAAAGCTCTAGAAAGAGAATGGAAGGGAGGAGGGCGGCGCGCGCTGGGGGGTCCCCCAGGGCATGGGGGGGTTGGGGGGGGGCGTACCTTCCTCACTGGACTCGTCGCTGGAGAAGACGACCTGGGGTTTCTTCTTGGTGGTGCGTGGAGGCCGGCGCGTGGGTCTGCGTGGCTCTGGCGTGGCGAAGTCGTCCGAGGCCGTGGAAGCCGCGGCCTGCGCTCTAGGGACTAGAGGAGACCAGCGGGGCTGGGAGGTTGCCTGGAAACGGAGGCTGCTGGGCGGGGGGGGGGGGGGGGGGGGGGGGCAGCGTACCCCGTTTCTTGGCCGACGGGGCTTGCTGGCTGCCTCCTGGGCCCAGGTCCAGCTCGTCCATCCCGTCTAGCCCTCGAGAGTGGCAGGCCCGCAGCTTCTGCTCAAACTCGTCCACCACAGCCTGCAGGGCAGAGACAGCAGCACCGCGCTGGGCAGGGTAGCGCGCGCCTGGAATCCCAGCTACTCACAGGGCTGTCATCTAAGGATCAGGTTTGAAGACAGCTGGGACAGAAAAGCCTGGGAGACTCTCATCTCCAGTAGCTATGCCTGCAAAAAATACTGGAACTGGGGAGCTGTGGCTCAAGGGGTAGAGCGCCAGCCCTGAGCAAAAGAAGCTCAGGGACAGCGCCCAGGCCCTGAGTTCAAGCCCCACAATGGACATGGACACGGACGGACACACACGGACACACACACACACACACAGCCTTGTCTACTACTGACTGGAAGAAGCCAGATTTGGCCGGGATTCAGCTCAGTCCCACGGTACCCGTCCAGCACCTACAGAGCTCTTGCTTAGATCCTGGCTCCACAGAGAACAAGCGAATGCAGAGCCCAGCTCTTTGCATTTTGGCCCAGGAGAGGACGGAGGGGGTAAACCTCCCGGGCCGGGGGAGGGAGGCGTGGCGCAGAGATGCAGGCCCACAGCTGGCGTCTGGCATGGTAGACACAGTGTTAGATGACGATTTACATGCAGCCACCCAAAACAGTGCTGCTGGTCTTAGCGCAGTCAGTCATTCACTTGGTCACATCCTTCATTCGTTCCTAGAGCCGAGGAGCAAGGTTCCAAGCCAGTCCTGGCAGTTAACATCCACAGGCCTCCTCTCCGATGGAAGACAGCAAAAAGCCGGAAGTGGCGGCGTGGCTCAAGTGGTAGAGCACCAGCCTGAGATCTTGCACCAGGACGTGACCAAAGCCAAAATCCCAGCGCGGTGGTGGGTGTGGGGGGTGTCCTTGCACTCACCTTGGCCTCGGGCTTGGCCCCACGCCGCAGTCTGCCCACGATGGACAGGAAGGCGGCGAACACGGCGTCGTCGCTCAGCTTGTCGCCGAAGCAGTCGAAGTGGTCCAGCAGGCGGCGGACCCCGCGCTCGGCCACGGGCAGCTGCGCCACGCAGAAGGCCAGGTCCCGGTGCTGCCGCTCGGTGCTGGGGGGGGGGGCACAGTTCGGGGACCCATCCACCCTGGCCGGGTCCTCAGGCTGGGGCCCCCCCCCACCTACCGCGCCGTGCGGAAGCGCTGGCACAGCTTCTCCAGCAGGCTCTCCAGCTGTTTGTCCTTCGTGATGTAGGCCAGAAGGTGTCTGCGGGAAGCGGGGAGCACGTGGGTCCCCGCCCCGGGACCCCAGCCTCTCCCTCCCCCAGGCGCAGGGCGGATACGAGGTGTGGGGGCCCCCTCCACAGGAGGCGCCATCTTTTTGTGCTGTTGTTTAATGTGCCATTTGTGGAACTCGAACTCAGGGCCTAGGCGCTGTCCCTGAGCTATTTTTGCTCCAGGCTGGGGCTTTACCACGTGAGCCACAGCTCCAATTCTAGCTTTTTGGTGAATTGTCGGAGAGAAGAGTCTCATGGACTTTCCTGCCCGGGCTGGCTTCAAACATCCTCAGATCAGCCAGCCTCCTGGGTAGCCGGGACTACAGGCGTGAGCCCCAGTGCCCGGCCTTATTTACTGCACAGCTCCCGTCCGCCCCAGGGGCGGCGTACTTCATGATGGTGCGGAAGGGCTCCTCCTCCACGCCGCACTCGGGGTCTGACAGGCGGCTGATGATGTCGGGGAGTAGGTTGTAGACGGCGTTGCCCTGCAGGGGGGAGATGCGTGTTGGAGATGGGGTCACGGACATGCACGCCCGCCCCGGCGGTAGATGCAAACCCGAATGGCGGCCTCTGACCTTGTGGGAGAGCTCGTTGAAGAAGTTCTTGGCCAGGGCGGCGATGGGCGGCGCGGGGTCGATGAGCAGCACGGCCATCTCGCTCACCTGCCCCTTGACCTTCACCATGTCCTTGAGGATGAGGTGCGTGAGCACCAGACCCGCCGTCTTCCGCACGTGCTGGGCCGGGTCGCGGAGGCTGGGGACGGCATGTCGGGTCAGGGGACCGCAGCCTGCGCCCCCCCCACCCCCACCCCCACACCAGGAGCACAGGCAGTCATAGTTGCTCACCGAGCGTACAGATGCGGCGTCCAGGGGTCCAGCAGGTTGGGGAAGCGGATGGCCAGGTCTCCGACCACAACCATGAGGTTGGCGCGCACGGTGGGCAGGGACGACTTCTCCAGCATGGTGAACAGGAGCCGGAGCTGGGATTCGCAGAACCTGGAGCTGGGGCGCGTGACGATCATCAGGGCCGGGCGCCGGTGTGCACGCCTGTCGCCCCGGCTCCTCGGGAGGCTGAGCGCCGAGGATCGCCCTCGGAAGCCAGCCTGGGCCGCAAGATCGGACTCTTTTGTCTCCAAGAAACCCGCGAAAAAGCCAGGAGTGGGGCTGCGGCTCAGCGGGTAGAGCGGCAGGCTTGAGTGAAACCGTGAAGGAAGTTCAAGCCCCCCACAGGGCCGCCCCCAGCCCCCCCAAAAAAGAAGGGGCTCCACCTGATCATGCAGAACTTGCCAAGGGCGAGGGAGGCGGCGGCGGAGAGCTCGGGGCTGCTGTACAGGCCGGGGTTGTGGCACACGGCCAGGAGCAGGGGCACGAAGGCCGCCAGGACCTGCCTGCCTGCGGGACGGCCGGGTCAGGGCTCGGAGGCCGGGGACGGCTCGGAGGCCGGGGAGGTAGGCCGGGGACGGCTCAGGGTGAGGGATGGGAGGCCGGGGAGGGAGGCCGGGGAGGGCTCGGGGTGAGGGCTCGGAGGCTGAGGACGGCTACTGGTTTAGAACTGGAAGCCGGGGGGCGGACAGCTCCAGGTTAGTGATCTCATGCTGGGGACAGTTCTAGGTTGGGGATCGGGGTGTGGGGGGGTGGGGACGGCCCTGGGTTGGGGATCGGGGTGTGGGGATGGCTCTGGATTGGGGATCGGGGCGTAGGGACGGCTCTGGGTTGGGGATCGGGAGGTGGGGGGTGTGGGGATGGCTCTGGGTTGGGGATCAGGGCGTGGGCCCGGCTCTGGGTTGGGGATGGGAGGCTGGGGATGGCCCTGGGTTGGGGATTGGGGTGGGGGGGGTGTGGGGATGGCTCTGGGTTGGGGATTGGCATGAGGGGTGTGGGGATGGCTCTGGGTTGGGGATCGGGATGTGGGGGGTGTGGGGACGGCCCTGGGTTGGGGATCGGGATGTGGGGGATGTGGGGATGGCTCTGGGTTGGGGATCGGGGCGTGGGGGGTGTGGGGACGGCTCTGGGTTGGGGATCAGGATGCGGGGGGTGTGGGGACGGCTCTGGGTTGGGGATTGGGGTGTGGGGACGGCTGTGGGCTGGGGATGGGAGGCTGGGGACGGCCCTGGGTTGGGGACCGAGGCCACGGGCGCAGACTGATGACGCAGCAGCTCACCTTCCAGGAGCTCCATCTCGCAGATGTTGCGGATGAGCTCGGCCTCCGTGTCGTCGGCGCTGGCGCCCCCCGCCAGCCCCAGCTCGTCCTCCATGGTGGTCTCGGAGTTCGTGTTCTGCAGGGGACAAGCGGGGCGCGTTAGAGATGCAGCTGGTGTGTGTGCGCGCGTGTGTGCGCGTGCGTGCCGCACTGTCCCTTGGCATTGGCCCTCCACGCTGGTGCTCGACCACTCGAGCCATGCCTCCACTTCTGGTTTTTGCCGGTTCACTGGAGGTAAAAGAGTCTCAGGCACTTTCCTGCCTGGGTTGGCTTTCAGCCTCCATCCTCAGATCTCCTGAGGAGCTGGGACGACAGGTGTGAGCACCAGTGCCCGCCCTGGCCAGCCCCGGAGGCGCGTCCCGGGCTGGCGTGGATCCCGTCCCCCCGCCCTCCCCCTGCAGCAGGGCCGGGGCGGGACCCCGGGGCCGGGCGGGCCCAGCGCCTCACCTTCTCCTTGGGCGCCTTGGCCTTGTGCTCCTGCTCCTCGCGCAGGGCGCGGCGGCGGCCCAGCTCCCCGCTCACCGCCTGCTCCAGGTGCACCAGCTGTTGCAGGGCCACGTCCCCCGCCAGCGACAGCAGGTTCAGCAGCAGCAGCGTGCGCAGCCGCGGGGCAGCGGCCTCTGCACGAGCCCGAGGGAAGCCCGGAACAACAAGTCAGCGCGCACCAGCGCCCGTCACGCACGCCTGCAATCCCGGCTACTTGGGAGGTGGACGCGGGAGGGGCGTGGGTTCAAACCAGCCCGGGAGGGGAAAACCTGGGAGATTCTTGTCTCTAGTAAAGCAGCCAAAAGCCGGAAGGGGGTGCCGTGGCTCAAGTGGCAGACCCCAGGAAAGATGGGGTGGTGTGGCTGGGGAGCTATGGAAGCAGGGAGGGAGGTGGGCAGAGGGAAGGCGGGGAGCCCACAGCAGCCCCTGCTCACCGGGGTTCCCCTGGGGGGCGCTGTCCTCCTGCAGCCCGTCCAGGGCCTGGCGTGCGCAGTCGCGCAGCATGCGCGCGCAGATCTCCTGGGGGCCCTCGGCCAGCTGGTAGGTGAGCGCCACGGCCGCCTCTTTGAACGGGACCCACAGCGGGTCTGGCTGGGCGAAGCCTGCGCAGGGAGAAGACGGGGTTCGCTTCTGCATGAGGCTCCCGGCGGGGGGGCCAGGCACCCCAACAGCCCGCTCACCTTTGGTGACCATGTCCCGCAGGCGCTGGAACAATCCGTGCTCTTGGGGCAGGCGGAAGGGGGGGGTGGCGGGCGCCCAGGGAGGGCTGGCGGGGGAGCAGAACACAGGGGTGCGGTTGCAGGGCGGGCGAGGCGCCCCGGCCACCCCCCTGGGCCCCGGGCCAGCCTGCTCGGTACCTTCCTCCGGTCGGAGATGTTGGAGATGGCCTGGCACACCTGCTGGGCCAGCCTGTAGTCCCGGCGCCCCGAGTCCGCCAGCGCGGCGCCCACCAGCACGTCCAGGTTGCTGCCCACGATCTCGGGCTTCCCTCTGGAGGAGGGCGGGCACCGAGGTGAAGGGGGGCCGGGGGGGGGCGGGGAGGGGGGGAGGTGATGATGCCTGGTCCCCAAGGCAGGGCCCTAACCCCGAGTCCCTGTTGCATCCGGGGATCTGGTCTGGTGGGGGGTGGGGTGGGGTAAGAACGCTGCATCCCGCCGCCAGCCCTGGGTACACTGCAGTGTGACCTGGCTCATTTTTGTTTTTGTCGGCCGTGGGGCTTGAACTCAGGGCCTGGGCGCTGTCCCTCAGCTCTTTCACTCAAGCCTGGTGCTCGACTACTGGAGCCAGGGCTCCACTTCTGGCTTGGTTTTGATTAACTGGAGATCAGAGTCTCACGGCCTTTCCTGCCCAGGCTGGCTTTGAACCGCGGTCCTCAGATCTCAGCCTCCTGAGCAGCCGGGATGGCAGGCGGGAGCCACCGGCGCGGGCTCTGGCTACTATCCCAAGGGACAAAGAGCCGTCTGCATCCCGCCCGCCCCCCCCCCCCCGCCTCACCTGGCCATCATGCCCAGCAGCATGACGGCGGCGCAGCGCTCGGCCGGGGAGCAGGGCGCCTTCTCCGTGACGCGTTCCCACAGCAGCTGCGTCACCGCCGGCTTCACCTCCTCCTTCCGCACGAACTCGCACAGCTGAGGACAACAGAAAGATGGCTGCGGCCCGCGCCCAGCGCGCCCTCCGCCCAGCCTCTGAATGAAGACGGGAAGACAGCAGGAAGAGCCTGGAGCAGCCCTGCGGTGGGACTGGAAGGAGGCTGCCAGGGTGGAGGCCGGCCAGCCTCCAGCCTCCATGGAGGCTCTCAAGCCTTTAAAACTGTGCTCACTAGCCGGGCGCCGGTGGCTCCCGCCTGTCACCCCAGCGACTCAGGAGGCTGAGAGCTGAGGATCAGGGTTGGAAGCCAGCCCAGGTAGAAGTCCTTGAGACTCTGATCTCCCATGAACCCCCAGAAAACCAGAAGTGGTGCCGTGGCTCACATGGTAGAGCGCCCGCCTTGAGCTGAAGAGCCGAGGGACGGCGCCCAGGCCCTGAGTTCAAGTCCCCATGACCGACCAAAAAAATAAAAATGACTTTTGGGAGTGGATTCCAAGTGGACCTACAGTTCTGATTACGTCCTGGAAAATTCCAGCACCCCTTCTTGCTGCCCTTCTACACGGATGTGCTGCTCGTCGTCCACAGGCGGCCCCGGAGACGCGAGGCCAGCTGTCCCTTCGGTCCAGGACAGCGGGGCTCCCCCTAGCGGTGGCCTGTGGTCACTGCCGCCTCCGCTGGGCGTCGCTGGAATTGGGGTCCCTGCGATTGGGGTCCCTACAATCTCGGGGTCCCTGGCCAACAGGGCTCCAGCCCTGGGCTTTTGTTTGGTGGCACTGGCGTGGGAACTTCATCCCCAGTCATGCTGCTTTCTTGTTCCCATGGGGTCTGGCATTTCTGCCTGGGACCCGCTGTAAATGGTCCTCCGACCTCTGCCTGCGTAGCTGGGATTAGAGGTGCACACCACCAGTGCGGAGCATTTGTTAAGATGGGGGAGGGAGGAGGGCCTTCCGAACTTCTTGCCGGGGTTTATCCACACACGGAGATTTTCCCCAGTCTCTGGGGCGCTGGGATTACAGGCGTGCTCCACCACGGTGGACTTTCCCGCCTGGCCTGGCTTTGAATGGCAATTCTCAGATCTCAGTCTCCTGAGTGGCTGGGATTACAGGTGGGAGCACCAGCACCAGGCTGTTATTTTCTAGGTCTCTAAATCATCCTCCCGGCCAGAGGAGCCAAGTTAAATCCTAGTGCTTTCTCGGAGCTTTCCTTGACCACTCTTTGCTCAGAGGCTGAGGATGGGTTGTGCAGCTCCAGAGCCTACTGGACATGACACAGACGAATTCCCTAACCCCATCTCAACTGCACAGTTCTCACGACCAGCGACCGCGCAGCACACTGCAACGGCCACGGCAGCGCAGGATGACGCGTGCTACCCGCACCGCCGGCTCTGTACTGTTCTAAAACGCTGGTGTGTTTGCCTTGTAACTGGCCCGTGGATCGTTGGGAAGGGAAAGCAAATGGTGCACGCGGGCTTCCGTGCGGGCTGAGCTCACGGCGGAAGCCCTGGACCCGTGAACACACAGGACGGGGAGACTTACAATTTCTTCCAGACACTGAATGGTTCCGACCGACGCATCCACCAGCAGCAAAGAGAGATTCTGGATCAAGGCCTGGGCCTTGGCTCTGGGGATACAGCAGAGATTGGGGGTCAGAGGACAGCAAACTGGCCACTAGGGTGACCCCAGCCTGTGTCATTCAGCCGCGGGGGACAGACAGTGGGGCAGGTTCAGCCCCAACCTGAGCCGCTAGTGATCCTATGCCTATGGGTTTGAAACTCATCTGGAAGAGACTAGAAAGTTCTGGGTGCCTGTGGCTCACGCCAGTCTTCCCCGCTTCTCAGGAGGCTGCCATGTGAGGATCGCAATTCGAACCCAGCCCCGGCAGGCAAAGTAAAAAAGAAAACATCTGAGACCGTTATCTCTAGTGAACCAGCAAAAAGCCAAAGTGCAGCAGTGGCTCAAGTAGTAGAGCACCAGGTTTGAGCAAAACGGTTAAGAGACGGAGCCCAGGCCTTGAGTTCAAATCCCAGGACTTGCACATGCGCATGCGTGTGCACGACACACACCTACACACACTACGGAGCGCCTCAGCGAGGCCGGCCAAGGAGACAGAACCCCGGTACCTGGCCGAGTCCCCCTTGGGGCTGAGGTAGAGCTGGCGGTAGGCGTTGAGCACCGCTTCCCGGACGCCCGGCTCCTTCGACCAGATGAGAGGCAGCATGCGGCGCACCCCAAACAGAGCCTGAGGCACCCCAAATTGGAAGACCATCACAAAGAATTCAATCACCTCCTGCACCACTGCAACGACAGAGACAAACATCACCCTGCTCCTTGGCCCAACACCCCGAGAGCCAAGAGACAGAGTCCTGCCCAGGGCGCTGGGAGGCTGCACATGGAGGCCCTGGGCTCCCTCTCTCCTGTCCTCAACTGGCGACGCAGCAAACAGAAAATTCTGGATGCAGTGGCATTTGCAAGTTGGGAAGGGACTAACCAAAACGACAGGCGCGGAGACCGACAAAATATGGGCTGGAGTCGGGCTCTGGCGCGCCCGCCTGTAATCCCAGCCACTCAGGAGGCTGAGACCTGAGGATCTCAGTTCAAAGCCAGCCTCGGCAGGAAGGTGGGTGAGCCTCCTCTCTCCGATGAACCCCCAGAACTAATGAGTGAGCGCGTATCTGGCGTCGGGGGCTTGCCTGGCGCGCACCTGTGGTGGTGTTCTCGTACATCATCCTGCTGACGGTGCTGATGGCCTCCGTGACGCTCTGGGAGAAGCTGCGGGCGTCCCGCAGGTACTGCACCAGCATCTCCTGCTTCACCAGCTCCTCGCTGCGCCCCGCCTGCGCCTGCGCACACTCCCCGCGCGGGTCTGCACCGGCCGTCTGTTCTGGGGCCGCGTGTGCGCCACTGGCTGGGCCTGCGTGTCACAGCAGGAGAGATGGAGAATACAGCTAGCAACAACCCCGGCCGTCTCTATCTACAGTGTGAAGTTTATGAAATCACTAACGGGTCTAGATCTTTTGTTTTTTTGGCCAGTCCTGGGGCTTGAACTCAGGGCCTGGGCGCTGTCCCTGAGCTTCTCTGGCTCAAGGCTGGCGCTCGACCACTTGGACCACAGCGCCACTCCGGGCTTTTTCTGTGTCTGTGGTGCTGAGGACTGGAACCCAGGGCTTCCTGCGTGCTAGGTGAGCGCGCTACCCCTGAGCCCCCTGCCCAGCCCATCTTAGATCATTTCTTAAAATTAGGTTTCTTAAGTGGTAACCCCATTGTATAACACCTTAATAAAATAATGCGTCTGCGCAGTGGGTGCAGTGGCCGCTGTCAGCGGGCCGGAGCCTGCGCAGTGGACACGGGTCGGGCCGCGTCCTTTTGGGTGCGGGACGAGGATTACCTTTGAAGATGTCTGCCAGGAGGCTCAGGAGCCGGCCCTCGGGGGAGTCCTCTGCGTCCGCCCCACAGAACGGGTCGGATCCGGGAAAGCGGTGCGTGGCCTGGCGGGCGAGGAGGATGGCCTGCCTGGGACAGCCCCGCGGGCCGCGTCAGCCCCGAGGGCGCCTGAGGCCCCCCCACCCCCAAGGGCGCCGCGCCGGACTCCCACCCGCCGGCCATCAGCCAGGGCCGGAGGCTGCGAGCTGAGGATCGTGGGTGGAGGCCAGCGCAGCCCAGGCCTATTTCTATCTATAGTGTGAAGTTTATGAAACCATGAGACTTTCTTGTTTTTTTTTGGGTGATCCTGGGCCCTGTCCCTGAGGCTCTTTGGAGCAACGTTGCCGCTTCTAGCTTTTTCTGAGTAGTTTACTCGAGATCAGAGTCCCATGGACTTCCTAGTCCAGGCTGGCCTCTAATTGAGATCCTCAGTCCTCAGCCTCCAGAGTAGCTGGGAGGCGTGAGCCCCCAGTCCCCAGCTCCCCGAGACTCTTATTTCCAGTGAATTAGCAAGGTGGCCCAAAGCTAGAGCACCAGCCTTGATTTGGAAAAGCTCAGGAACAGCGCCCGGGCCCCAAGTTCAAGCCCCAAGCACAGCGTGGGGGTTCCTCACGTACTTGTAACTGGCCCTGGCCAGCAGCTGCCGGATGCGCTCCTTCACCTGGTCCGCGGTCTCCGCGTCAGCGATCTGCTGGGGTGTCCCCTCTTCTTCTTCTTCTTGGGGACACGCGAGCAGCCTCTGCAGCGTGGACTGCACTTCAGGGAGCATGGCTTCCCACTCCTCCTGCGGCTGCAGCGCTGTGGATGCACCAGAGTGGGAGCGGCCCTGGTCCGCGTGGGGCTGTGCGCGTGGGGCTGTGCGGGGCGGGGGAGGCGGCTGGCGGGGCAGGCCTGGGCCGCGCATGCGTACTCACCGGGAGCTGGGATCCGCCGCTGGGCCCTCATTTCTTGTAATTTCTGGGTCTCCTTCTGCAGGGGTCCGGCGAGATCGGCGTCACTCAGCTGTGCAGGGAGAAGGAAGGGCAGGTCAGCAGGGAATGGCGCCCTGGGCTTTGGTGGCAGGCCACTGCTTGGCCCTGGGAGGGCGTACCTTGCAGGAGAAAGGGTTGTTGGCCACGAAGCTGGCCAGCAGCTGGATGGCGTTTTTACACACCAGCACCGACTTGTCTGCCAGACGCTCCACTGCCAAGGCCACCACGGCCTGGAATCGAGTCAGGGGGAGGGCCTGGAGAGGGAGGAGAGGGGGAAGACACATCCGCGCATGCCCACACCGGCCAGCCAGCCCAGCAACGCAGGAGACTGAGATCTGAGGAGCGAGGTTCAAAGCCACATAGGTGGACAAAGCAGACACTCATCTCCAGTGAACCACCAAAAAGTGGAAGCGGAGGTGTGGGTTAAGTGGTAGACCGCCATCCTTAAACAAGTCTAGTGAGAACATAAGGCCCTGAGTTCAAGCCCCTGGATTGGTGTATGTGCGCGCCTGCGTGCGCATGCATATGCATGTGCGCACGCGCGCGTGCAAGCTGCCTGTGGCATTATAAAAATATGTTAAGTAGCATTGTTTGAGGAAGGTGAAGCCTCAGTCTAGTCCTTCTGCGGAGCGAGGCACCGTTTTCCTGAGAATTATTTTATGATTATAAACTATAACAATGTAAGATTGAAATACAATGTAACAATACAGATCTTATAAAAAGATTTGTCTTAGGGCCTGAGCACTGTCCCTGAGCTTTTCTTTTGCTCAAGGCTGGTGCTCTACACCACTTGAGCCACAGCACTACTTCTGGCTTTTTCTGTGTGTGTAGTACTGAGGAATTGAACCCAGGGCTTCACGCATGCTAGGCAAGCACTCTGCCACAAAGCCACATTCCCATCTCAAAAGATTTGTAGTATTGCCTGGTGCCAGTAGCTCACACCTGTAATCCTAGCTACTTAGGAGGCTGAGATCTGGGACCTGAGGTTCAAAGCCAGCCCAGGGCAGAGAAAAGTTTTGACGAGATTCTGTTTTTTGTGGGTCATGGGGCTTGAACTCAGGGCCTGGGCGCTGTCCCTCAGCTCTTCAGCTCTAGGCGGGCGCTCTACCACTTGAGCCACAGCGCCACTTCCAGTTTTCTGGTGGTTCATTGGAGATCAGAATCTCATGGACTTTCCTGCCTGGGCTGGCTTTGAACCGTGATCCTCAGATCTCAGCCTCCTGAGCAGCTGAGATTAAAGGCAGGAGCCACCAACACCCGGCTTTCCATGAGATTCTTAAACCCAGTTAATACCTCAAAAGCTGGAAGTAGAGCTGTGGTTCAAAGTGGTAGAGCACTAGCCTTGAGCAAAAGACCACAGGGACAGTGTGTAGGCCCGAGTTCAAGCCCCTTGTCTGACAGAAAAAAAAGCTTGGTGTTTTTGTAACTACTGGTACATAAGTCTACAAGTGATTGCTAGCTAACTTCAAGCCTACAGTCCTCTTTGGATCTCCTGAATTCTTTTCATTTCCTGTGCTGGTCCTGGGCTTGAACTCAGAGCCTGGGTGCTGACCCTGAGCTCTACCCAAGCTACTGCTCTGTGCTCCTAACTCTCTGGTAGTTCATCAGAGAGGAGTCTCATGGACTTTTTCTGCCTGGGTCGGCTTCCCACTGCGATCCTCTGATCTCGGCCTCCCGAATGGCTGGGATTCCAGGCGGGAGGCGCAGCGCTCAGCTCTGGACATTCTCTTTACTACGGCCTCTCACTGTGAGCCCGTGCAGAGCGGCTCACCTTCTGCTGGACGATGCGGGTGAAGAGCTGCAGCACGCGGCTGCGCACGAAGGAGTGGACGTCGTGGCCGTGGGCCTGCAGCGTGTCCAGGAACTGGTCTCTCGTGTCCCGGGCGGCTTCTTCCAACTGGTCTCCGTTCAGGACCTGCAGCACCATCTCCGCCATGGCTGCCAGCACGGCGTTGCGCATCATGTAGTTCTGACAGAAAGAGCAGGAGAAGGCGGTGTGGGCTACTCTCCCCAGCGGAAGCAAGCATCCACCCCCTGTACAACGTGGGTTCAAGTCTCAGGCAGAGCTCAAGTGTGCCTGTGCCCAGCTGTGACTTCGCTGCTTAACTGCCTAGGTATTTGGCTCGAAGGTTCTAGTAGATGGCGGAATCTGAGAGGGGCCTTGTTTGCTCAGAGAATGTAGAAAGAAAATGAGTGAGTGGAGAGCCAGGTGCTGGTGGCTCACGCCTGCCATCCCAGCTTCTCGGGAGGCTGAGATCTGAGGGTCGAGGTTCAAAGCCAGCCTGGGTAGGAAAGGCCGTGAGACTCTGATCTCCAAGAAACCACCAGAAAACCAGATGTGGAGCCGTGGCTCAAAGTGGTAGAGCGCCAGCCTTGAGCTGAAGAGCTCAGGGACAGCGCCCAGGCCCTGAGTTCAAGCCCCAGGACAAGCACCAAAAACACAAATAAGTGAATCAAAACCAACTTTTCTCCAGGAGGTTCGGGAAGCGTGGTGTTCAGTGGTTCTCTGTGAAAAGGTGCGCACTGAAATTTTACTTCTTTCCTTTTTTTGATTTTGGAATGCATGGGTGTCTATGACAAGGAATTTAGGGAATGCAACTCAAGTCGCAACAGAGAATTCATTGTGTACAGAGAGGGCATCTTCTAGAACATTCCAGTGACAATATGCACAAAACCAAGTGTCTACTTGTGGTATCGAGTTGATGTTTCAAAGTTTCAGATTTTAGTCTTCTAGACTTAAAGAGTTATGGATGCTTTAACCTGTACTTGATTATGAAATCCTAACATCAGAAAATATTAACTATTTTAACTAGTTTCTTTCCTTTTTTGTTGGTTGTGGAGCTTGAACTCAGGGCCTGGGCGCTATCCCTCAGCTCAGTCCCAGAATCGGGGACTGGATGGTGTCCCTGATTCGTTTGCTCCACTTGGAGCCACAGCACTTCTGAGATTCTGATGGCTCATTGGAGGTAGTAAGTCTCCTGGACTTTCCTACCCAGGCTGGCTTTGAACCACAATCCTCACACCTCGGCCTTCTGAGTAGCTGGGATTAGAGGCGTGAGCCACCGGCGCACCTGGTTAACTCCTTACCTTTCATGTGAGCTCTTGGAGCCTCTAAGTCTGTGGGTGAACAGAGAAACCTACTCTTTCCTTCCCCACACCCACTCCCAGTTTACTGACAACATCCAAGAAAAAGCAGAACGCAGGCCTTGGGTACAAAGCAAGTCTGTTATGTAACCTGGTGGGAGAAGAGAGTTTGGGAGTTTTGCCAGGCTGAGAGTCAGAGAACAGACAGATTCTTATACAATAAGTTAGAGCACTGTGTGGCCTGCCTTTGACCTTGACAGTCACCTTGCCAGGGGGCCAGGGGTGGACTTGACAAAGGTTATTGTTCGGAGTGAGCGTGGCCAGGCAGGCGGCGGCCAGGCGCTAGCCTGAAGAATGATGGGGCTCAGCCCCACGTGCTTTCCTGCTCTACCACTTGGCCACAGCTCCATTTTGGGCTTTTTGCTGGTTTCACTGGAAATAAGAGTCCCTTAGACTTTTCTGCTCAGGCGGCCAGAGAGCTCAGCGTCCTGAGTGCTGGGATTATAGTATGTGCTACATGCCTGGCATCCCAGATCTCAAGAGGATTGGGATTTAGGCCAGTCTGGGCTAAATCCTGTTTCAAACCAAACAACACAGTTCCAACACCAAAAATCCACAAATGAAACAAAAACCCAACTTTTTCAGCTGAGTGTGTAGCTCGTTGTAGGGCGAGTGTTTACCACATCCAAGGTTCCACCTTTAGCCTACTTAAAAAACCCGGGGTTCTCCGCCTACCTCCCCATCCAGATGATCCAGCAGGACGCACACGCTGGCCATCAGGATGGCTGGCACGCGCTCCGCCAGCTCCGTGAGGAACGTGGCGTAGCCCTTGGCCCCGGAGGGGTCCCGACTCAGCTCCTGGGGACACTTCTGGCCGATCTCTCTATGCGAGGAAGAACACAGCCAGGACAAGAGCGCCGTCAGTCAACTCCCGGCCGGCAAGCAAGCGTGGATCTAGGCTGAGCAGGAATCGAGGGCTGCCAGAAGAAAGGCCCAACTGGTCCCGACTCCGCCGCCCGCAGGCCAGGGAAACTCACCGCACGATCTCCCCCACGATGCTCTTCATCCCGTACTCGGTGGCCCACAGACTCACAGCCCCCACCAGCACCGGGGCCAGGTGCTCAAAATGCTGCAGGAGCTGGATGATCTTCACAGTGGCACCTGTGCAGGAGGGACCGCAAGGGATGATGGGAGGAGGAGGGACCACAAGGGATGATGGGAGGACAAAGCCCGGGTCGGAACAGCCGAGGAGCGACCGTGAGGGATGACGGGAGGAGGACGTACTGAGCATGTGGTTGTACCGCGTTAAGGCCACACCGAGCAGGTGCGTGATGGCGTCCCGGGTGGGCCGGTTCTTCTGGTGACTGATCGTGGGATTCTCTAGAAGGCGGTAGCAACAGCCGGTGACCAAACTGAGAAAGAAAACAGGAAATCAGCCATGAGAACCAAAGGCTGCTGCTCCCGCTGTCATCCGAGCTACTCGGGAGGCTGAGATCTGAGGATCGCGGTTCAAAACCATCTGGGGCAGGAAAGTCTGTGAGACTCTGATCTCCCATGAACCACCAGAAAACCAGAAGTGGTGCTGTGGCTCAAGTGGTAGAGTGCTCGCCTTGAGCTGAAATGCTCAGGGACAGAGTCCAGGCCCTGAGTTCAAGACCCACCACTAACCATTAAAAAATAATAATAATTGTCTTCTACTCTATAATGTAAACTCCACGGGGACAAAACCTTATTCCCAATGTATATAATGATGCCCACCATATACAAGAGGCTTCTTTTTGTGTGGGCATGGTGTCCTGGGGTTTGTATTCAGGCTTAGGTATTATTCCCGAGCTTCTGTGCTCAAGGATGGTGCTCTACCACTTGAACCATACCAGCACTTCTGGCTTTTTTGGGGGGGATTGTTAACTGAAGATAAAGAGCCGAGGCTAGCTTTGAACTGTGATCCGCTTGAGTAGTGGGATGACAGGCGTGAGCCATCGGCGCCCACCCCCAGAGGAGTCTCAATACCTTTTCACAAACAGATGAATGAGCATGAGAGAGGGCGGATGCACAGCAGTTCCGAACATTCCACCCCCTCCACGCTCACACCACCATCAGCCGTGAAATGGGGTTATTTAAAAGGCTTTTCTAAAGCCAGAGGCCAGTGGCGCATGCTCATAATCTGAGCTACTCAGGAGGCTGAGATCGGGAGGATTAGAGGTTGCCAGCCGGAGCAGAAAAGTCTGTGACAACTCCATTGCCAACTAATCAGCAAAAGGCTGGGCGGGGGGCCTGGCTCAAGTGGTAGAGCACCAGCTGTGAGCAAGAAAGCTAAGCCAAAATGAGAGGCCCCGAGTTCAAGGCCGGGTGCTTCCCCCTTCCCTCGAGACATGACCGGTGACTCCTCACGGCTCAACTGCTCCATGCACCACCTCGACGACTCACCTGACAAACTCCTCTTCGATCACTGAGTGGTTCCACAGGTGACGGATGTCCAGCTGCAGCAGCTGCGTCAACAGCTGCAGAATTGGTTGTCTCTCCTCCTCCCAATCGAAGCCATGGGCCGCTTTGGATCGGGCCTTTTTACCCTAAAAAGAGCAGGTACACACTCAGGAAAGATCCAAGAGGGTCCGGGTCTGAAGGTCTGTGTGCGCTTTAAGGATCGAGGCGAGTAGGAGACACAGAAGCACTTCAAACTCCAAAGGCAGAAGAATGGCCTGTCTGGAGAAAATGCTGTGAACCTCCAGTCCTTCCTCCTTCACCTGACGCGCAGACCACGACACAGTGTTAGAATCCCAGGCCCGCATGCCGTCCGGCAATAGTCCCTTCCTCCCATCCACAGTGAGCAAAAGCAGCTCCAGGGTAGCGCCAAGGCCCAAGTGGCTCACGCCTGGAATCCTAGCTACCCAGGAAGCTGAGATTTGGGTATCTAGGTTTGAAGCCAACCTCGGCAGGAAAGTCCCTGAGACTTCTTTTTTGGCTGGTCCTGGGACTTGAACTCAGAGCCGGGCGCTGTCTCTGAGCTTTTGTGCTCAAAGCTAGCACTCCACCACTTGAGCCAGAGCACCACTCCTGGCTTTTTCTGAATAGTTTATGGGAGAGTCTCATGGACTTTCCCGCCTAGGCTGGCTTCGAACCATGATCCTCAGATCTTAGCCACCTTAGTAGCTAGGATGACAGGCGTGAACCACCAGCATGAAGACTTTTTTATTTTGGCCGGTCCTGGGGTTTGAACTCAGTGTGAGCACTGTCCCTGAGCTTCTTTTGCTCAAGGCTAGTACTCTACCACTTGAGCCACAATGCTGCTTCTGGCTTTTTCTGTGTATGTGGTATTGAGGAATTGATCCTAGGGCTTCATGCATGCTAGGCGATCTGTGGTGCAGGTGGTAGAGCATTAGCCTTGAGTAAAAAAGCTCAGGGACAGTGTTCAGTTCCTAGACTTAAGCCTGAGGACTGCAAGATAGTAATAGTAATAATAAAGAATCATCAGGTGCTGTGGCTCACTCCTGCAATCCTAAGATCTGAGGACTGGAGTTCACAGCCCGCTTGGCTAGGAAAGTCCATGAGACCATTATCTCCAACTAAGTACCCCCAAAAAGCCAGAAAGGGAGCTGTGGCTTAAGTGGTGGAGCAGCAGCCTTGAAGGAAAAAAAGTAAAACAATCCCAGGCCCTGAATTCAAGCCCAGGACTGGCCCCCGATGAGAAAAAGCGAGGCAGGAAGCCCCATTACCTTCCCTGCCACGTCCAGGCCCAGGAGGCTTGTCTGGCTGCTCATGGTCTCAAAGGATTCCAGGAGGCGGATGAGGACATAGCAGTTCATCTTGAGGGCATTAAGATGGCTGCTTCTCTCTGACACACTCAACGCTGCATCATCCAGGATGGACGGAAGCTCCTGGGAATGCCGGGACACCACTGGGGAGGCAGAAGATGCCAATTACTTTACAAAACCAAACACCACCCCTGGGGCCTGGGTGCTGGCCCTGAGCTCTTTTGCTGATGATCTTTTGATCATCTGCGCATCTCAGCCTCCTGAGTAGTTGGGATGACAGGTCTGAGCACCAGCAGCCCCCCCCCAACTTCAAAATGCCTCCGACCTGCAGCCATCAGATTACCAAAGATGTGTGTGTCATCTCCAGTGGCCGCTCACAGGGCTAAGTCCTTACAGACCCTCTGCCCTCCACGGAAATCGAAGCAAGCCCTGTTCCTACTCCAACTCCAGCTGCCTTGCCGTCTCCCGGGCAACTGGAAGAGCCCCTCCCATGAAAGAGAGGCGGCTCCAAAGTAGGAAGGAATTCATGTTGGTCTGCCCTTACAGCGAGCGCACACAACTCTGCATCGCTCACCAAGATTACAGACCTCGATAGGACAAAGGGCCTAGAACTTAGCCAGGCACACTGAATCACCACAGCCTGCTCATCATCACCTGGCCGACAAGGGAGGAGGGCAGTAAACAGACACCCCACAGCAGCAGGAATTTATCCCCCCCCCCCCCCCCCCCAGTTCTCTGCCCCGGGATCCCTAGAGCACCTTTTATCAGGAATTCCAGAGTATCTTCCTTGAGACCCAGATCGACATTTCGAAAGTGACTGTAAAGAAAGGAAGTGTGAATCCGGGCATGGTGGCGTACGCCTGTAATCCTGGCTACCCGGGAGGGCTGAGAATCACAGTTCAAAGACAGCCAAGGGAGGAAAGTCCCTGAGACTCTTATCTCTGATGAACAACAACAACAAAAAGCTGGAAGTGAAGTTGTGGCTCAAATAATAAGCGCTAGCCTGGAGTACAAAAAGCTCAGAGACAGCGCTCGGGCTGTGAGTTCAAGCCCCAAGACTGATATAAAAAGAAACAAAGAAAAATGTGGGAGTGAGGCGGGGAACCACAGGGCCCATTCTAACACAGCACATCTAACCTGAGGATCCCAAGCTTGAAAACACACGGGAAATCCCACAACCAAACAACACACTGGCAAACAGCGTTCCCTAATGCTGTTAGCTGTGTGTACGCCTATACTGGGGCTTGAATTCAGAGCCTGGACATTTTTTGCTCGAAGCTGGCACTCTACCACTTGAGCCACAGATTCAACGTGTGTGTGTGTGTGTGTGTGTGTGTGTGTGTGTGTGTGTGTGTGTGTGTGTGTTACAGCTCAAGCTCTCTTACCCAGGCTGGCTGTGAACTTTGGTCCTCAGATCTCAGCTTCCTGAGTGGCTGGGATTACAGGCGTGAGCACCGGTGCCTGGCAAGGGGGCGATTTTACTTACTGTAAGATGCTGTAGACAGTATCGAAGTGCTGGAGGATAGCAAGTGGCCCCTGGGCTCGGAAGGCAGCCTGAAATGCTGTGAAGACAAGAGAGCGCGCAGGGGCTGGGCGGGTGGCTCAGTGGTAGAGCGCTCGTCTAGCATGCATGAGGCCCTGGGTTCGATTCCTCAGTACCACGTAAGCAGAAAAAGCCAGAAGTGGCGCTGTGGCTCAAGAGGTAGAGTACTAGCCTTGAGCAAAAGAAGCTCAGGGACAGCGCCCAGGCCCTGAGATCAAGCCCCAGGACTGGCAAAAAAAGGAAGCGATTAATCTGAAGGGGAAAAACGTTCTTGATGAGTCCTGTCCAAAACTGCACTGACATCTTAGTCTTCCTTCCGAGTTATTTTGTACATTGCCCCTCAATAAGGCTTTGCCTGATGCTTCTCTTTCTTTCCCTTTCCGGTGCTGGCCCGGGGCTGGGACTCTAGCCTTGTGCTATCTTACGCAGCATTTTCCCTCAAAACTGGTCCTCTATCACAAACCAGCTTCTGAGTGCAGTTTTCGTGCTAATGAATTAGCCGGCCGAGGCCATCTCGGAGTTGAAATGTTGAATCTAGTTTCACTAGTAGTTAGGATTATAGGCGTGAGCCACTGGCACTTGGCTCTTGTTTATTTCTTTGTTCATTTACTTATTTAATAGTGCTGAGGATTAACAGGGCTTTGAGCATGCTAGACAAGCTCTTTACCACTAAGCTACACACTCAGCCCTTGCTGGGCAGGGGCCTTGTGGATGGTGCTGGCCTGGAACTCACTCACCGTGTAATCTTCTTGCCCCTACCTTTCCTGTGCTGGGACTGTAGGCATGCGCTACTATGCCAGCTTAATAATTTTCTCACAATTGTATTAGGGTCATGCATTTTTCGCTAGACTATCACAGAAGGAAGGGCGGGGTCATTCTCACGAACCATATCACCCGTGGCTCCCACCTAAAATCCTGGATACACATGAGGCTGAGATGTGAGGATCCAGGTTCAAAGCTAGCCCCAAAGGGCAAGTCTGAGAAACATATTTCCACTGAAAAGCTAGAAATGGAGCTGTGGCTCAGGTGGTAGAGCCCTTCCCTTGAATAAAAAAGGGACAGCACCCAGATCTCACGTTCAAGGACTAGCACAAAAAGAAAAAGAAAATACATGGTGGGTTTGGTGGCACATGTCAGTAATCCCGGCTACTCTCAAGGTTGAGAAAGGAGGGTCAAGGGTTCAATGGGCAATTAGCTAGCCCTTATCTCAAAAATGGGAAAAAAAATGCATGAAAACAGAAAGTATGGCTGGGGGTGGGGGTCGGGGGGTGACACAGCGCTAAAGAACCTGCCCAACCAGTCCAAAGACCTGCCCTCAACCCCCAGTACCACAAAAAACTAAGAAAAAACCAAGAGAGGTCCATAGCACAATCTCTTATTAGTAATGATGTTCATTTTGATCTTTTGGTAGTGCTGGCCACATTTCTCCACTACAGTTTTTTTTCTTTGCAATTATTTTCTTCTTTTGCAATTTCTTCCTCACAATGTAAGCACCACACACACCACAATGACATTTCACGAACAACACACCTCAGAAATGACAGTGATCCTGTAAGATACCACTTCCTATCCTGGGTGCTGCGGCTCATGCCTGTAATCCCAGCTTCTCAGGAGGCTGATAGCTGAGGATCCCAGTCTGAAGTCAGCCCAGGAAGGAAGGTCAGTGAGGCACGTATCTTTTTTTCTTTTTCTTTTGGTCATGGGGCTTGAACTTGGGCTTGGGCACTGTCCCTGTGCTCTTCAGCTCAAGGTGAGCGCTCTACCACTTGAGCCACGGCACCACTTCTGGTTTTCTGGTGGTTTATTGGAGATAAGAGTCTCTCGGATTTCCCTGCCTGGGCTGGCTTTGAACCACGATCCTCACATCTCAGCCTCCTGAGTAGCTAGGATGACAGGCGAGAGCCACCAGCACCCAACTTCCTGTTAGCCTTAAATCTACTAGTACTGTGCCTTAGTATATGGTAAAGGGTAAGAATTTAAAACTGTTTCTCCCAATGAGGAATCATCTTCACCAAGACTATCTATCAGATGACCCAGGGAGGAACTAATGTCACAACTCCCGTACAATGACAGAGAAAACAGACGGAATGGGATTGAGCGCTCCCAGCCCTCACGGAGCGTCACGACGCTCGTTTTCACATGCCAGAAGTAAGGGCAGCCGCACATCTCACCTTTAAGCTGGGGCTGCAGCTGTCTGATGGGCAGTACCTCTTGGACAACATACTGATTCACGCCTCCACTTCTTAATAAATCCTCAGGGGACAAGGGGAGATGGAACTCACACAGCTGGGGGGGCATAATTCTTCTCCTGGTTCACAGGGCTGGAAATCAAAAATGACCACGAGCGTGTAAATCTAAGGCGACTTCTCGTCTGGTTCAACAACATCCCCAATACATAGTCTTTTTTGGGGGGGAGGGTTGGTCGTAGGACTTGAACTCTGGGCCTGGGCGCTGTCCCTGCATTCTTCAGCTCAAGGCAACCGCTCTACCGCTCTTGCTACAGTGCCACTTCTGGCTTTCTAGTGGTCTAATGGAGATAAGTAAGAGTCTCATGGACTTTCCTGCCCGGGCTGGCTTTGAACCCTGATCCTCTGATCTCAGCCTCCTGAGTAGCTAGGATTACAGGCATGAGCCACGTCACTTCGTTTCTTATCTCTGATTACAGACTTTGCCTTTTCTTCACTCTACCCTGGTGCGCTTCGGGCTTTCCGCAGCCTAGAGAATGGACTGGGAACTCTGGGCCTGGGCGCTGTCCCTCAGCTCTTCAGCTCCAGGCGGGCGCTCTCCCGCTCGAGCCACAGCGCCACTTCAGGTGTTCTAGTGGCCTGATGGCGATCAGAGAGTCTCACGGACTTTCCTGCCCGGGCTGGCTTCGAACCGCGATCCTCTAGATCTCGGCCTCCAGGGCAGGCGGGCTGACAGGCGGGAGCCTCACGACCGTGCTCCGGGGATCAGAGCAACGAGTGGGGGCGCAGGGAGGCCTGGGGCGTTGCCCTCGTCGCTGTGTTAACCTGCGGAGCCCGTCACGCGTGGGGAGGCGGCACCGGGCAGCAGGCCACTGCCCCGCACGGCCACCGCCGAGGTCTCCGGGCCCCGGGATCTCGCCTCGCTCATCACGGAGACCGAGATCGGAGCTATGAGTCACGCCTGAACCCACCTCTCCATCTTGCCACCAATTACACACACTGCCATTCTGGTCAGGGTTAACTTTCTACCCACATCGAGCCCTCCCCGGGCCCGCTTGCAGGCCGAACCCACGACGCCCGGCCCCGGCCCCCGCTCCTCCCATTCAGAACCCCGGGCCGCTCACCTGGCTACGCGGCTTCCCCAGGCCTGAGCCGCGGGGCTGCGAGGGATTCACGAAAACACGACTGCACCACGCGCACCAATCAGAGAGGCAGCTTGCCAAGTTGGCGGGGAATCTGGCCAATCCCGAGCAAGGGAGGACAAAAGGCCCGCCCTCTGAGCCGGGCGCGGCGAAGCGCGGGCAAAAACCACCCACGGAGCGTTCAAAAACCCCAACGGCCGCAAGCCGACCAATCCCGACGGCCGCTGGCAGAGCCGGCCAATCACAGGGCGGGCTGAGCGCCAGGCCCCGCCCCCAGCCCGTCCGGTCCGCGGGAAGAGGCCGCGGCGGCAGTGTCTGGGCCGGGGTCGCGTTCCGCCATGTCCTCCGCGCGGTGCCACCTCAAGCCCCCCCTCTCCCCGTAATGAACAGCCCGGGCGCCACAAGGACTCGGCTCCATGCTCCGGCTGAGGGCGCCCGGGGAAGCGGAGGTGGGGTGATTTCACCACAGGCGCCCCGCAGCGTCTCCGGAGCGCTCCCAAACTTCCGGTGTGCAGACCGGAAGCCGCTCGGACGGGCGGGCTGACGGCCGGAAGCTGGAGGGCGGGGCTTGCCCGTAGCGGAAGCGCAGTGCTCGCCGGGAAGGGCTGGAGATGGCGGCCCCCGGCCCCTCGCCGTGAGCCTCAGCCCGCGGCCGACCCGCTCTCTCCGTCCTGGTCTGCGCGTGCGCGTGGAGGCCCGGCCATGGCGGCGGCCCTGTGCGCGGGGGCGCGGGCGGCGCTGCGGGGCTGGCTGCCCGCGGCCGGCAGGAGCTTCTCCGTGGGTGAGCTGGCGCTACCGCGGGTCCACGCCGGGATCGGGGGCTGGGACGGCTCCGCCTGCCGACCGCGGCCGGGGCAGCCCCGACCGGGGGGCGTGTCCACCAACACCCCCCCCCCCAAGGCCGGGGCAGCCCCGACCGAGGGACGCGTCCACCCAACACCCCCCCCACGGCCGGGACAGCTCTGATTGACTGACCTGTCCATCCCCCTTCCCTCCCCTCCCCGTGGACAGCTCTGATTGGGTCCCTCCCGCCCCGTCGCAGGTGTCCCCAGGAACTACTTCATAAGGCGCACCCTCCCGCCTCCCCGAGAGGTCGACCGCTGGGACGAGAAGCGGGCTCTGTTCGGCGTCTACGACAACATTGGGATCCTGGGTGAGCCCCCCCACCCCCCCCCCGCGGCTACTCATGGGAGGCGCGGATCTGCCGGCCACGCTGGACTTTACTGTTAACAAACAAATTGGGCTGGGAAGCTGGCTCAGTGGTAGAGTGCTCGCCTCGCATGTATGGGGCCGTGGGTTCGATTCCTCAGCCCCACAGGGATGTAAGAGTCCCATGGCCTTTTTCCCTCGCTCAGGCTGGCCTTGAACCGCAATCCTCAGATCTGAGCCTCCTGAGAACATGACTTCTGCACAAGCTCTGCTCAGGAAGCTGCAACTGATGGGTTCTCTTGTCTCCAGAGTCAGGGTCTCCATATGTCAGGGCTGAGATTGCAGGAGTGCAGCTCCACTCCTGGCTCACCACACACACTCGGTCCCGCAGTCCTGACATGACTACCCTCTCTTCCATCCCCCAGGAAACTTTGAGAAGCATCCCAAGGAACTGATCCGCGGCCCCGTGTGGCTGCGGGGCTGGAAGGGGAACGAACTGCAGCGCTGCATCAGGAAGAAGAAAATGGTGGGGAACAGAATGTTCCTGGAGGACTGGCACAACCTTAACAAGCGCATCCGATACCTTTACAAACACTTCAACCGCCGCGGCAAGCACCGCTAGGGACGCGCTGGGGACGCGGGGACGCCGGGGTGGCCCGGGCCGGGACGCAGCCCGGGGGGAGGGTGCGCAGCACGCTTTCCGTAATAAAGAAGGGCTGCCTTGGAACCTCTCAGTACCGCAGCGCACTCCTGCGGCTCCGGAGTTCATTTCTTTCTTTTCTGTGCTATCCTGGGGCTTGAACTCAGGGCCTGGGCACTGTCTTTGGGCTTTTGAGCTCAAGGCTGGCACTCCACCACCTGAGCCACAGCTCCACTTGTGACTTTTTTGGGAGGTGATTCATTGGAGATAAAGCCTTGTGCCCCTTTCTGCCCACACTGGCTTCAAACCACCCCCCTCCCTTCTCAGCCCCTGAGTAGCTGGGATTACAGGACACCAGCGCCCGGCTCTTTTTAGATTCTTTATTAATCAGGTAATGGAGTATTTGGCCTGATTTTTGAATTTCCCTTCTTTTTATCCTCTGTCTCTCTTGATTCTTATTCTTGGCACTTTCTGGTTGGTTTGCAGTCTGGAACTCCAATTTATTTCTCTTGGCACAGTTTCTGTGGAAAATTCCCAAGGCCTGGATGGAAGGTGTGCTCGTCCAAGGTTGGCCTCGCTTCTCCTGGGCGCTTGGCCGCGCCACGAGGCCCATGAATCATTTCAAATTCTTGTCAATTAGTATTTAGGAAGTAGAGATATCTTACAAGCTTTCAAAAGAGACTAAAACAAGGAATTCAGAGAGGAGAAAACAAAACAAAACAGGACTCTGTGTTGTATGTTCTCTGCAAATACTTTATTTCCTGTGTCACCAGTACTGGAGTTTAAAGTTAGTCTGGGCACTGTCCCTTACCTTTTTTCTGCTCAAGGATGGTGCTCTACCACTTGAGCCACAGCTCCGTTTCTGGCTTTTTGATGGTTAATTGGGAAATAAAGTCTCACAGACTTTCCTGCCTGGGCTGGCTTGAACTGTGATTCTCAAACCTCAGTCTTCTGAAGCTAGGATTGCAGGCATGAAGGAGCCACCAACAGTCCCCTAAGGGCAGTGTGGGTGCTACATAAGGGTATATAGTCCTTTGGGCTTTGAGGTTTATGTAGGAGTCTGTTGTTGCCTTTCCCGCATTCATTCAGCCCTGTATTACAGGGGCACCCTGGGAGGCCACAGGTTCAAATCCAACCTTTTCTGTCACCTCATTGAGTACCAGATTTCACTTTCCTGTGTGTGAACATAGGCTAGAACTCAGGGCCTTGTACCTTCATATGCTTTCCTTGTTGATGACTGGTGCTCTACTACCTCAGCCATGTCTCCACTCTTTCCTTTTCCTGGCTTATTTGAGATAAGTCTCAAACTGAGCTGGGAATGTAGCTTGGTGGTAGAGTGCTTGCCTAGCCAGAAGTGGCGCTGTGGCTCAAGTGGTACAGCACTAGCCTTGAGAAAAAGAAGCTCAGGGACAGTGCCCAGACCCTGAGTTCAAGCCCCAGGACTGGGGGGGGGGGGGGGGAGGAGGAGGGTGGGAAGGAGGGAATGCTCAGCCTATTCTGTCTTTGCTGGCTTCAAACCTTGATCCCCCAGGTCTCTGACTCCTGAGTAGCTACAATTATAGGCGTGAGCCACCAGCCCTGACTCATATTCAAAGTCACTGCCTGAGGATTTAAGCAGGATGGTGATTGCTCTAGATGGACAGAAGGAAGTACAAGACTTGAAGCAGAATCTTCTTCATTAGTTCTAAGAGGCACATTTGTTTTCTTCTGGCGTTTTAGCATCTACCTCGGATGCTTCATCACAGCTATTAGTCACACAGAGGTCATACTGCATTTGTCATATGTACTTAGGAGCATCCTAAGCTTGCCAAATGAGTAACTGAAGCTTGGAAGATTCCAGAATGTTCCAGAGAGGGACAGTTCTGTCTCAGTAGGAAATTCTGTCATGGAAGCCCTGGGTGGTAAGGTACACAGGACTACCTCAAGTGGAAACTCACAGACATCCAACACCGAAACTACAACGTGAATCATTATGAACCACTCTCAGAGCCGGGTACGGTGCTGCACACCTGCAATCCCAGCGCTGGGGATGGAACGTTTGAGGCCAGCCCGGGCTGCCTTGTGAGATCAAGTCTTAAAACCTAAGCTGGGCGCTGGGGGCTCAACACCTGTCAGCCCAGCTCCTCAGGAGCCTGAGATCTGAGCAGCACAGAGCCCTGGCAGGAAAGTCAGACTAATCCGGCGTGGCTCAGCACTAGCCCTGAGCGCAAAAGCTCCAGGATAGTGTCCAGGCCCCGAGTTCAAGAACTAGGACTTGGGGGCTGGGCCAGGGGCTCAGTGGTAGAGCGCCCGCCTCGCATGCATGAGGCCCTGGGTTCGATTCCCCAGCACCACGGAAGCAGCAAAAGCCGGAAGTGGCGCCGTGGCTCAGGCGGTAGAGCGCCAGCCTGGAGCAAGAAAAGCCCGGAGACGGAGTCAGGAAGCGCAGGGTGGACTGGCTGGCCGGCTCTGCGGCGGGCTGGGCCTCCGATGGCTCCAGTCCACTGAGAGCCCAACTTGCAGACAGGTTTCGGGGTGAAGGAACGGATGAGATCCGAACCCCGCGCCCGCTCCGAGGGCTCCGCAGCGCCGCCGCCCAGCGCGCGCGCCCCCTGCGGAGCCACGCCCCTGCGGAGCCACGCCCCCTCCCCGCAGGACTCCCAGGTCCGGCTGTTATTGGTCCAGTCAGCTGGAGCGGGATGATTGACAGGAGCGGCCAGCTCAGCGATTGGCCGAGAGCCGGCATTCCCTTCCCTCTCTGCCGCACGCCCAGCCTCCCTGCGTGTCGATTGGACCACGCGGCTGTCAATATCCTCGAGGAGGCGGGGCCCGCACCCATAAAGGCGGGGCCGCGCTGGGCCACTGCAACAAGTTCCACCGCTGCCAACGGCGTCTTCCCGCCGCCGCCCCGGGGAGAGGACACGGACCCCCAGATCCCCCGCCAGAGAAATGTGAGTGGACGGACATCGGGGTGCTCGGCACCTCCCTGCCGGCTCCGGTCCCCCGGCGCGGGGCTCTGCGGGGCCGGGGGGGCAGCACCCCATCCCCACAGCCGGCACCCCACGGGCCCCGCGGTCCTTGCACCCCCCCGCCCGCTCTGCACTGCAGGTCTTGACGGAACCCTCCCGTACCCCGCAAAGGGGGCAGGTGGGGGGGCCAGGAGACCACCAGGGGGGCCTGGAGACCACCAGGGGGGGCCTGGAGACCACCGGGGGGGGCCTAGAGACCACCAGGGGGGCCTGGAGACCACCAGGGGGGCCAGGAGACCACCGGGGGGGCCAGGAGACCACCGGGGGGGGCCTGGAGACCACCATGGGGGGGCCAGGAGACCACCGGGGGGGCCAGGAGACCACCATGGGGGGCCAGGAGACCACCGGGGGGGCCAGGAGACCACAGGGGGGGCCTGGAGACCACCAGGGGGGGCCTGGAGACCACCAGGGGGGGCCTGGAGACCACCAGGGGGCCCCCCACACTCGGGGACCCCGGCCTGCCCCTTCCCCCCGCCTCACGGGATTAATTCATGGACCCACTTTTAGTGTGACACCTCCCTCCCACACACACTTCATGACAGCAAAGCTCCAGAACCTTCCCCTGCCGAGTCCTTGGTGCCAGGTGAGCCGCCTAGGCCAGCAGGGAAGAGATGGAAGGACCCCAGAACATTCTCTCCTCCCTCCAACACATACACTTCAGTCCCCGATCATCACCAGCGACACGCGCGATCGCAGATCCCGAGGACAACACGCACCCGTGGACGCGTGGACGCTCTGTGCGAGTCCTGGGGCTTGAACTCGGGACCTCGGCGCTGTCCCTTAGCTTTTTCACTCAATGCTGGTGCTTCTCCCACTTGAGCCACAGCTCCCCCACTTTCTTAGTGCTAACCTGGAGATCAGAGTCTCACGGACTTCTGCCCAGGGCTGGCTTTGAACCTTGATCTTCAGATCTCAGCCTCCTGAGTAGCTGGGATGACAGGCGGGAGCCACCGGTGCCCGGCCAGAATGTCATCTTTAGTCTTGTAGAACTCTGCGGGGTCCCACTGTGCCGGCCCCGGTGGCTTCCAGCTCTGCAGCTTGGTTCTCGTTGAGTTCAAGCCTTCAGCAGGAGGTGCCTTAAGCTAGCTCAGCAGCAGCACCGGCCATTCGTGGGTCCTCTGCTTTGTGTCTTTCTTTGTGTGTTGGAGGAAAATGTAGAAGAGATTTCTTTTTGAAATGGAGATAATATGAAATCAAATCTGCCCGGTAGGATCTCTCAGGGATTAGTCAAGGGATTTCCTTTGAGGTGGCTTTGTGACTAGTGTGTTTTTTTCTAGACCTGTTCTGGGGAGGTTTGGGGTGTATTGTGGGCCCCGGGACCTGAACTCTGGGTCTGGGAGCTGATCCAGAGCTTTTTCACTCAAGGCTGGCATACTACCACTTGAGCCACAGCACCACTTCTGGCTTTTTGGTGGTTCATTGAAGATAAGAGTCTCTCAGGGTCTGGGAAGGTGGCTCAGTGGTAGAGTGCTCGCCTAGCATGCATGAAGCCCTGGGTTTGGTTCCTCAGCACCCCATAAGCAGAAAAAGCCGGAAGTGGTGCTGTGGCTCAAGTAGTAGAGCACTAGCCTTGAGCAAAAGAAGCTCAGGCCCTGAGTTCAAGTCCCAGGACTGGCAAAAAAACAAAAACAAAAACAAAACTCTCTTAGCCTCCTCCTACCTGGGCTGGCTTCAAGCTACAAACCTCAGATCTCAGCCTCCTGAGCAACTGGGAAGACAGGAGTGAGCCACCAGCATCCAACAGAGAAAAGGTTACTTTGAAGACTGCACACTAGAGACCCCTTAGCTTTTGGGGGGCAGGGCACCAAAAGTGAAAGGCCTTTGTGTATAAACAGCTCCAGACCAAGATTTCTCCTTATGACACGGGAGACTCGGCGTCCTGAGAGTCTGCCAGATGGGGGTGAGGGAGGTGCAGACGCGCTCTGATCTCCTGGCATCGAGGGTTCTTTCCTGAGCATTCATTTTCTGGGCTTTTGGAACAGTTAGCGTCGCTAATGCAATTACTTTGGGGCCCAGATCCGGTCGATGTGAAACTCTTACCTCCTCTGCCCCAAATGCACACATAAGCCCACACTGGTGGCTCCCGCCTGTCATCGTGGTTCAAAGCCAGCCCAGGCAGGAAAGTCTGTGAGACAGACGTCTCAGTGGCCCCCTGGGACTAATCTACACGTTGTGGCAGAACACTTCCGCTGGTTCCTTGGTGCCCGTCTCTCCCCCTCCCAGAATCCCCCGGGCTCTAGCATTCCTTCTATTCACCTATCGCCTAACTGGAATCGCTTGGGTTGTACGGGGTGCAGCTAGATCTGACTGTGGTCTTGATTGCTGTGTCCCGGCTCAACTCACTCACAGGTCCGCTCCACCAGCTCAGCCGCCCGCTGAAGGGACAGAAGGGGCCGCCCCCGGTGGGGGTCCCCCCGGCCCCCCTCCCAACTTGACCAGCAACAGACGACTGGAGCAAAACCAGGCACAGGTGGAGGAGGTGGGTGCACAGCCATTTCTCAGACTTTTCTTCTTTTTTTTTCTTTCTGCCAGTGCTGGGGCTTGAACTCAGGGCCTAGGTTCTATCTCTGAGCCTCTCTGTGCTCAAGGCTGGCGCTCTACCACTTGAGCCACAGCTCCACTTCCAGCTCTTTCTGTGTCTGTGGTACTGAGGAATCGAACCCAGGGCTTCACGCATGCGAGGCGAGCACTGTACCACTGAGCTACATTCCCAGCCTCTGGGAGAGATTTCTAACTCAAGGGGACATGTCTGTCTGTCTGTAGGGGAGCAAAGCATCTCTTAAAGTGACAGATGAGACTCTGGTCCACCAGCCATTACTTTCCTTTGTCTCTCAGAAGAATCTCAACAGCTTGTTTTTATTTTTTTGTGCCAGTCCTGGGATTTGAACCCAAGGCTTGTGCACCATCCCTGAGGGTTTTCTTGCTCGAGACTGGCAGCACTCTACTTGAACCACAGATCCACTGCTGGCTTTTTTGGGGGGAAGGTAGGGGGTGTCATCGGAGATAAAGAGTCTCACAGACTTTCCTGCCTGCCCGGCCTGGCCTCCAACCTTGATCCTCAGATCTCAGCCTCTCGAATAGCTGGGATTGCAGGCGTGCGTGACAGCGCCCAGCCTGCAGCTCCGTGTCCGCGTCCCTCTCAGGTGGTGGATATCATGCGTTTGAACGTGGACAAGGTCTTGGATCGGGACCAGAGGATTTCTGAGCTGGATGACCGAGCCGACGCCTTGCATGCCGGAGCAAAGCAGTTTGGGACCAACGCTGCCAAGCTCAAAAGGAAATACTGCTGGGAAAACTTCAAAGTGAGTTTCCCTGCGGGCCTGGCTCTCCCACAGAAGGCAAGAAGGTCACTGGCCTCTAATGCAGCCCGTGGGGTTCTGTCCTGCGGGCGCAGTACCCACGGAGGCCAACAGGGGGTGCTAGAGCATTAGAACCCCTGGCAAAGTGCCGCTCACTCTGAATAGTTCAGATGGTGAGCCCCCCCAGTCCTCCCCGCCCCTCCCCAGACACCCCACAGCCACACAGCGGCCCCTGTATTTATATACATGGCTGCAGTGTTTGGGGGTGTACTCAAACTAACTGATAACAGATCCAGACTATTTTTTTTTTCCATTTTGGTTATGTGTGTGTGTATCTGTGTTGGTCCTAGGACTTGAACTCGGGGTCTGGGCGCTGTCCCTGAGCTTTTCCCCTCAAGGCTGGTGCTCTACCCCTTGAGCCTCAGCGCCACTTCCGGCTCTGTGGTGCTTGCTTAGAGCTAAGAGTCGCAGGATCTTCCTGCCCGGGCTGGCTGTGAACATCCGTCCTCAGATCTCAGCCTCCTGAGTGGCTGGGACGGCAGGCGGGAGCCCCGCGCTAGGCCCAGACGAAGCCAGCTGGGGGTGTGGGGCTGGAATTAGGGCCTTTGGGGAGCAGAGGCCGCAGGTGTCCGGGGTCCCGGGCGGTGGGTGGAGGGAAGATGGCCGAGGCCCCACGCTTTGTGTCCGCAGATGATGATCATGTTGGGGGCCATCTGCGCCATCATCGTGGTAGTTATAGTAAGTAAGTATCGCTGCGGCGGCTGCGGGGGGCACAGGGGAGACGCCCAGCCCTGCCTGCTGCTTGTCCCCCACCTGCGGTCTGGGGAGCGGGGGTGCTGTCACCCAGGTATGGACACCCCTGGCTGGGGGGGAGGAACCGGGGAGCCCAGGAACCCCGCTGATGGCTGTTGGGTAAGTGGTCTCCCCCGTGAGGCATTGTGGGTAGAGGCTGGCACCTGCTGATGTACGGAATGGAGATGGGGGAGGGGGGAGGGGAGGGCAAGGGGGGGTCCGCTGTTTGTCCCTGGCTGAGGTCATGGGGTCAGAGGGAGATCTGGGGGTTCCTCTCACCGAGGCCTGGGCGCCTGTCAACTTGATGTAATTCACCCTCTTGTTTTCTTCTGTCTGTCTCTGCCTCTGTCTCTCTGTCTCTCCTCCATCCGGGACTTCCTGATTCCTGTGTCCAGTCTACTTTTGCACTTGAGAATGTGCCCCGCCCCCTCCCGTTCTCTATCTCTACGCAAGTTCAAATCCTGCCCGCACCCCCTCCCTGCCCCTGCAACTCTTTGGTTGCATTCATTGGTATCACACACACACACACACACACACACACACACACACACACACACACACACACACACACACACACACACACACACACACACCCTAACCACAGGCTCGGGGTCACCAGCCGGTGGCCCCTCCCCACCCTGTTCTGCTCTGCACCTGCCCGTGTCCCCCCAAAACTGAAAAGAGTGACCAGCCAGGGCAGGGGAGGGGTTGAGGCTGGGACAGGGGTGTCCCCCCAAAAGGCCACTGCAGCCAGCGGGGACAGCACACGCAAGGTTTCTTTTCTGCGCAAGTGAGCGTGGACCCGGCACCCCTTTCTTTCAGAAAGTCAAGTTGCTCTTCCTGGTCTGTCACCCCACCATTCTCCAGCTTGGGTCTGGGGGGGTGTTCTTACAACTTTTTACTTTGGGCTCTTTTTTGCTTGGGGGTTATTTCCTGAGCTTCTGTCGCCTGGGGTCCTGGGCCCTGTGTTTTGGGGGGGGGTGAGGCCATCTCCTTTTCTTTCCTCCCGCCTGGAGTCCTCCTCTCTGTCTCTGCGCCCCCCCCACCACTCACGCGCATGCGCAGAAGGGCAAGCCCACCCCGCGCGGGCCCCCAAACTCTCCACCCCTTCTTCCGTTGGCCACGAGCGGGCTGTGGGCTTTCCTCTGCGTGTCTGTCACCCGACCCTCGTGTCACACTGAGACAATGGCAGCATCTCCCTCTCCACCAAGGCATGTGGCTTCCTTACCAATCCATGGATTCCGCACAAAGGCAAAAAACAAACAAAAATACAAACTCCTCCCACCCATCCGGCTGGCTTCTTGTTTGGGGGGGGTTTGAGGCTGGGGGGTGTCATCAATGCCAGCGGCTGGAGGGGCTGAGGGACGGCATGTCTCCCCCACACCCCCCAGATCAGAGACCTGTGGGAGGAAGTGACACGGGCTGTGGGCGTGTCTGTGTTCGCGGCTGAGGCTCCAACTGGTGTTGGACAGGGAGGGAGCCTCATACCACAAATATCCGCCCCCCCTGCTGCCCCCTCTAGTCCCAGCCTGCAGGTGCGGTCCAGGGGGTGGGCCAGCCCACCGAGGCCTCCGGCACAAGCCCACCCCCCCCTTTGCCCCCCCTTTTTTTTCTCTTGGTGCTGGTCCTGGGGTCTAAGCGCTATCCCTGATTTTTGTTTGCTCTTTCACTCGAGGCGAGCACTTTATCATCTGAACCTCAGCACCACTTGTGATTTTCTGACAGCTCATTGGGGATAAAGTCTCCTCCGAGACTTTCCTGCCTGGGCTGGCCTTGAACCACGATTGTCAGATGTCAGCTTCATGCAGAGTTAGGGTTATGGACATAAGCCACCAGTGCCCAGTGAGTTACAGCTTCTGAGGAGAAGCTTCTGAGCTTCTGAATGCAGCTTTTGTGCTGATTAATTAGAAACTTGGGCTTTTTTGCCTAGGCTGTCTTCAAGTTGCAGTGCTCAAATGGTGAGCCACGAGCACCTAGCTTGTTTATTCATTAAGTATTCCCTGGTACTGCAGAATAAAAGGGCTTTGTGCATGCTAGGTAAGCACTTCACCACTAAGCTACGTGCTCAGCTCAGGGTCCAAGTGGATCATGCTGGCCTTGAAGTCACTACCAGCCCAATGGTATTAACTTTGTGATTCTCTTGCCTCCACCTTTCATGTACGAGGATGACAGCCATTTGCCACTATTCCAGGCAAATTAAGTTTCTCACAATGTATTTTTGGCCAGGCTATCAGAGAGGAAGGTTCTACTAACTTGTCATTTCAAGAAGTATGTGATGAAGTTGGCACCAGTGGCTCATGCCTATAATCCTGGCTACGCCAGAGGCTGAGATGTAAAGATTAAGATGCAAAGCCTGACTTATCTCCATCAAAAAGCTAGAAATGGAGCTGTGGCTCACGAGGTAGAGTGCTAGCCTTGAGCACAAAAGCTTAGGGGCCGGGTGCCGGTGGCTCCCGCCTGTCATCCTAGCTACACTGGAGGCTGAGATCTGAGATCTCAGTTTAAAGCCAGCCAGGGCAGGAAAGTGTGTACAGCTCTTATCTCCAATAAACCGCCAAAAAACCAGAAGTGGCGCTGTGGCCCAAGTGGTAGAGCACCCACCTTGAACTGAAGAGCTGAGGGACAGTGCCCACACCCAGAGTTAAGCCCCACAACTGACAAAAAAAACAAAAAAACAATCTCAGGGACAGTATCTGGATCCTGAGTTCAAGTTCCAGGGCTTGCACCAAAGGGAGGGGAGGGGATATGATGAACTGGGTTTGGTGACACACGTCAGCAATCCCAGCTACTCATGAGGTACAGGAAGGCGGCTAGGGAATTCAACCGCAGCTCTGGCAGTTAGCAAGACCTCATCTCACAAGATAAGCTAGAGCAGCCCCAGGAGAACACACCTGTAATCCTAGCATCTCAGGAGGCTGAGATCTAAGGTTTGCAGTTTGAAACCAGCTGGGGCAGGAAAAAATCCTCGAGACTCATCTCCAATTAACCACTGGAAGTGGTGCTCTCATTACGCAAAGGAGCCCAGAGACAGCACCCAGACCGAGTAGAAGCCTGACCACCAAGAAAAATTACAAAATTGAAAATAAGAATAGTGGAGCTCACTGGACACTATGTCCAAAATGAACGATCTGACTTGTGGGTGGAGTCAGGAGGGAGCCTGGGAGGGGCGGAGGGAAGGGATGACATTGTATGAAAGGAAATGTCCTCATTGGCTGACCTGTGTAACTGTAATCCCTCTGTACATCACCTGTATAATAACCACTTGTTTAAATCAACTCAAAGGAAAGAAACCAACTCAGGAGCAGGGAAAAGAGCTCCCCAGATGCCCACACCTTGACCTTGACCTTTCCAATAAACTTATTTTCTTCCTAAGAAAATTAAAATTCTGCGGGGTGTAATGCAAATGCCCAGAGCACTTGTCTAGCAAGTCCAAGGATGACAGAAACAAACCAACCACAACAGAAACACCAGAGAGGCCCGTGGCGGCAGTGTCTTATTTATTACAGATACTGCGAACGTTCATCTTCTGGTCACGTTTCTCCACCGTGGTTTATTTTCTTCACGCTGTGAGTGCAACACACACCCCAACCCCACATCACCAACGACACGCCTCATGAATGACAGTGCCCCTGTACGCTACCCCCTTCCCATCCCGGGCGCTGTGGCTCCCGCCTGTAATCCCAGCCGCTCGGGAGGCCGAGAGCCCAGGATCCCAGGAAGGAAGACGGGTGGGACGCTTCTCCTCAGCCCGCGAAAGCTGAACGGGAGAGGTGGGGCCCAGGTAACAGAGCGGCCAGCAAGAGTGCGAGGCCCCGAGGTCAAGTCCCAGCCCACAACCCCCACCAAGGGCAGGTCAAAGGCCACCTTCCCCTGAACCCCGAACCCTGCACGTGGACAGGTGCCGTCCACACCTTCCGACTGGTCCCCCCCACATCGACACCTCCCTTGCCGGCTGCAGACGGAGCCGCCTACCTCGCTCGGCCCCGAACTCCGTTCCTCCGATGGAGAAGACGGGCTTCTCAGCTCGGGCACGCGGCGGCTTTCTCCTCCGGGCCGGCGGCGGACCTAGATCCAGGAAAACACGACCGCGCCCACGCGCACCAATCAGAGAAGCAGCCTTCCAAATTGGCGGAGAGCCTGGCCAATCCTGAGCAAGCGAGGACAAAAGGCCCGCCCCCTGAGCCGAGCGCGGCGCGGATAAAAATCCACCCGCGGAGCGGTCAAAACCCCCAAGGGCTGCACAGCGACCAATCCCGACGCTTGCTGGCAGAGCCGGCCAATCGCAGCGCGGAATCAAGGGATAGGGCGGGGCGTAGCGCCAGGCTCCACCCCGCGGCCGCCGCCGGCCCGGCCACCCGTGCGCTCCGCGGCCGCGTCCGGCAGGAGCGTCGCCTTCTGCCATCTCCGCTCCGTCACACCGCAGGTCCCCCACGTCTCCGTGATGAACAGCCCGAGCGCCACACCCCCTGGCGCCTCGATTCAGTTGGGGTGCTCAGGGACGGGGTGATGGCACCCAGACACGCCCCGCAGCGTCTCCGGAGCTCTCCCAAACTTCCGGTGTGCAGACCGGAAGCCGCTCGGACGGGCGGGCTGACGGCCGGAAGCTGGAGGGCGGGGCTTGCCCGTAGCGGAAGCGCAGTGCTCGCCGGGAAGGGCTGGAGATGGCGGCCCCCGGCCCCTCGCCGTGAGCCTCGGCCCGCGGCCGACCCGCTCTCTCCGCCCTGGTCTGCGCGTGCGCGTGGAGGCCCGGCCATGGCGGCGGCCCTGTGCGCGGGGGCGCGCGCGGCGCTGCGGGGCTGGCTGCCCGCGGCCGGCAGGAGCTTCTCCGTGGGTGAGCTGGCGCTACCGCGGGTCCACGCCGGGATCGGGGGCTGGGACGGCTCCGCCTGCCGACCGCGGCCGGGGCAGCCCCGACCGGGGGGCGTGTCCACCCAACACCCCCCCCCCAAGGCCGGGGCAGCCCCGACCGAGGGGCGTGTCCACCCAACACCCCCCCCCACCGGCCGGGACAGCTCTGATTGACTGACCTGTCCATCCCCCTTCCCTCCCCTCCCCGTAGACAGCTCTGATTGCCCATGGACAGCTGCTTGATTGACGCGTCCATTCCCTCCCTGCCCGTGGACAGCTCTGAGTGATTGATGTGTCCCCCCACCCCCGCCCGTGGACAGCTGATTGATTGACATGTCCATCCAACCCCCCACCCACCCATGCACAGCTCTGATTGGTTGGTTGACATGTCCCGTGGACAGCTCCGATTGATTGACGTGCCCCCCCCCCGTGGACAGCTCTGATTGGGTCCCTCCCGCCCCGTCGCAGGTGTCCCCAGGAACTACTTCATAAGGCGCACCCTCCCGCCTCCCCGAGAGGTCGACCGCTGGGACGAGAAGCGGGCTCTGTTCGGCGTCTACGACAACATTGGGATCCTGGGTGAGGCCCCCCCCCCCCCACCCGTGAGGCGCGCAGCCCAGGCCCCGCCCTGCTGCCCACACGGGACTTTATTGCTTTTATTTTTTAATGCTTGTAAAAGAAACCAAGGCTCACCCCTGTAATCCCACCCACTTAGGAGGCTGAGACCTGAGGATCCAGGGTCGAAACCAGATGAAGGCAAGAAGGTCTGGGAGATTCTTCTTTTCCATTAATTAGCAAAAAAAATTAGAGGCAGGGGCATGGCTTAAGTAGTAGAGCGCCAGCCTTGAATGGAAAAGCTAAGGAAAAGCACCCAGGCCCCGGTATGGGTGCACACACACATAAAATGGTCTTCATTTGACTGTCCCGGTGTGTGAGTACAAGACCTCAGGGTACAGTTCACCCCTTCTGTTCTCCCTAATCTCCCCTACCCTTCACCCTTGAGATACCTGGTTCCACACTGAATAAGATGCCTGTATTTTCCCTGCCCTTCTGGTCACAACGGGTTATGACCAAGGACAAGGGAGTTAACAGAGATCTCAACCACACAAGTGAGGTTCGGGGTACCAGGGGCTAAAAAGCCTTCCTCCAGCTTCAAGTCCCAAGGTTCCATTAACCAAAGTTTTTATTGCATTTTGTAGAGGGAAGTGTGTGCAGAAAGGAACGTATTACACACACACACACACACACACACACACACACACACACACACACACACACACACACACACACACACACACACACACACACACACACACACACACACACACACGGTGCAAATGGTAGATAACTTCCTCATCTTTACAATTCACTGAAACCTTAGTCTACCCCCGGGCTCCAAGACAGTTTAGGATCCAATTAGCTCACACCCTGGTCTGAAATCTGAGTTTCTATCAAGCCTGGACTCATTGACCTTTCCAGAAAACGCCTCATCCTAAGAGTATGTGGGGAGAAGGCATTCCAAACTCCCAATCTGTGCGGGTCTCCAGCTCAGCTTTTCAGGCTCTCCTACTCTCTCCATTTTTCTGTTCTGAAATGGTGATCTTTGTCTCTAGTGTCAGCAGGGGTTTAGTTAGTGCCCACTAGGAAGAGCAGGGGTCACATGACTGTTTTCTCCATGGTAGTTAGGAAACTGTGAGCTCACTTGCAGAAAAGGAAGCGGAATCAGGAGGTTAATTCAGTTTTCCAAAGCTAGTATATGGCAGTGTTAGAATCTGAAGCCAAATCATTTGGGCCCCAGAATCTATGATACTTTAGTGTAGTTTCCTTCCTTTCTTCCTTCCTTCCCTCCTTCCTCCCTCTCCCTTCCTTCCTTTCTTCCTTCCTTCCTTCCTTCCCTCTTCCTTCTGTGTATAACTTCCTTTCTTTTCCCTTCTCCCCCTTCCTCTCTCCCCTTCCATCTCTTCTTCCTCTCTCCCCCTCCATCTTCTCCTTCCCTCCCTCTGTCTCCTCTTTTATTTATTTTTGGTTGGTCATGGGGCTTGAACTCAGGGCCTTGGCGCTGTCCCTCAGCTCTTCAGCTCAAGGCTAACGCTCCACCACTTGAGTCACGGCACCACCTCTGGCATGGCCTTTGCCGCTCAGGCTGGCCTTGAACCGCAATCCTCAGATCTGAGCCTCCTGAGAACATGACTTCTGCACAAGCTCTGCTCAGGAAGCTGCAACTGTTGGGCTCTCTTGTCTCCAGAGTAGTCAGGGTCTCCATATGTCAGGGCTGGGATTGCAGGAGTGCAGCTCCACTCCTGGCTCACCACACACGCTCGGTCCTGCAGTCCTGACATGACTACCCTCTCTTCCATCCCCCAGGAAACTTTGAGAAGCATCCCAAGGAACTGATCCGCGGCCCCGTGTGGCTGCGGGGCTGGAAGGGGAACGAACTGCAGCGCTGCATCAGGAAGAAGAAAATGGTGGGGAACAGAATGTTCCTGGAGGACTGGCACAACCTTAACAAGCGCATCCGATACCTTTACAAACACTTCAACCGCCGCGGCAAGCACCGCTAGGGACGCGCTGGGGACGCGGGGACGCCGGGGTGGCCGGGGCCGGGACGCAGCCCGGGGGGAGGGTGCGCAGCACGCTTTCCGTAATAAAGAAGGGCTGCCTTGGAACCTCTCAGTACCGCAGCGCACTCCTGCGGCTCCGGAGTTCATTTCTCTTTGGGCTTTTGAGCTCAAGGCTGGCACTCCACCACCTGAGCCACAGCTCCACTTATGGCTTTTTTTGGGGGTGATTCATTGGAGATAAAGCCTTGTGCCCCTTTTCTGCCCACACTGGCTTCAAACCACCCCCCTCCCTTCTCAGCCCCTGAGTAGCTGGGATTACAGGACACCAGCGCCCGGCTCTTTTTAGATTATTAATCAGACAATGGAGCATTTGGCTTGATTTTTTTTTTTTAACTTCCCTTCTTTGTATCCTCTGTCTCTCTCGATTCTTACTCTTGGCACTTTGTTGGTTTGCAGTCTGGGACTTCAATTTATTTCTCTTGCCACAGTTTCTGTGGAAAATTCCCCAGGCCTGGATGGAAGGTGTGCTCGTCCAAGGTTGGTCTTGCTTCTCCTGGGTGCTTGGCCGCGCCACCAAGCCTGGGAACCTCTTCATGTTCTTGCCATTTTGTTTATAGGAAGTAAGAATATCCCACACGCTATCAAAGAGCATGAAACAAAGAATTCCGGTGGGAGAAAACTCAACAAAACTGGGCTCTGTGTTGTATGTTCTCTGCAAATATTTTATTTCTTGTGTCACCAGTACTGGAGTTTAAAGTTAGTCTGGGCAATGTCCCTTACCTTTTTTCTGCTCAAGGATGGTGCTCTACCACTTGAGCCACAGCTCTACTGCTGGCTTTTTGGAGGTTAATTGGGAGATCATTTTCACAGACTTTCCTGCCTGAGGTGACTTGAACTGTGATTCTCAAATTTCAGCCTCCTGAGTAGCTGGGATTACAGGCAGGAGCCACCAGCGTGCAGCACTGCAAATAAAGGAATGAAAAGGAAAGCTCTGGTAGAAAAGAAAAGAAAAGAAAAAGAAAATGAAAAGAAAAGCTCTATGAGATCAGGGTGGGTGCCACAAAAGGGTTTAGTCCTTTGGGCTTTGAGGTTCATGTAGAAGTTTTTGTTTTTGTTTTTTGCATTTCCCACATTCAGTCATGCCCTGTTATTGCAGTGGCACCCTGAGGGGCCACCAGGTTCAAATTCAACCTTTGCAGCTACCTTGTTTAGTACCCAATTTTGGGCTACAGCTCAGGGCCTTGTACCTTCCCGTGACTCTTGCTGATGCCTGGTGCTCTCCTACTTCAGCCATACCTCCAGTCTTTCATTTTGCTGGTGAATTTGAGATAAGAGTCTCAGCCTTTTCCGGCTTCAAATCTCAATCCTCTAGATCTCAGCCTCCTGAGTAGCTCGGATGATAGGTCTAACCCGGTGACTTAATCTTTTTTTTTTTATTTAATCTCTTATTATAGGATGGCTGGTGGGGTAACTTGGACATTCATACTGCCAGAAATACTTCATCCCTGTCTTTGTCTGTGAGAGCTTATCAGTTTCCAAATTTTTACAGATGGTCATTTTGGTGTGATTTCAGAAAGATGGGATAAACACTTTGTCTGTGAGCACACCCATTGTGCCAGGGTTGGGACTTGAACTCAGGGCCTGGGCACGGTCCCTTAGCTCTTTTGTTGAAAGCTAGTGTTCTGCGACTTTAAGCCACAGCTCCACTTCCTGAGACCCGGGCAGTGGTGCACACCTGTAATCCCAGCCCTGCGGAGGCCAGGCTGGGACACACAGTGAGATCAAGTCTTAGAAAGCCAAAAGGCCAGCCAGGCGCTGGGGCTCACACCTGTCACCCCAGCTACTCCGGAGGCTGAGATCTGAGGATCTGTGATTCCAACCCCGGGCAGGAAACTGCGGTTCTGATCTCCAATTAACCACCCCGAAAAAGCCGTGAGCACAGAAGCTCAGGGACAGCGCCCAGGCCCTGAGTTCAAGGCCCATGACCTCCCCCACTTCCCCCCAAGACAACAACAAACAGTGGGGTGCCGGTGGCCCCCGCCTGTCATCCCGGCCAGGAGCTGAGATCTGAGGATCGCAGTTCAAAGCCGGCCTGGGCAGGAAGGCCCCGAGACTCTGATCGCCAATGAACCACCCGAAAGCCGGGAGTGGCGCCGCGGCTGAGGCGGCAAAGCGCCAGCCTTGAGCACCGAGGGCCGCAGACGGCGCCCAGGCCCCGAGTTCAAACCCCAGGCCCTGCAGAGATACACAAGCAAAAGCAGACTGGACCTGGGTCATTGGGCAGGGCTGGGGACCTCGGACGGCGTCCAGGCTTCGGGAGGCTTCGGTCACGCGAGATCCGAGCCCCGCACCCGGCCCCATCCGGCACCTCCGCTCCGTGGGCTCCGCAGCGCCGGCGCTGAGACCCGGACCAGGGCTGCGCGCCCAGCGAGTACGCCGCGGCTGAGCCACGCCCCCTCCCCCGAGGGACTCCCAGGTCCGGGTGTTATTGGTCCAGTCAGCCGGAGCAGGGATGATTGACAGGAGCGGCCAGCTCAGCGATTGGCTGAGAGCCGGTATTCCCACAGCTAACGTAAACTGCATTTGTATTGGCCAGGGAAGGATTCCCCGCAGAATGTGAGCGGGCGAATCAAACGAGGGCTGTGATTGGTTCATCTTCAGAACAGAGGCGGGCACCTTGGGACGCCATCCCGGTTTCCGATTGGACAACGAGGTTGTCACTCTCCTCTAGGAGGCGTGGCCAGCGCTAATAAAGCCCGGGTCCCGCCGCGCGGCAACTGCAGCAAGTTGCAGCGCAGTTCTCGGTCCGGGCGGTCAGCGGGAGGCGGAGCTTGGCGGTTCCGTCCGCTGTCCGCCGCAGCGCCGTCCCGCCGCCGCCGCCGCCGCCGTCCCGCCCGCCGCGGCCTCCGCAGAGGGACCCGACCCCCCGCTCCCTGTCAGGAACATGTGAGTGGACTCTGATGTCGGGGTGCTGGACACCCCCCCCCCCGCCACCCCGGGCGCCGGACTCTGCGGGACGGAAAATGGCGCATTGCAGCAGCTGCGGCGTCGCGGGGGGAACCCGGCTGGGCCTCCGCCGCCATGCACAGCCGGGACGGGGGGGTGGGGGCTGCACCCCAGGGGCCGGGCAGGGGTCCCCCCCTCCCCCGTCCCGGCAAAGCAGCCCCGAGGCGGGACAGACAGACAGACAGCTGGAGCTAGGGATGCTCGTGCCCGTCCTGGGACTCGAACTCAGGGCCTGGGCGCTGTCCCTGAGCTTTTTCAGCTCTCCTACTTGAGCCCAACAGCTCCCCCTCCACCTGGTGTTTCGGGGTTCAGTGGCAGATATAAGAGGCTCACAGACTTTGCCTGGTCTTGAACCTCCATCCTCGGATCTCAGCCTCCCCCCCCCCCACACACACACCCCGGATTGTGAGCTTGGGACAATATGCTGCAGAGAGATTTGATGATTTATGTGTCCCTTTTCTCATTCGTGGGTGAAGTCCTGGGCTGGCTTGGGGCTGTCTTTGCATTATATAAGGGTGATAAGCGGTCCTGGGCCTGGTAGCGACTCTTTCTAACCCCCAGCCACCATCAGTAAGTGGAGTGAACCTCAAATCCTTCACCGGCCTTTGTGCTTTTTTTTTTCCCTGCAGAGATCTGCAGGGGTTTTTGTTTGTTTCTTTTATGCCGGTCCTGGGGCTTGAACTCAGAGCCTGGGCATTGTCCCAATCGCTTTCCCACTCAAGGCTAAGTACTCTGACCATTTGCACCACAGCTGCAGTTTTAGCTTTCTGGAGAGCAGAGTCTCACCGACTTGCCTGCCTGGGGCTGGCTTCAAACTGCGATCCTCAGATCTCAGCCTCCTGAGTAGTTGGGATTATAGGTGTGAGCCACTGGCGCCCACAGAATTCCGCAGTTATGACTAAAGATGACATTCTGGCCCGGCGCTGGTGGCTCCCGCCTGTCATCCCAGCTACTCAGGAGGCTGAGATCTGAGGATCGAGGTTCAAAGCCAGCCCTGGGCAAAAAAGTCTGAGGCTCTGATCTCCAATGAGCCACCAGAAAACCATAGATGTAGATCCGTAGCTCAAGTGGTGGAGCGCTGGCCTTGAGCAAAAAGAGCTCAGGGACAGCGCCCAGGCCCTGAGTTCAAGCTCTATGACTGACCAAAAAAGATGATGTTTTGTGCATTCTGGGCAGGCTCTGAGGTTGCATGCTGGAGAGAGGGCTCAGGCCTGTGGGCTCCCGGCCGAATTGGTGTAGGAGGCCGGCAGGGAGGTGAAGAAAGTGTGGCCACCAGGGAATCACAAGGGCTCTGACCTTAACCTTGACATTGGTCCCACTGTCCTGGATGGCTTCCAGCCTCCCCCCCCTCCCCCTGCTTCTTTCTCAGTGAGCGCAGCAGAAGGTGCCTTAAGCTAGCTCAGCAGCAGCACCGGACGGCTCATGGGTCCTCCAGCTTAATGTGTTTCTTTGTATGTTGGAGGAAAATGTGGCAGAGATTTCTTTTTAAAATGGGCATAATAAATAATAAATCAGCATCATCTACTCATCCGGTGGAGTCTGTCTCAGGGATGTATGCTTGATTTTCACACACGAGGGAGAAAAACTACAACGGGGGAAGGGAGAGGAGATTCTAAGGGTTCATGCTATTGTGATTAGTCAAGGGATTTCCTTTTAAGTGACTTTCTGACTAGTGTATTTTTTTCTGGGACTATTCTGGGGAGAGTTTTGGTGTTTGTGTGGATGCTGGGGCTTGAACTCACAGTTTGGGTGCTATCCCTGAGTTTTTGCAATCAAGGCTGAGCACTCTACCACTGGAGCCACAGCTCCACTTCCCGCTGTTTTCGTGGTTCATAGGTGATAAGAGTCTCGTGGAGTTCCCTGCCCAGGCTGGCTTTGAACTGGGATCCTCAGATCTCAGCCTCCTGAGTAGCTGGGATTACGGGCGTGTGTCACCATACTCGGCTCACAGTCAGGACGTCTCAGTGGCCCCCTGGGACTAATGCACACGTTGTGGCAGAACACTTCCGCTGGTTCCTCTGTGCCCCTCTCTCCCCCTCCCAGAATCCCCCGGGCTCTAGCATTCCTTCTATTAGCGCCTATCTATCACCTAACTGGAATCGCTTGGGTTGTACGGGGTGCAGCTAGATCCGACTGTGGTCTTGATTGCTGTGTGTCCGGCTCAACTCACTCACAGGTCCGCTCCACCAGCTCAGCCGCCCGCTGAAGGGACAGAAGGGGCCGCCCCCGGTGGGGGTCCCCCCGGCCCCCCTCCCAACTTGACCAGCAACAGACGATTACAGCAAACGCAGGCACAGGTGGAGGAGGTGGGTGAATAGCTGTGTCTGGGAGAGTTTCCTAACCCAAGAGGATATCATGTCTGTCTGTCTGTCTGTCTGTCTGTGTGTCTGTGTGTCTGTCTGTCTGGGAGCAGAGCATCTCTTTGAGTGACACACATGAGACTCGTGATCCGCCAGACATTGTTTTGCTCTGCCTCTCGGGGGAATCTCACCACCTGCTTGTTTGTATTTCTTCCTGGGACTTGAACTCAGGGCCTGGGCACCATTCCTGAGCTTCCCCCCCCACCCCTCAAAGCTGGGGCTCCCCTTGAGCCACAGCTCCACTTCGGGTTTTCTGGTGGGTTCGTTTGGAAGAGATGAAGAGGCTCGTGGACTTTCCGACCCAGGCTGGCGTGTGGAACCACGATGCTCAGATCTCAGCCTCCTGGGAGGCCGGGATGCCAGGCGTGCGCGGCAGCGCCCGGCCTGCAGCCGCTCCGTGTCTGCGTCCCCCTCAGGTGGTGGATATCATGCGCGTGAACGTGGACAAGGTCTTGGAGAGGGACCAGAAGCTTTCGGAGCTGGATGACCGAGCCGACGCCTTGCAGGCCGGAGCCTCCCAGTTTGAGAGCAGCGCGGCTAAGCTAAAACGGAAGTACTGGTGGAAAAACTGCAAGGTGAGTGAGTCCCGGGCTCCCTCCCAGAGCCTCCCCTTCGGGCGCAGGACCCACGTTGGCCACCAGGGTGCGCTAGAGCGTTAGAACCATTGACAAAGTGCTGCTCCCCCTCCTGGGTTGTTCAGAGTGATTAGCTCCCCCCAGCCCCGCCCCCCGCTGCTGGAGACCCCCCACAAATCCTCAGACACCCCCACAGACACACAGCAGCCCCGGTATTTATGTAAATGCCCGCCCCGTGTTTGGGGGTGTAGCCAAACCAGTCGATCACAGATGCAAACTCTGCCTTTTCCACTTTGGTTGTGTGTGTGTCTCCTAGGACTTGAACTCGGGACCTGTGCGTTGTCCCTGAGCTTTTCCCCTCAAGGCTGGTGCTCTACCCCTTGAGCCTCAGCGCCACTTCCGGCTCTGTGGTGCTTGCTTAGAGCTAAGAGTCGCAGGATCTTCCTGCCCGGGCTGGCTGTGAACATCCGTCCTCAGATCTCAGCCTCCCGAGTGGCTGGGACGGCAGGCAGGAGCCCGGCGCTAGGCACAGACGAAGCCAGCTGGGGGTGTGGGGCTGGAATTAGGGCCTTTGGGGAGCAGAGGCCGCAGGTGTCCGGGGTCCCGGGCGGTGGGTGGAGGGAAGATGGCCGAGGCCCCACGCTTTGTGTCCGCAGATGATGATCATGTTGGGGGCCATCTGCGCCATCATCGTGGTAGTTATAGTAAGTAAGTATCGCTGCGGCGGCTGCGGGGGGCACAGGGGAGACGCCCAGCCCTGCCTGCTGCTTGTCCCCCACCTGCGGTCTGGGGAGCGGGGGTGCTGTCACCCAGGTATGGACACCCCTGGCTGGGGGGGAGGAACCGGGGAGCCCAGGAACCCCGCTGATGGCTGTTGGGTAAGTGGTCTCCCCGGCAAGGCATTGTGGGTAGGGGCTGGCACCTGCTGATGTACGGAATGGAGATGGGGGAGGAGGGGGGAGGGGAGGGCAAGGGGGGGTCCGCTGTTTGTCCCTGGCTGAGGTCATGGGGTCAGAGGGAGATCTGGGGGTTCCTCTCACCGAGGCCTGGGTGCCTGTCAACTTGATGTAATTCACCCTCTTGTTTTCTTCTGTCTGTCTCTGTCTGTCTCTCTGTCTCTCCTCCATCCGGGACTTCCTGATTCCTGTGTCCAGTCTACTTTTTTACTTGAGAATGTGCCCCGCCCCCTCCCCTCTTCACGGCCGTGCGAAGTTCAAATCCTGCCCGCACCCCTGCGTCCCCCCCCCCCCGCTTCTCCAGCCTTCCCCCCCTTCCCCCTCCTCTTTGGTTGCTTTCATCAACTCCCCCTCCCACTAGAAACGGGGCTCCAGGACAGGCGTGGGGTCCCCAGCCAGCCTCTGCTGGGCGCTCACCCGGGCTCCCCCCAAAACTGAAAAGAGGGCAAGGGATGGGGGTACCCCCAAAAGTTCTCAGCAGCCGGTGGGAGACAGCACACGGTGGTCATGTTCCTCTTCCGTGTAGGTGAGCGTGGGCCGGGCACCCCTGTCTTTTCCGAAACTCAAGTCGCTTCTCCTAACCTGTCACCCCACAGTTTTCCCTCTTTGGGGGAGCGGGGCTCTCACCATTTTTAATTTGTTCCCCGTAGGCCTGAGAATAAGCACCTAGAGATTGCAGCCGAGTAAGGACCCCCCCCCGTTCCTTCTCCCAGAAGGAACTGTCTGTCTCTCCCTCTCTTTCCTCCTCCCCTCTGCGTTTTCTGGAACATTCTATGTCATGCGCGTGGGCACCCCATAATTGCATCCCGCCGAGGTCTGCGAGTCCGTGGATTGCCGTTTTGGGCGTCAGAAGGAAATCCCCCTCGTTGTACATTTTTATCTTCATTTTTGTCTGATTGCTGGGGATTTTTACAAGTGGGGCTCAGAGTCAGCCTCGGGGGGGTGCAAGGGTGCCCTGTGTCACGGGGGGGGGGCTCAGGCCTGCGCCCCAGCCTCTGGGACCCCTCAGCCCCGATGTGAATTCTCCTGGCCTCGTTCTCTTCCTTTGTTCCTGGATGCTTCACGCACACACCGTGGGCCCCAAGGACAGCAGGCTGTGTGGGGTAAACTGGGGGGCTGGAGCGGGGGGCGGGGAGCTGACAGAATGGGGACCCCACAGTCTCAGTCCTTCCTCTTCTGGTGGACGCCCATTTCTCACGTGGCAGCATTTCACCCCCCAAAACCATCCTTCTTTCCCCTTTTCTTCCCTGCTGCCTGCACCCCACATTCCCTCCTCCCTCTGCCCCCCCCCGCCCCTCCAGGCAGGCCTGAAGAGCTGGGAGGAAGGATGGAGGCCGCCCTCCCTCTCCTGGGGTCCCCCCAGAGATCTACCCACTAGCCTCTGATGCTTCCTTCAGGGAGACACCCCAGAAGCGCCCCTGGGCCCAGCCCTAGCTTGGAGGCCTCATTTCCTGGGGTCCTGGGCCCTGTGTTTTGGGGGGGGGGGCTGAGGCCATCTCCTTTTCTTTCATCGTCTTTGCGCGGCCCCTCCCGCCCACCACTCACGCGCATGCGCAGAAGGGCAAGCCCATCCCGCGCGGGCCCCCAAACACTCCACCCCTTCTTCCGTTGGCCACGAGCGGGCTGTGGGCTTTCCTCTGCGTGTCTGTCACCCGACCCTCGTGTCACACTGAGACAATGGCAGCATCTCCCTCTCCACCAAGGCATGTGGCTTCCTTACCAATCCATGTATTCCGCACAAAGGCAAAAAACAAACAAAAATACAAACTCCTCCCACCCATCCGGCTGGCTTCTTGTTTGGGGGGGGAGGGGGGACGTCATCAATGCCAGGGGCAGGAGGGGCTGAGGGACGGCAGCCCCCCCCCAGATCAGGGCTTTGTGGGAGGAAGTGACGTGTGTTGTGGGTGTTCGAGGCTGAGTCTCCAACTGGTGATGGAACCTCATACCACGAGCATCGGCCCCCCCTGCTGTCTCCTAGTCCCAGCCTGCCCACCGAGGCCGCCGGCACACCCACATCTTCCCCCTCATCTGCATACACCGTGTTTATTTTTATTCATTTATTTTAGTGCCAGTCCTGGGGCTTGAACTCAGGACCTAGGCGCTATCCCTGAGCTCTTTGGCTCAAGGCTGGCGTTCTACCACTTGAGCCACAACACCACGTCCGATTTTCTTCGGGTGGTTCATTGGAGATCAGAGTCTCAGGGCCTTTCCTGCCCGGGCTGGCTTTGAACCGCGATCCTCAGATCTCAGCCTCCTGAGTAGCTGGGATGACAGGCGTGAGCCACGGGTGCCGTTCCCGGTGGTGTCAGGTCTTGTAGAAGAACGGGCCTGCTCTTCCTTGCCAGAAGTGAGGAGGAGGAAGGTGGCTACACCGTGTACCTCAGGGGCTTGGCCGACCTCGGGAAGAAAACTAGGGAGAAAAAATGAAAAATGAAAAGGCAAAATGGGTCGCTTCCCGGTGCCACAGGAGGCTGGAACTCTGGAAGGGGGGCCTGAGCCCTGGAGGGGGGTTGAGGGGCGGGTCCTGCGGGGGGGGGCAAGCAGGTGTGGGGGAGCACTCATGGGAGCACTCACCTTGCTGCCTCTGGAGCACCCAGCACGACAGAACAAGAAGGAAGAAGATGGCGCTCAAGATGGTGCCCGTCCCTGTCCTGCTCTCTAGGGTGAGAAGGGTGGACACGTGGCGTTCACGTGCGTACGTGTTGACGTGTCCCCACCCTACCCCGCTCTCCACCCACTCTACCTCCTTCCTCCCCCCAACTCATTTATTTTGGGCCCTGGGATTTGAACTCAGGGCCTGGGCGCTGTCCCTGAGCTTTGCGGCTCAAGGCTGGCGCTCCACTACTTGAACCACAGTGCCACGTCTGGCTTTTTGGTGATCCCCTGGCCATAAAAGTCTCCAGGACTTTCCTGCCCGGGGCTGGCCTCCAACCATGATCCTCAGATCTCAGCCTCCTGAGTAGCTGGGATGACCGGCGCGAGCCACCACCGCCCAGGGAGATGGTTTAAGGCCTGAAGGGGACTGGTTATTTCCTCACATTTTCTCTTTGTCCATTTACCGGTCAAATAACCTCGGCTCCCTTAACCCTTGCAAGCCAAATGCATCTATAATACCAGGGTTGTGCCTGGCATGGTAGCGTACGCCTGTAGTCCCAGCTCTCTATGTGTAGTGAGCTGTAATATACAGCTGGCACCAAAGCAAAGCCATGGCGGTGGGGCAGGGGGGAAGGGGGGCACTCGGGGTACCTGGGCGTGGGTCCAGCCTCATGCTGGCCCGCAGGGGCTCCTCCAGGGAGCTGTGGGTGACCTCGCAGGTGTAGATGGCGCCCGCGGGGCCGGCGTCCACCCGCAGGGAGGAGGAGATGCTGTAGGTGCCCGCCATGCTCTGCCTGAGGCTGGAGAAGGAGGCGTCCGCCACCGGGGCCGGGGCCCCCCCCACGTCCTCCCGCGTCCACACCACCCCCACGTGCAGGGGGTAGTAGCCGCTCACGGTGCACACCACGGTGGGCGGGGCCGCTGTCTCTGCCACGCTCACCCGGACTCTGGGGGGAGCTGTGGAAAGAATGGGGGCATCAGGCCCAGCACCGTAGCGCACGCCTGTCATCCCAGCTCCTCAGGAGGCTGAGATCTGAGGATCGCCATTCAAGGCCAGCTCCCAGCAGGAAAGGCCGTGACACTCTGATCTCTGATTAGCCAGCAAAAAAGCGGGAAGCGGGGCTGTGGCTCAAGCGGTAGAGCGCCAGCCTTGAGCAATGGAGCTCAAAGACCGTGCCCTGGCCCTGAGTTCAAGCCCCAGGACTGGCCAAAAAAAAAAAAAAACAAGAACAAAAGGGAAGAGGAGGAGGAGAAAGAAAAAGGAGGAGGAGGAGGAGGAGGAAGAAGAGTAAAAGGCTGGGCTTGCCTTTGATGCTGGCCCTGGCACTTGAACTCATGGCCCAGACACTGTCCCTCAGTTTTTTAGTTCAAGGCGGGCGCGCTACTCCTAGAACCACAGCACCGCTTCCAGTTTTCTGGTGGTTCATTGGCGATCAGAGTCTCACGGGACTTTCCAGCCCAGGCTGGCCTCGAACCTCGATCCTCAAAGCTCAGCCTCCTGAGTAGCCGGGATGACCGGCGTGAGCACCGGCGCCCGGCTGCTCACCGTGGATGCTGAGCTGGATGACTTGCTGGGCTTGGTACGCCGTGGTGGTCACCTGGCACACGTAGGTCCCCTCGTCCTTCAGCGTGAGGCCGGCCAGGGTGAGGGTGGCGTCCCCGGCCGCCAGGAGCCGCGTGGGATCCAGCGCTGCGCCCTCCCGCGCCGCCTGCCCCTGCCCCGCCCAGCCGTACACCAGCTGCCCCTCGCCCCTGTGCTGTCGCCGCCAGTGAACGCTGAGCAGCTGCAGGCCGGGCGCCATGGAGAAGCCGCAGTGCAGAGCCCCAGGAGAGCCCAGCCGCAAAGTCAGAGACGGGGTCTCTGCGGCCACCAGGAATTCCACTGCGGGGAGAGAAAGAGCCACTTAATGCCACATCCTCAGGCCGGGCGCTGTGGCTCCCGCCTGTCATCCCAGCGACTCAGGAGGCTGAGAGGTGAGGATCGCGGCTCAAAGCCAGCTCAGGCAGGAAAGGCCGTGAGACTCTCATCTCCCATGAACCACCAGAAAACTGGAGGTGGCGCTGTGGCTCAAGGGGTAGAGCGCCAGCCTTGAGCACAAAAAGTTCAGGGACAGCGCCCAGGCCGTGAGTTCAAGCCTCAGGCCGGACACACACACACACAGCACTCACCTGCCGTCTTCACCGTCTGTGGGGGGCCGGGGCGTGGGTGCAGCACAGCATTCTCAGCACCCCCAAGAGCCTTCATGAGGAGAGAGAGGCTGGGCCCTGTTCCGGGCAGCTGCACCTGGGCGATGAAGCAGGGGGCCCCCGGGCTGCTCCCCAGGACGTAGGGGGCGATCTCGCAGCCCACCGGCTGCCCATGACACTCGGCGTGGACGAAGGCCGCGGCCCCGGGCACCCGGACCTGCTCCACTGCCGAGAAGCGCACAGGTGGCTGAGCAGCGGCGGGAAGGGGGGTTTGGGGGGGCAGGGGGAGATCTGGGGAGTCTCAGGGTAAGGCTTTAGTTACCTGAGGCTTGGAAGCTGGCCGAGGGGTCCCCCGGGGTCACTGGGTCCCCCTGGAAATCCGTGAGGCCTTCCAGGGAGCCGTCATCGGGCGCTGACACGCCCTTCAGCACCAGCGAGGCCTTCTCCCGGGGGCCCCTCGCTGCCCAAGCCCCCGGGGAGCCGCCCTCCGTCACCAAGAAGCAATCGAACACCACGTCCACCCGCCGCCATGGCGGCTCTGCCGCTGGGTCCCCTGAAGGGAAAAGCTGGGGTGAGTCTCCTCCCTTTTTGTGTGTGTGCTGGTCCTGGGACTTGAACTCAGGGCCTGGGCGCTGTCCCTCAGCTCTTCAGCTCAAGGCTAGCGCTCTAGCACTTGAGCCACAACACCACTTCTGGCTTTTTCTGCTTATGTGGTGCTGAGGAATCGAACCCAGGGCCTCAGGCATGGGAAGCAAGCACTCTACCACTGAGCCACCTGCCCAGCCCCTCTGGTCTCTTGATTAGCCAGCAATAAGCTGGACGTGGTGCTGTGGCTCATTGGTAGAGCGCCAGCCTTGAGTGAAGAGGCCCCGGGACGGTGCCCATGAGTTCAAGCCCCAGGATCCTGACAAAAACCAAAACCAACAAGGGGAACCACCCGCTACCCCCCCCACCCCCCAAGGCTGCCGGGCGCGGTTTGTCTTTCCCGAGAAAGAAACTCCCAGCCAAAATGACGCCCGGGCTCGGCCTGTCACCCAGCTACTCAGGAGGCTGAGGTCTGAGGATCAGGGTTCAAAGCCAGCCCGGGCAGGAAAGACCCTGAGACTCTGATCTCCCATGAACCACCAGAAAACACACACACATACACACACACACACACACACACACACACACATACACACACACACACACACACACACACACACACACACTGTGCGCCCTGGGAACCAGCTCTGCTTCCTGCCATTCAGGTGGTGGCTTCCCCTCCTCTCCCCTTCCCCTCCCCCTCCTCCTCCCCCTCCCCTCCTCTCCCCTCCCCCTCCCCTCCTCTCCCCTCCCCCCAGGCCTCCCCCTCCCCCCCCCCACGCTCACCCGCCGCGGCGGCCGCCGACAGCGCGGCCAGGCAGAGCCGCAGCGCCCAGCCCGGCGCCATGTGTGCGGCGGCCGCGGGGCCCCGAGCCCCGGCCCGCACTCCGCACCCCGCGCCCCGGCCGAGGAGCCCCGAGCCCCGGCCCGCACTCCGCACCCCGCGCCCCGGCCGAGGAGCCCCGAGCCCCGGCCCCGCGCCCCGGCCCCGCGCCCCGGCCCCGCGCCCCAGGCCCCGCGCCCGCCCGCGTCCCCGCCGCGCCGCTTCCCCTTTCACTTTCGTTTGCACCGCGTCATCCCTGCGACGGCCGCGAGACACCCCGAGACACCTGATCCCTGACCCGCACCCCGAGACACCTGACCTGCACCCCGAGACACCTGACCCCCGACCCGCACCCCGAGACACCTGACCCCCGACCCGCACCCCGAGAGGCCCCGAGAGGACCGGCCCGCACCCAGGTGCCTCGCGAGCCCCGGAGCCTGCGGGGCGTCCGCTGCCCAGGACCCCACTGCTCTTCCTGTGTGTGAGCGCCGCCGGCCCCGCCCCGCCCCGACGGCCCCGCCCCCGCCCGACGGCCCCGCCCCGCCCCGTCCCGACGGCCCCGCCCCGCCCCGCCCCGCCCCGTCCCGCCAGCCCCGCCCCGCCCCGTCCCGACGGCCCCGCCCCCGCCCCGACGGCCCCGCCCCCGCCCGACGGCCCCGCCCCCGCCCCGACGGCCCCGCCCCCGCCCGACGGCCCCGCCCCCGCCCGACGGCCCCGCCCCCGCCCGACGGCCCCGCCCCCGCCCGCCGGCCCCGCCCCCGCCCGACGGCCCCGCCCCCGCCCGACGGCCCCGCCCCCGCCCGCCGGCCCCGCCCCCGCCCGACGGCCCCGCCCCCGCCCGCCGGCCCCGCCCCGCCCGACGGCCCCGCCCCGCCCCGCCCCGTCCCGCCAGCCCCGCCCCGCCCCGTCCCGCCGGCCCCGCCCCCGCCCGACGGCCCCGCCCCCGCCCCGACGGCCCCGCCCCCGCCCCGACGGCCCCGCCCCCGCCCCGACGGCCCCGCCCCCGCCCGACGGCCCCGCCCCGCCCCCGCCCCGACGGCCCCGCCCCCGCCCGCTGGCCCCGCCCCGTCCCGCTGGCTCCGCCCCGTGGCTGCGCACAGAGCGGAGCGGCAGCCGGGCTCTGCAGCCCAAGGACCGACAGACACCTGGTATGGGGTGCCGGGCCCATGTGGCGCGGCGTGGAGGCGGGGCCAGCGGGGGCGGGGCGGGGCCCAGCGGACGGGGCGGGGCCAGCGGGACGGGGCGGGGCCAGAGGGGTGGGGCTGGCGGGGCGGGGCCAGCGTGGGGTGGGGTGGGGCCAGCGTGGGGTGGGGTGGGGCCAGCGGGCGGGGCAGGGACAGCGGGACGGGGCAGGGCCAGAGGGGTGGGGCTGGCGGGGAGAGGCCAGCGGGGGCGGGGCGGGGCCAGCGGGGGCGGGGCGGGGCCAGCGGGGGCGGGGTGGGGCCAGAGGGGCGGGGCGGGGCCAGCGGGGGCGGGGCGGGGCCAGCGGGGGCGGGGTGGGGCCAGCGGGGGCGGGGCGGGGCCAGCGGGGGCGGGGTGGGGCCAGCGGGGGCGGGGTGGGGCCAGCGGGGGCGGGGTGGGGCCAGAGGGGCGGGGTGGGGCCAGCGGGGGCGGGGCGGGGCCAGCGGGGGCGGGGCGGGGCCAGCGGGGGCGGGGTGGGGCCAGCGGGGGCGGGGTGGGGCCAGAGGGGCGGGGCGGGGCCGGCGGGGCGGGGCGGGGCCGGTGGGGCGGGGCGAGGCCAGCGGGAGGGGCGAGGCCAGTGGGACGGGGCGGGGCCGGCGGACGGGGGCGGGGGCCGGCGGGGCGGGGTCTGCGGGAGGGGCGGGGTCTGCGGGGCGGGGCCAGCGGGCGGGGCCAGCGGGCGGGGCCAGCGGGCGGGGCCGGAGGGGGCGGGGCGGGGCCAGCGGGAGGGGCGGGGTCGGTGGGGTCGGGGCCCGGCGGGGCGGGGGCGGGGTCGGTGGGGCGGGGTGGGGCCGGCGGGGCGGGGGCGGGGTCGGCGGGAGGGGCGGGGTCGGCGGGAGGGGCGGGGCCGGCGGGAGGGGCGGGGCCGGCGGGCGGGGGCGTGGTCTGGCCCGGCCCTTTGGTGTTGGGCCTTGGATGGCGCAGGGGTGCGAGGAAGACCGCGCTGTGCTGGGGCCTCAGCCGCCCTGAGCCGCAGAGCCTCCCCTCCCCCTTCTCCCTTGCCCCTCCCCCCCTTCCTGGGCCTGGCCCGTCTGTCTCTGGCGCTCACCCGCCAGCGGGGCCCTCCCTCCCTCCCTCCCTCCCTCCCGCTCCCTCCCTCCCTCCCTCCCTCCCTCCCGCTCCCTCCCTCCCTCCCTCCCTCCCTCCCTCCCTCCCGCTTCCTCCCTCCCTTCCTCCCTCCCTCCCTCCCGCTCCCTCCCTCCCTCCCTCCCTCCCTCCCGCTCCCTCCCTCCCTCCCTCCCTCCCTCCCTCCCTCCCGCTTCCTCCCTCCCTTCCTCCCTCCCTCCCTCCCGCTCCCTCCCTCCCTCCCTCCCTCCCTCCCGCTCCCTCCCTCCCTCCCTCCCTCCCTCCCTCCCTCCCTCCCGCTCCCTCCCTCCCTCCCTCCCTCCCTCCCTCCCTCCCTCCCGCTTCCTCCCTCCCTCCCTCCCTCCCGCTCCCTCCCTCCCTCCCTCCCTCCCTCCCTCCCGCTCCCTCCCTCCCTCCCTCCCTCCCTCCCGCTTCCTCCCTCCCTCCCTCCCTCCCTCCCTCCCGCTCCCTCTGAGCTCTGGTTCGGTTGGTTTGTTTTGTGGTCATTGGAGATGGAAGCCTTGGGCAGCCGGGCTCCCGCCTGTCACCCCAGCCACTCCGGGGGCTGAGATCTGAGGATCGCGGTTCAAAGCCAGCCTGGGCAGGAGAGGCCCTGAGCCTCTGATCTCCAGTGAACCACCAGAAAACCAGAAGTGGCGCTGTGGCTCAAGGGGTAGAGCGCCAGCCTTGAGCTGAAGAGCTGAGGGACAGCGCCCAGGCCCTGAGTTCAAGCCCCAGGACCAACCAAAAAAAAAAGCCAAAAGTACCTTTATTCATTCACTCATTTATTCCAGCACATTCTTTGGGCCCGTGGGAGAGGCCCTGGCTGAGTTCAGACCCCAGTGCCAGCCCCTGCGTCCCTGGGCCCCCCACAAGCCCAGCCTCTTCTGTGAACAGCCCGCTTCCCACCGCAGTCCCCAGACACCCTGAGGGGCCCCGAGGCCCAGCATGGCCGCGCGTGGAACCACCCAGAGGCCGGAGGCTCATCCCAGCCACTCAGGCGGCTGAGAGCGGAGGATCGAGGTTTGAGGCCAGCCCAGCCCGAGCAGCCGGGCCAGGCTGTGTGGTGTCACAGCCATTTCTCCAGGGATCTCATACCAGTGGCCAAAACCAACAACCCCCCACACATCACAGGGTGACCCAGGCTTTGCTCCCTGGGGTGCCTGTCCCCCCAAACCCCAGCAGGGGGGAAGGATCAGAGGAGGGGGGGAGAGGTCGCCTCTGGTCCCCAAGTCAGTCTTTCTTAGTAAAAGCAAAGTGAGTGTGGGAAATGTTCGCCAGAGTGTTCATTGATTTATTTATTTGGTCCGGGTCTCGAACTCGGGGCCTGGGCGCTGTCCCTCAGCTCTTCAGCTCTAGGCTGGTGCTCTACCACCTGAGCCACAGCGCCACGTCCGGTTTTCTGGTGGTTCATGGGAGATCAGAGTCTCATGGCCTTTCCTGCCCAGGCTGGCTTTGAACCGCGATCCTCAGATCTCAGCCTCCTGAGCTGCTGGGATGGCAGGCGGGAGCCACCGGCGCCCAAAGCAACTAAAGATGTGGTTTCGATGTCGTCTTTATTGGTGTGCGGCTACAATCTATAAATACATTTGTCCCCTCCCATCCTCGGGGACCCCAGTCCCCCCTCCCCGGCTCAGGGAGATGATCATGCACCAGTGCTCCATGAGCTTCGCCTTCCTCCCTGTCCCCCCCCCGTCCCCCCAAGTCCTTGGCCCTGAGGGGATCTGAAGCTGGGGCTCCATCCCGCAGACCTGGCCGTGTCCCGGCTCTGCCACGCTGTGTCACGCTCAGTCCTGGCGCTGTGTGACGCTCAGTCCTGGCACTGTGTCACGCTCAGTCCTGGGGCTGTGTGACGCTCAGTCCTGGCGCTGTGTCACGCTCAGTCCTGGCGCTGTGTGACGCTCAGTCCTGGTGCTGTGTCACGCTCAGTCCTGGCGCTGTGTCACGCTCAGCCAGGCTGTGTCACACTGTGTCACGCTCAGTCCCTGGCGCTGTGTGACGCTCAGCCGGGCTGTGTCACACTGTGTCACGCTCAGTCCTGGGGCTGTCACGGCAGCCCCGCGTTGGGCCTGGACCCGCAGGTGCGGCGGGCGGTGGCCTGAGCTGGTGCGGGTCCCGGGTGGGCGCTGGGCCTGGCCTGCTCGTCCTTCAGAGTCCGTCCTGCCCGGGGCCCCAGGCCCGAGGTGGAGGCTGCACGTGGAGGCCCCGGTGGAGGCCCTGCGTGGAGGCCCCGGTGGAGGCTCCGGTGGAGGCCCCGGTGGAGGCCCTGCGTGGAGGCCCCGGTGGAGGCCCCGGGGTGGAGGCCCCGGTGGAGGCCCGGTGGAGGCCCCCGGTGGAGGCCCCGGTGGAGGCCCCGGGGCGGAGGCCGGGCGCCGTGGCCGTCCTCACGCGGCGTGGCGGGCCTGGTCCCCGGCCTCCGCCCCGGGGCCTCCGAGCGCGGCCTCCGCCCCGGCCCCTGTCTCGGTCTCCGCCAGGTGCCAGGCCTTGCCGTCCTCCTGCGCCGGCCCCGGCGGCCCCTCCTCGGGCGTGGGGAACGGAGGCTCCGCCGCCCTCGGCGCCGCCGCCCGAGCCGCGCCCAGCACCGGCCCGTTGTAGATGTAGATGTTGCCGGTGACCGTGACGGAGCCGCCGGTGACGTGGATGCCGCTGGCGCCTGGGGGGGGGAGGAGGGAGGAGGAGGAGGGGGAGGAGGGGGAGGAGGGAGGGGAGGAGGGAGGGGAGGAGGGAGGGGAGGGGGAGGAGGAGGGAGGGGAGGAGGGAAGGGAGGAGGGAGGAGGGAGGGGAGGAGGGAAGGGAGGAGGGAGGAGGGAGGGGAGGAGGGAGGAGGGAGGGAGGAGGGAGGGGAGGAGGGAGGAGGGAGGGGAGGGAGGAGGGAGGGGAGGAGGGAGGGGAGGAGGGAGGGGAGGAGGGAGGGGAGGAGGGGAGAGGGGAGGGGGGGAGGGGAGGAGGGGAGGAGGGGAGGGGAGGAGGGGGGGAGAGGAGGGAGGGGAGGAGGGGGGGAGGAGGAGGGAGGGGAGGAGGGGAGGAGGGGAGGGGGGAGGGGAGGAGGGGGGGAGGGAGGGGAGGAGGGGGACCACTGCAGAGAGCAGCCTCAATCTTCTGTCCACCATCCTCCCAGCCGCCCAGCCCCCTCCTCCCCCTCCCCCTCCCCCTCTCCCCCTCCCCCTCCCCCTCCCTCCTCTCTCCTGGTACTGAATTCATGGCAGTGTGTTCTCCCCCCCAGCCGCGCCTCCAGCCCTGTGCTTTAGGTCTTCACGCATGCCTCTGTGTGTGTGTCTCTGTGTGTGTGTGTGTGTGTGTGTGTGTGTGTGTGTGTGTGTGTGCGCGTCTCTGTATGTCTGTGTGTGTGTATATCTGTGTCTGTCTGTATGTGTGTCTGTCTGTCTGTCTGTGTATATGTGTGTGTGTATATCTGTGTGTATCTATGTGTGTCTGTGTGTGTGTATATCTGTATCTGTGTGTGTGTGTCTCTGTATGTGTGTGTGTATATCTGTGTGTATCTGTGTGTGTGTGTCTGTCTGTCTGTCTGTGTGTATGTGTGTGTGCGTGTGTGTCTGTGTGCCTGTGTGTGTGTGTGTGCGTCTCTGTGTGTGTGTGTGTGTCTCTGTATGTGTATCTGTGTGTGTGTGTGTCTGTGCGTCTCTCTGTGTGCACACACACGCATGTGTCCGTCCTGGGATTTGAACTCGGGGCCTGGGCGCTGTCCTGAGCTTCCTCAGCTCAAGCCGGGCGCTCCACCGCATGAGCCACGGCGCCACTTCCGGCTTCTTGGTGCCATTGATCCGCGTCCTGGGCGGCCGGGTGATGGGCGGGAGGCCGCCCGCCTCCTTAGTGGGGAACTCGCTCGTGATAGGCCCACACCGCCCCTCCCGGGCGTTTCATTGGCTGAGATTGGGGAGGGGGCGGGCCTTGCGCACTTTTTGAGAGGCTGGCCTCAAACCTCGATCCTCCCAACCTCTGCCTCCGGCTGGACTTTTCCTTCCATCGGGACTGTCATCCTTTTCCTCTCCCCTGCCGTGGCCCGCAGGCCTGCCTCGACTTACCAGTGGCCACCGGGCCTGGCTCTCCTGCCTCCACCTCGGGCTCTCGGGGCGGGCCCACAGGGCTCTGCTGTTGGAGCCTCGCTGTCTCCAAGATGGGGGTTCTGGGGGTGCCCAGGGGAGGCGGGGGCACATCCTCAGGGTCCGGCAGCAGCGGCCTCACCAGGTCGGGGACAGGCGGGTTGACTTTGGGGACTGGGCCAGAGGAGAACTCCTCGGCCTGAGGAAGACACAGAATGGGCAGCTCCCTGGCTGTGCCCCAGGCCCTTTGCACTTGCTGTACCCCCCCCCACGCTGGTGCCCCAGGCCCTTTGCACTTGCCTCTGGAGCCCCCCCACCAGCCACCCCCTTACCTGTGGCCGCCTCTTGAGCAGGCTTCCTGCAAGAGAAAGTGAAACAGGCGTGCCTGACACCCCCACACCTCCACCTTCCTCCCCTCCAGCCCTCCATGGCCTCCAGCCTCTCCCATCTCCGTCCACTCTGGGATTCCGGGAGGGCCAAGCGAGAGTCCTCGCCCTCCCTGGTCTCCAAATGAGGGCCTGGGGAGGGCGGGGCGTGGGGGGAGCCGGGACCCGCCCCTTCCTACCCAGCTTCCTGCAGAGCGTTGGATGGCTCCTCCAGGCACAGGCGCAGGTCAGGCTGGAGACCAGGACCAGCAGGGCCAGGAGCGCCAGGGCCAGCAGGGCCGTGCCCGTTCCTGCTGGGGGGAGGGAGGGAAGGAGAGGGGCGGGGAGGGGGCGGACATCGCTCATTTCCATTCTGCACAACCAGGGCTGTGGGGAGGGGGCGCTCAGCGGGGTTCCGAGCTATTATGACTATTTTTATTTATAGTTATTTTGGGGTCAGTGGTGGGACTTGAACTCGGGGCCCGGGCGCCATCCCTGAGCTCTTCAGCTCCAGGCTGGCGCTCTACCCCTTGAGCCACGGCGCCAGGTCCGGTTTTCCGGTGGTTCCTTGGAGATCAGAGTCTCACGGACTTTTCCTTCCCCTAGCTGGCCTTGAACCGCGATCCTCGGGATCTCAGCCTCCTGAGATCTCGGCCTGGGAATGAGATTTCCCTTCTGGGTCTGAGACCGGATCTCAGGGCTGGGGGGTGAGCCTAGAGCTCACCAGGTAGCCCCAGGCCGGCCTTGGCCCTGGCCATCCGCCCCCCACGGGCGGGCCCAGTGCTGGGACTACAGGCATGTGCTACGGTGCCCGGCCTGGATCTCATTTCCATCTCCAATTTTTTTTTCCCTCCATCTCTAGGAGGGAGGACTCCAGTTTTCTATGTGCACACACGCACCTGGCGCATCGGGGGGCTGTGGGGGGCTTTGGCAGATCCTGTCGGTCTCCAGCGTGCCCGGCACTGCCTCTACTAGGCCTCGATCCTCGCAGCTGCGGAGGGAAGGGGCCGTGAGTCTCTGCTCTGCCCGGCCTAGCGGGGGGCCCTGGGGCCCGGGACCCCGGGGGGGGGGACACGGGGGTCCTCACCTCGTGTGCGGCTGGCAGCGGGCGCTGGGGGAGGAGGCGTTCTGGAAGAAGCCCGCCTTGCAGGGCAGGCAGCGCGCTGGGCCCTCTTCATGTTCACCTGCCGTGAAAACACGCACAGACCGGCTGCGGCTGCGGCTGGGCCGGCGGCTCCGTGGTAGAGCGCTCGCCCCGCGTGCATGAAGCCCCGGGTTCGAATCCTCGGCGCCGCACACACAGAAAAAGGCTGGAAGGAGCGGCTGGAGGCCTGTCACCCCGGCTGCTCAGGAGGCTGAGATCGGAGGATCGCGGTTCAAAGCCAGTCCGGGCAGGAAAGCACTCAGAAAACCGGGAGTGGCGCCGTGGCTCGAGGGGTAGAGCGCCAGCCTTGAGCTGAAGAGCTGAGGGACAGCGCCCAGGCCCTGAGTTCAAGACCCACGACCGACGACAACAACAAAAGAGCTTCAGGGCCTTTTCCTGCCCAGGCTGGCTTTGAACCGCGATCCTCAGATCTCAGGCTCCTGAGTGGCCGGGATGACAGGCGGGAGCCACGGCGTTCAGCCAAGAAGGGGCGTTTTATGACAAGGTGTGTTTCCTAGAGGAAACACTGTCCCTGCCTGTCCTTAAGACCACAGATGCCTGGCCTCCCCTGCCCGGCCTCCCTCAGCCTCCCCAGCCCAGCCTCTCTGATTCAGCCTCCCCCATTCAGCCTCTGTCCCCCGGCCTCTGTCCCCTGGCCTTCCCCAGCCTCCCTCTCCTGGCCTCCCTTGCCCGGCCTCCCTCCCCTGGCCTCCCTCCCCCGGCCTCCCTCCCCCGGCCTCCCTCGCCCGGCCTCCCTTGCCCGGCCGCCCCTGACCTGCCGTGTCCGCCTCCATGCCGGGCGGGCAGGGCGGCAGCGGCTGGCAGTGCACACACTTGGAGTCCCAGAAGACGCAGCTGGTGCCGGGCTGGCAGCGACACTGGTTCTGGTGCGTGCGGTTGCACGGGGCGACCTCTTCAAAGCCCAGCACTGCGGGGGGGGGGGAGAGGCGATGGGGGGGCGGATCAGAGACAGAGGGGTTCCCCAACCCCCCGCGCCCCTCCCCACGCACCCGCGTCACAGGGCCGGCACAGCTGGCATTGTTTCACGTGGTTCCAGTGCGCGTTGAAGGAGCGCTCGGGGCAGGCGGCGCACACGGTGTCCCGGGTCCCGTCGCATTGCGTGGACACGTACATGCCTGGGGAGGGGTGGGGGACGGAGGGGAGCAGGCCGGCCCGCCGGGAGCCCCCCTCCGAACCCTCTCTGCGGTGGCTGGCTGAGCGTTGCTGCACCTGCCTTTAGTCCCGGCCCTGCACGGACGCCCCTCTCTTTGTCTCATTCCCTTCCAGGCTGGGTTTCTTTTTGGGGGGAGGTGTGGATTCTTACCTGGGGGGCATCGGGTGCAGCACACCCCCACACGGGGCTCATAGTATTCTTTCTCCTCCTCCCAGCAAGTCTGGTTCTGCCTGGGCAGGCGGGCGGCCTACGGAGGAGAGAAAAAGCAAGGGTCAGAGGTCAGGGCCCCCCCCCAGAAACCGATATCTGGACCCCGCTCTCCCTCCCCCACCCCCTCACCATCGGGGACCCCAAGCCGGCCAGGACTCCACAGAGGATCCAAAAGAGAGGCGTGGAGGCCGGGCCACAGCGTAGACGCATGGCTGGCTGGGACGTGGGGGGGGGTGGGGGACCCCCCAACACCCAGGGTGCCCACACCACGGTGGAGGCTGAGCAGGAGGAGAGCGAGACCCTCCAAGATCAGGGGGGGAGGCTGGGGGCCGGCGAGGCTGGGCCTCCAGAGGGGAGGCCAGCGGCCAGGCCGGGCCTCTGGGCCTGCAGCCGCCGGCTCAGGAAGTGGAGGTGGAGATGACCCGGGAGGCGGGATCGGGAAGCCGCCGGCCTGTCGCAAGCGAGCTGGGGGTGTAGGGAAGGGAGGGGAAGAGGAACAGGCCGGGCGGGAAAGCACGTGAGGCCGGCAGCCGGCGCCCAGCCCGGAACCCGCCCGGCCTCCTCCCTCCCCAGAGATCCTGGAGGAGGGGGGGAGGGGGAGGGGGAGATCTGCAGGCCCCCCACCCCTGGGAAAGGAGCCCCCCCCAGCTGGAGCAGAGGAGGCTCAGGAGCAGAGGAGTTGGTGATTTGGGGGTCACACATGGGCGGCTGAACCCCAGAACTGAACCCAAACAACAGCCACAGATCCACACAGCCACACACAAGCCCCCCCACAGCAGCCGATCTGGACACAGCCCGGCCCAGCTGGGAGATGGTTTCTTCTTGGGGGTGCAGGGGGGCTCTTTCCCGTGCCAGGGCTCGGGTTTGAACTCAGGCCGGGCGCTCGACCACTTGAGCCACAGCTCCACTCCTGGCTTTTTTTTTCCCCTTTCTCTTTCGGGTGGTGCGTTGGGTGAGAAAGAGGCTCATGGCCTCCAGCTGGCCTCGCGCCGAGATCCTCCAATCTCAGCCTCCTGAGTAGCTGGGATGGCAGGCGGGGCCTCCGGCGCCCACCCTGGCTGGCTCTGTTTTCTTTTGGTTTGAGGTAAGATACAAAGATGAGAGACCGTGTCGTGTGCGTGTGCGTGTGCGTGTGCGTGTGCGTGTGGTATCTGTGTCTTCCCTGTGTTCTTCTGTATTCACAGGTCGGCTGATGAGGTTTCCACTTGTGTGGATTCTGGCCCTTTTTCCCTCTGGAGTCATTGCTGGTACTACAAAAAGTCTCTACACAGCCCTTCCCTTGCCACAGGTAATCGCCATGTCGGGTCCTGGCTGTGGCCAGACCCACGCTGCTGTCACAGGGGCTTTGTGGAAGTCTCCCCTCTCCTCCTGAGATCGCAGCTCTGATTCTGGGCCTCTTCCCTTGTACTAATCAGCCAGCACTAGGCTCATTCTCTAACTGGGTTTCCATGACTGGAACTACATTTCCCAGAAGCCTTTTCTGCCACTTCCCATACGGGTTCAGCCAATGGGGAGGCGGATAGGGCAAGTGGAGGCGGGAAGCAGCCAATTGGCCTTGTCCACTCTGGATTCTGGCAGGCTGCTATTTTTCTTATTGTTATTAATTAGTTAGTTTGTTTCCAGTCCTAGGGCTTGAACTCAGGGCCTGGGCGCTGTCCCTCAGCTCTTCAGCTCAAGGCGGGCGCTCTACCACTTGAGCCACAGCCCCACTTCTGGTTTTTGGGTGGTTCATGGGAGATCAGAGTCTCACAGACTTTCCTGCCCGGGCTGGCTTTGAACCGTGATCCTCCGATCTCAGCCTCCTGAGGAGCTGGGATTATAGGCGGGAGCCACGTGCCTGGCTGGAAGATACTGAATTCCTACACATCCCACCAAGTCCCTGGACCAAGGATGACAAGGAGGAATTTTCTGGTTTATCATTTTAGCTTGGTAGGACAAAAGGGAAAATAAATCGATTGCTGGCTGGGCACTGGTACTCACGCCTATAATCCCAGCTCCTCAGGAGGCTGAGATTGGAGGATCACAGTTCGAAGCCAGCCTGGGTAGGGAAGTCTGTGAGACTCTGATCACCAGTGAACCAGCAAAAAGCTGGAAGGGGAAGTGTGACTCAAGTGGTAGAGCCCCAGCCTTGCGTGGAAAAAGCTAAGAAAGTGGCCAGGCTCAGAGTTCAAGCTCCAGTACACACACACACACACACACACACACACACACACACACACACAAATACATGCAGTGCCGGGCTCCATTGGCTCCCACCTGTCATCCCAGCTACTCAGGAGGCTGAGATCTGAGGACAACAGTTCAAAGCCAGCCCAGGCAGGAAAGTCCATGAAACTCTGATCTCCCAGGAACCACCAGAAAACCCAAAATGGAGCTGTGGCTCAAGTGGTAGAGCACCAGCCTTGAGCTGAAGAGCTTAGGGACAGCGCCCAGGCCCTGAGTTCAAGCCCCAAGACAGACCAAAAAAAGTTTTTAAAAATGGAGACTTGGGGTGGGAGAAGAGGACTTGAACCCAGGGCCTGGGCGCTGTGCCTTAGTGTTTTTGCTTGCAGCTGATGCTCTACCCCTTGGGCCACAGCGCCACTTGCAGCTTTCGAGTGGTTCATTGGATTTAAGAGACTCATGGATTTGTCTGGCCGGGCTGGCTTCGAACCAGGATCCTCAGATCTCAGCCCCCGGAGGAGCTGGGATGGCGGGCGTGAGTCCCCAGGTGGAGTCCTGACCAAAGCCACAGCACTGGAGACCTCTGTGTTCCTCCCCACAGGCTGGGCCGGCCCACTGCTGGGGACCCCAGGCCGCTCTCCACCCCCAAGGACATGCCAAGGTCACAGCCCCCGCCACCCCAGGCCCGACCCATCTTCTCCCAAAGCCCGGAGATGGACTTCAGGTACTGACTCGCAAATAGAACAGGGCAAGGAGGGAACTTTCCAGAACCTTCTAGATCAGTGAGGGAGCCGGGTGATGAGCCCTGCTTCCCTCCCCTCCCCCACACACCCCAATTTGGGGGATGCTAGTGGACACGGCCTAGCTCCAGGTGGAATGGGTTTTCTAGAAGTTTCCAGGCTCCTCTGAGAAAGGAGCTTTAGGGATGGAGCCAGCGCCTCCTCCTGGCTCTCAGCTCCAGATGTGCTGCCAGCTGTGGCTGAGTGATTGGGGTGACCACGGCAGACACCGCAGGGCCGGTGTTCATGCCTGCCACCCCGGCTGCTCGGGAGGCTGAGATCTGAGGATCGCGGTTCAAAGCCAGCCTGGGCAGGAAAGTCTGTGAGACTCTGATCTCCCAGGAGCCAGCGAAAAGCTGGAAGTGGAGCTGCGGTTCAAGTGGTAGAACGCCAGCCTTGAGTGAGAAAGCTCAGAGCCAGTGCCCAGGCCCTGAGTTCAAGCCCAGTACTGGCACAGCGAGAGAAAGGGGGAAGGAGGGAGGAAGAGAGGAAGGAGAGAGGGAAGGAAGGAGGAAGGGAGGGAAGGAAGAAAGGAAGAAAAGAAAGGAAGGAAGACACAAAAGAAGGAAGGAAGGAGAAGGAAGAAGGATAGGAAAGAAGGAAGGAGGGAAGGAAGGAAGGAAGGAAGGAAGGAGGGAGGAAGGAAGGAAGGAGGGAGGAAGAGAGGAAGGAGAGAGGGAAGGAAGGAGGAAGGGAGGGAAGGAAGAAAGGAAGACAGGAAGGAAGGAAGGAAGGAAAGAACGGAAGGAAGACAGGAAGGAAAGAAAGGAAGATGGGAAAGGAGGAAGGAAGGAGAAGGAAGAAGGATAGGAAAGAAGGAAGGAGGGAGGGAAGGGAGGAAGGAAGGAAGGAAGGGAGAAGGGAAGGAAGGAAGGAGGGAAGGAAGGAAGGAAGAAAAGAAGGAAGGAAAGGAAGGAAGGAAGGAAGGAAGGAAGGAAGGGCGGGAGGGAGGGAGGGAGGGAGAATGGGAGCTCTTCAGGATCCAGCCCCAGGGGAGAGCTGCGCATCTTCTGGCCGCTGTGGAATATTTGGAGTGAGCGACCGGCCTGTGCGCGGTCAGTTTCTTTATTTGGAAAACACAGACAGAGCCCGGCCCTCCCCCCCCCCCCCCCCCCCCGTCCCTCCTCCCCGCTCCCCCTCCCGCTCCTTCCTGGAGACATTTTTCCGGGCAGAAGACAGGACAAACAAGCAGAGAGAGTCCATTTCTGCCTGATCTACACTCTCCACAGACACACAGCCCAGGCTGGACTTGGAGAAAATGTGTGTGTGTGTGTGTGTGTGTGTCTGTCTGTCTGTCTGTCCTGGGGGTTTGAACTCAGGGCCTGGGCGCTGAGTTTTTCTTAGTTTTTCTCTCTCAAAGGCTGGCGCTCTACCACTTGAGCCACAGCGCCACTTCCGGCTTTTTGGTGGTTCCTTGGAGTTCAGAGTCTCATGGACTTTCTTGTCCCGGGCTGGCTTTGAACCGTGATCCTCCGGTCTCAGCCTCCTGAGTGGCTGGGATGACAGGCGGGAGCTGCGGGTGTCTGGCACTTTTCCATTTTGTTCTTGAAGAAACGCATTTGCACCTGTGGCTCCCGCCTGACCTCGCAGCTGCTCAGGAGGCTGAGATCCTGAGGATCAGGGTTCAAAGCCAGCCTGGGACAGGAAAGTCCGTGAGACTCTGATCTCCAAGGAACCACCAGAAAACCAGACATGGCGCTGTGGTTCAAGGGGTAGAGCGCCCGCCTTGAGCTGAAGAGCTGAGGGACAGCGCCCAGGCCCAGAGTTCAAGACCCAGGACTGGCACAAAACAAAACAAAAATGCAATGCCAGAGTGCCTGGAATCTCGGGTGCTGCGTACCCTCTCTTCCCCCTCCCCCTCCCTGCCTCCCCCTCCCTCTCTCCCCTAGATTCCCACAGCTGCTTTTATCTCTGTTCTCAGGATCCTTATCTGGCTACCACGTACCTGTGCGCTGCTGGAGAAGCAGGAGGGGGGGAGGAGGGGGGGAAGAGGGGGGCAGTGTGTCCCGCAGGTCTTAGGGCAGGGTGGGTCCTGGGGTTTTAGAAGGGAATCTCCTATGTTGTCTCTATTGTTTTTGGTGCCAGTCCTGGGACTTGAACTCAAGACCTTTTGTGTTCTGGCTTGTCTTTCCTGTTCCCAGCTGGCGCTCTACCCCTTGAGCCACAGCTCCGCTTCTGGCTTTTTGCTGGTTCTCTGGAGATAAGAGCTTCCCAGACTTTCCCAACGGCGGTGGCGGGGTAGGGAGGTGGAAGGGGGGACCCGAGTTTCCAACGCCTGATCTCAGCCTCCAGAGTAGCCGGGATTACAGGCATGCTCTCCAGCACTCGGCTGCTGCTGGCATCTTTTTATCCTCTGGCTGGGGGGTCAGGCTCAGAGAACAAAAAGCAACCCAGGGTGTCCCCCCCTCCTTCCAGCCCTGGCCTTCGCGTCTGCCTCTCCCCAGCCCTGCCCACCAGCCCTGGAGCACCCAGCCCGACCTCTCAGCCCGCCAGCGCCACATTCCACCCGCCCAGGAGCAAAACAGGAGGGCATGACACATTCCAACCCGGGCGGCCAGTGGCTTAGAAAGGGAACACAATGTCCCCGGCCCAGGCCCAGCCTCCGACCTCACCTGGGCGCCTCCCAAGCCCAGACAAAGCCGGGGTGAGGGCTGGAGGGAGGGGTGAGGGGAAGGGAGCCGGGAGGGAGGGAGGGAGGGAGGATGGGGAGGAGGAAGAAGAGGATGAGGGTGGAGGCCCCTTGTTTCTTCTCCCAGGACGTTGGGGTGAGGCTGATCTAGGGGGGAGGGGAGTCCCTCCCCAGACAGAGGGAGCACCCCACTTTCTAGGAGACAGCTGGATTACTGGCCCCTTGCTTTCTGGCTCCCAGGGCTGGTCCCCCATTTTTCTGTCTGCTCTGCTCTGTGTGTGTGTGTGTGTGTGTGTTGGTTGGTGGGTCGCAGGTCTTGAACTCTGGGCCTGGGCGCTGTCCCTCAGCTCTTCAGCTCAAGGCGAGCGCTCTACCCCTTGAGCCACAGCGCCACTTCCGATTTTCTAGTCGTTCCTTGGAAATAGGGTCTCAGGGACTTTCTTGCCCAGGCTGGCCTTGAACTGTGATCCTCAGCTCTCAGCCTCCTGAGTAGCTGGGATGACAGGCGGGAGCCACAGTGCCTGGGGGTGCAGGATCTCCAACTTGGTTGGGGATCTGCCCCATCCTGGCCTGTCAGCCCAGCTACTCAGGAGGCTGAAATAGGAGGATCGCGGTTCCAAGCCAGCCCGGGCAGGAAAGTCCATGAGACTCTTAGCTCCGATGAATCACCCAAAAGCTGGAAGTGGCGCTGTGGCTCAAGGGGTAGAGCACCATCTTTTGAGAGAGAAAAGGCTAAGGGACAGCGGCTGCCTGGTGCTGAGTTCCAAGCCAGGGATGGACACACAGACAGACAGACAGACAGACAGACAGACAGACACACACACACACACACACACACACACACGTCCGTCTCACCTGCTGGGCCTCCTGTCTGCCTAGCTCCCATCTTCTCCCCGATGCCCCCTCCACATTCCTGTCCAGTCCCCCCTGTGCTCTTCCCCGGGGCCAGCTCCCATCCCAGACTCCTCCTGCGCCCCGCCCTGCGCCCTGCTCACCTTTAATTGAGATGCTAATGAGCTGTGCGCGCCTCTCATCCCCGGCGGGCGGGCGGGGCGGGCGGACCGGGCCCTGCACCTGTCAGGTGAGAGGGTGGGAGAGATAGAGCTACCAGATCCGACTGGAAAGGAACCGGTCGCGGCCAGCCACGCCGGGGAGCCGGGAGTCACCGACCCGCCTGGCAGATCCCCGGGAAGAAAGTCAGGACTCGCAGGTGGAAGAAGAGAGGAGCGATCAGAGAGGCTGGAGAGACAAAGAGGGGTACACGCTAGAGGCCGGGGGGGGCAGAGGGCGAGGGGGGGCAGTGGGGAGGGTGAGTCACCCCCCCCAGCAGGCACAGAGCCGATCCACAGTAAGGACTCTGAGTGGGGGGAGTACTTAGCACCCAGCACCTTCTCCCCAGCTCAGCTTCGATGTTGCCTCTTGCCTCTCCCGCCCTCCCCCCTGCAATCTCCATCCGCCAGGGCCCCATGAAGGGAGACCAGCGGGAAGAGCCGGGGCCGGGGCCCGAACCCGCGGCCCCCCAGCCTCCCACGGAGGACGAGGAGGCGCTGATCGAGTTCCACCGCTCCTACCGCGAGCTGTTCGGGTTCTTCTGTAACAACACCACCATCCACGGCGCCATCCGGCTGGTGTGCTCCCAGCACAACCGCATGAAGACCGCCTTCTGGGCCGTGCTGTGGCTCTGCGCCTTCGGCATGATGTACTGGCAGTTCGCGCTGCTCTTCGAGGAGTACTTCAGCTACCCGGTCAGCCTCAACATCAACCTGGACTCCGACAAGCTGGTCTTCCCGGCGGTCACCGTGTGCACCCTCAACCCCTACAGGTGAGTCTGGCCTCTGCCTGGCACCCCCCCCCCCCGGGGAGGAACCGATGCTTTCTGTCTCCAGGGAGAGCTTCGCCCTTGGCTTGTGTGGATTCATGTCTTTGTCCAGTGGAGCTATCTTCCTGGGTGTCCTTCCTCAAGCCCTCCCCCTCCCCTCCCCTGCAAAGGAGGGCGTGCTGGTCCTTCAAGACTGGATTCAGTTCAGTCCCATCCTTCCTTGGAGCCAGAGAGCAAAACCATCGGGGCTTCTCTAGTTCCTAGCTATACCTCAGGAGGCTGAGGTCTGGAGGATGGAAGTTTGAGGTCAGCCTGGGGTGGGGGCAGAAAAGTCCATGAGATTCTCATCTCCAATTATCCACCTCCCCCCCCCACAAAAAAAAAGAAACAGGGCTGGAGGTGTGGCTCGAGTGGTAGAGAGCCAGTCCATGAGTTCAAGTCTTGGTATTGGCAAGAAAGAAAAAGCTAGGCTCTGGTGGCTCATATCTCCTAGAGACTCAGGAGGCTGAGATCTGAGGATCCTGGTTCAAAGCCAGCTGGGGCAGGAAAGTCCGTGAGACTCTGATCTCCGATAAACCACCAGAAAACCGGATGTGGCGCTGTGGCTCAAGTGGTAGAGCACCAGCCTTGAGCTGAAGAGCTGAGGGACAGCGCCCAGGCCCTGAGTTCAAGCCCCTTGTCTGACCAAAACAGAAAAGAAAGATAAAGAAAAGGCTGTGTGTGTGTGTGTGTGTGTGTGTGTGTGTGTGTGTGTGTGTGTGTGTGTGTGTGTGTGTGTGTGCAGGGTGGGGTGTGTGTGGGAGAATGCATGCGTAGCATGTGCAAAGGCCCTGACACCAAAAACACACACACCAGAGCCGGTAGCAGGTACTTTGGGTCTGGATGGGGTGGTAACCTAGAAGGGGAGGGGAGGGACCAGTGTTTGTAGCCCCCTCCCTCCCCCACCGCCTGTCTTCCCCCAGGCCACACCGGGGTCAAGCCAGACACACTGTTAGAGACGCTGGCTTGAAAGGGACTCATGAATAATTCAACCACTTTTACTAAAGGCCAAGTACCTGGCCCGCTAGGTCCCCCAGGGGACCGAAAGCTAACTTGTAAAAAGGGCACACTGGTGCTCACGCCTGTAATCCCAGCCACTCAGCAGGCTGAGATCTGAGGATCAAGGTTTGAAGCCAGCCTGGGCAGGAAAAGTCCATGAGACTCTGATCTCCCGTGAACCAGCAAAAAGCTGGAGTGGAGCTATGGCTCAAGTAGCAGAGGGCCAGCCTTGCACAACATCAACAGAAAAAAGATCGGTGAGGGTTCAGGGCCCTGAGTTCAAGCCCCCAGTACTGGCATAAAAGAACGCACTCAGACAGAGCAGAACCACCCCAGCAGGTGGTAATAAATGGCGTCTGAGGAGTGGAAGATCTTTTATGACTGTTGATTGTTGAGGTACGGTTCCCCGCCCCGCCCCCGCCCCCTCCCCAGCCCAGCCTGTCACTGACTAATCAGGGCTGGGACAATTCTCCTCTTGGAGAGAAAAGACTTCTTCCTTGTGATCCTTAGGATAGAGACCAACAGGGCTCTACCTCCCTTGAGCCACGCCCCTGGGCCAGCTTTTTGCTAGTTAATTCAAGATAAAGAGTCTCGGGGCTTTTTTCCCCCCTAGCTGTTGAATCAGCCTCCCCAGTAGCTGGGATTACAGGTGTGTGCCACAGGTGCCCGACTTCTACCTCTTACCAAGAGGAATGTTCCCAGGAGTCAGGGAATTCTTGATGTTGATTTTTTCACCTCTGGTTGGTTCTCCGCCTTCAGCCTCCTCCCGCCCCCCCCCAGAGTGGGGGTGGCAGCCCTGGGCAAGGTTGGTAGGCCTTCAATAAATACTTGTGGTTGGGAAGATGTCAACTTGATATGGGGTGACTTTGAGTGCTCAGCCTCCTGCTGGCTTCAGGCAGTCTAAACAGGCCAGGACCAAGCCCCGGGGGGACGGGATGGGGTGTCTGAGGGCGGCCAGGCCTGGGGGACCCAGCGCCTGCTCCAGGCTTCCCCGTGCTGGAGGCTTTCTGCATACCATCTCATTGAAGCCGGACGCGTCCAGGAGAGTGGCATTTAAAAAATATATATATATATATTTGTTCTTCCATTTTCTTGGTAGAACAGGGGATTGAACTAAGAGCGCTGGCTGCACAAACTCCACTGCTTGTAGCCCTGCCCCTGTCCTTTGGCTTTTTGTCAGTCGTGGGGCTTGAACTCTGGGCCTGGGCGCTGTCCCTCAGCTCTTCAGCTCAAGGCGGGCGCTCTACCACTGGAGCCACAGCGCCTCTCTTCTGGCTTTTTCTGCCTATGTGGTGTTGAGGAATCGAACCCAGGGCCTCATGCATGCAAGATGAGCACTGTACCCCTGAGCCACCTTCCCGGCCCCTGTGTGGTTTTAGGGGGGAGAGAGCGGGGCTTCCTGGGGTGGAGCAGGGGTGGGACTCCAGGGGCTGGGCGGGGCTGCAGCTCAGGGGGCGGAGCCGCAGCTCAGGGGGCGGGGCTGCAGCTCAGGGGCGGGGCTGCAGCTCAGGGGGCGGAGCTGCAGCTCAGGGGGCGGGGCTGCAGCTCGGGGGGCGGGGCTGCAGCTCAGGGGGCGGGGCTGCAGCTCGGGGGCGGAGCTGAAGCTCAGGGGCGGGGCTGTAGCTCGGGGGTGGGGCTGCAGCTCGGGGGGCGGGGCTGCAGCTCAGGGGGCGGAGCCGCCGCTCAGGGGGCGTGGCTGCAGCTCGGGGGCGGGGCGTGGCTGCGGGGGGCGGGGCCGGCCTGCGGCTGCTGGTGAGTGAGTGGACAGGCGGGTCCAGCCGGCTGGGTGCTTCCTGTGTGAGTCATGGCTGCGCGGGCAGAGGGTGGACGGTGAGGGAAGCTGGGGTGGGGCAGCCATCCCTGGGGCGTCCCCCGGCTGAGGGACATGGCCAACGGAGGGACAGCGAAAAGATGGCCCTGCCTGGCCGGGCGCGGTGGGTGTGGGGTGGAGGCTGGCCTGGGACACACGCCGCGAGACCCCACCTCCACGCACAGGCTGGGTCATCCCGGCTCTGCTGGGCCTCCGACGGGCCCAGCCCAAACTCCAGGCCCCAGCACCGGTGCGCGCGCCTGGAATCCCGGCTCCTCCGGAGGCCGAGATCCGAGGATCGCGGCTGGAAGGCAGCCCGGGCAGCCAGGGAACCAGCAAGAGGCCGGAAGCGGCTGGCTTGGGGGGGCGGGCCCGTGGGGGGGCTGCGCCCCGCGGCCGCCCGGGGTGACCGGCCCGCCCCGCCCCCCAGGTACCCCGAGATTAAAGAGGACCTGGAGGAGCTGGACCGCATCACCGAGCAGACGCTCTTCGACCTGTACAAGTACAAGTACGACGCCTCCGGGGCCCGGCGGCCCCGCGCCGCGCGGCGGGGCCCCCGCGGCCTCCGCCAGCCCCTGCCGCACCCCCTGCAGCGCCTGCGGGTCCCGCACAGGGCCCGCGCCCCGCGCAGCAGCTCCGCCTCCAGCATGCGGGACAACAACCCGCAGGTGGACCGGAGGGACTGGAAGATCGGCTTCCAGCTGGTAAGGCCCCGCCCACCGCAGGCCCCGCCCACCGCAAGCCACGCCCCCAAGGCAGCCACAGTCAGCGCTTAGCAAGGCCCCGCCCACCAAGGGCCCTGTCCTGCCAGGTTCCCCCCACGCCAAGGCTCCGCCCACCCCACTGGGCTCCCGCCCCTGCCAGAGCTCCGCCCACGACATGACCACGCTCCCTTAAGCCACGCCCACTGGGCCACGCCCACAACTCCCCATCTCCACTTGCAACACCAAACTCACGGTGATGCCCACCCCAGCCCCCCTTAGGGTAACGCCTACAGCCTTCTGACCCCTCCAGCCAGACGGCATCCACGCCCCTCCCACAGGGCCACGCCCACAGCAGCCCCGCCTCTTCAGCCAGGCCCCACCCACCCAGGCTCCGCCCACGACCAGGCCCTAGGCGCAACGCCCATCGCACTCCCCTGATCTCTGCCCAGTTCGGTGGCCACGCCCCTCCCAGGGCTCACGTTGCTAGACCACGCCCCCCCCGCCCACCTTGGTAGGCCCCGCCCCAGCCCAGCTGGATGACTGTCCAGAGAGGTCAGGAGCCGGGGCTCCTGCGCACGCATGCACACGCACACCACTCACTGGGCTGGGGGGGGCGCATGCGCCCCCCGGGGCCGGCTCACACCCTCCGGGCCGGACTCGAACCCCGATCCTCCCATCTCAGCCTCCCGGGTGGCGGGGGCGGCAGGCGCGGGGCCCCGGGCGCCGCTGACCTCTGATGTCCGTGTCCAGTGCAACCAGAACAAATCCGACTGCTTCTACCAGACGTACTCGTCCGGGGTGGACGCCGTGCGCGAGTGGTACCGCTTCCACTACATCAACATCCTGTCCCGCCTGTCCGACTCGCTGCCCGCGCTGGACGAGGCGGCGCCGGGCAACTTCATCTTCACCTGCCGCTTCAACCAGGCGCCCTGCAGCCAGGGGTGAGCGCCCGGCCGGCCTGCTTCCCGGGCTGGGGGGCAGCCCACGCCCCGCCATCCTCCCGCCGCCCTGCTTGGTGGGCAGAGGCCCTGCAGCCTGGCGCTGGTGGAGGCTGAGAGCTGAGGATCACAGTTGGAGGCCAGCCCTGGGTGGGGGGGATCCGCGAGGCTCTTTACTCCAAGGATCCACCCCCAAAGCTGGAAGGGAGCTGTGGCTCAAGTGGTAGAGCGCCAGCCCTGAAGAGCTGAGGGACAGCGCCCAGGCTGTGAGTTCAAGCCCCCAGGATCGTTCTTCTCTCTGTAGGGTGCCCCTCCTTGCTAGAGCAAGCTAGGGAAGGGCCAGTGTACACACACCTCGCCTCTGTTTGTTTGAGGACAGAAACTAGAGGCTGGGCTGTGCGTCCGTGGCACCTGCCACTAATCCTTCCTGTGACCTTCATCTCTTTCCCCCTGGACAGCTTCGTGGCTCCGGCCTGGAATCCCAGAAAGTCCAGGGTTCACCTTGGCCTTAGTGCTGAGGGCATTTCCTCAGCCAGAGTCTCATCCTTGCTTACCTGGATTGTTCCGATGTTTTACTTCTTGGGCAGTACTGGAATTTGAACTCAGGACCTCATGGGTTGGGTTGCTCTACTACATGAGCTAGGCCTCCCACGCTTGCCTGGATTGTTTTAACCACTTCTTAGTGTTTCTTTCTGCCTCTGTTGCTGGTGGTTGTGGGTCTTGAACTCACGGCCTAGGTGCTGTCCCTGAGCTCTACCACTTGAGCCACAGTGCCACTTCTGGCCTTTTCTGTGTATGTGTTACTGGGGAATCGAACCCAGGGCTTCATACTTCTGCTACCGCAGGGAAGGTTGTAGCTCAGTTCCTGCAGCTACAACTGAGTACCAGAGACTAGAGAGAAGAGTCACGTCTGTCAGCCTAGCTACTCAGCACGCTGAGATCTGCAGATCGCGGTTCAAAGCCAGCACAGGCGGGAAAGTCAGCGAGACTCTGATCTCCAATGAATCACAGAAAAAGCAGGAAGTGGTGCTGCAGCTCCAAGTTCATAGAGAGGAAGCTGGACAATCTCAGCGCATGGGACCCGTGTGTTAAGGTCCAGGGGGTCTGTGAAAGAGGAATCAGGAAGCAGACCTGGTTTTGTCTGTCTGGCCCCAAATCTGCAAGCGCAGCTCTATTCATGAAGATTCGGTCTCTCTAAGCGACTTCCCACAGTCTCAGCCATTTCCAACCCGTTAGAGATGAGGGCTCGCACCCAGGACCCTCTGCTTATTTAAGGATTCCAGTTCTTCCCAGTGGCTCCTGCCTTTAGCACCAACCTGCTTCTCCTCCGTCCCCTTTCCCCTACAGAAAAACCTCTCCCGACACTGTGTGCTCTGGAGGTTCAAACCCAGGCTCTCCTGCATGCTAAGCAAAGGCCTCTACTGCTGAGCTATATCCCCAGGCCACGAGGCTTCTATTGTTATTGGTGGTGTTTTTTGGCCGTAGGAGAATTTGAACTCAGGGCCTCACCTTTGTTAGGAAGGTGCTCTACCACTTGAGCCATACCTCTAGAGTGTTTTTGCTGGGTGGAGGAGGTAGACTTTTCTGTCCAGGCTAGCTCAGCTTCCTGCAAAGCTAGGATTACAGGAGATTAACTTGTAACCATTTTTTTTTTCTTGTTGCTTGTGGGGCTTGAACTCAGGGCTTGGGTGCTTTTCCTGCTCAAGGCTAGTGCTCTGCCACTTGGCCCACAGCACCACTTCTGGTTTTTGGTTGGTTCATTGGAAATAAAGGGTGTCATGGAGACTTTTCTGCCCAAGCTGGCTTTGAACTACGATCCTCAGCTCTCAGCCTCCTGAGTAGTTAGAATTACAGGTGTGAGCCACCAGTGCCTGGCTAACCATTTGGTTTTGAAGGCCAATAGAACATTCCAGATTATCTAGCTCTAATCCCTTTGTAAAAGGGAGAGAATGAGTCTAGAGAAGCTGTCTTGCTCAAGGCCCTACAATCAGACCCCAACTCTTCCTTCTTCCATTTTTGCCTTTCTGGTCACTAGTTCCAAGATGGCGGTTCAAAGCCAACCCAGGCAGGAAAGTCAGTGACACTCTTTGATCTCCAATGAACCACCAAAAAGCCAGAAGTGGTGGTATGGTTTAAGCAGTAAGAGTGCCAACCTGGAGTGAGAAAGCCAAATGAGATCATGAGGCCCTGAGTTCAAGTCCCAATACCAGCACACAGGAAAAAAAGATGGCAGAGCCGGTGGCTCCCACCTGTCATCCCAGCGACTCAGGAGGCTGAGATCTGAGGATCGCGGTTCAAAGCCAGCCCGGACAGGAAAGTCCCTGAGACTCTTCTCTCCAATGAACCACCAGAAAACTGGAAGTACAGCTGTGGGCTCAAAGTGGTAAAGCACTAGCCTTGAGCAGAAGCGCTCAGGGATGGTGCCCAGGTCCTGAGTTCAAGTCCCACAACCAACAACACAGATGGCGTAGTGGTAGAACAGGGCCCCTTGGTCCCTTTGTGTCCCCTGGTTCTTGGTCCCTGTGGTTTGATATTGTGTTTCCCATTGCAAGAGATGAGCTGGGGGGTGGAGGCTACCCCATAGGAGCCATGCTGACGTGTGAAGCCTGCGACGTATACTTGGTATACTTGGCCTCATTCATGCCCTGGGCTCTGGGTTCCCTCCCCTTGTCTCCTCTGACCCCGTTTGCATCCATGTCTTCATTTCCCTCATCCACCCCCTGCACAACTCTCGGTTGAGCGCCTCTTGGGCCTCCTGTAAGTCCAGAACTGTTCACGTAGCCGAAGGTGACGCACAGGAACTCGCAATCCAAATGGGGAACTAAGAGTGACACTGTGTGTGTGTGTGTGTGTGTGTGTGTGTGTGTGTGTGTGTGTGTGTGTGTGTGTGTGTGTGTGTGTGTGTGTGTGTGTGTGCGCATGTGCACCAGTACTGGGCCTTGAACTCAGGGCCTGGCCGGGCCCTGTCCTGTAGCTTTTTAGCTCACTTGGCAGACACCTGCTCTACCCCTTGAGCCACACCTCCACGTCCAGCTTTTTGCTGGTTCGTGGAAGCGTCTGGCACAGACCTTCCTGCTCTGGTTGGCTCTGACCTTTGCTCCTCAGATCTCAGCCCCTGGAGTGGCCGGGACTGCAGGGGTGAGTCACGGGTGCTGGCACCTCAGCCACCCACATGGGTCCCGCGTCACCTGGGCTGTCCACGCCCGAGCGGCCTCTCGGGGCCGTGGGGCCGGGGAAACGCCCAGCACGCTCACGCGGGGTGCTGGCCTGACTGGGGCGAAGGGAGTGTGGTCTGCTCTCGCTGTTGTGACCCCGTGCCCTTTCCCCTCTGACCCTCTCCCTGCCTCTCCCTGTCCTGGTAAGGAATTACTCCCACTTCCACCACCCCATGTACGGGGACTGCTACACCTTCAACAGCAGGAACAGCTCCCACCTCTGGATGTCCTCCATGCCCGGCATCAACAACGGTGAGCCGCCCCTCCCCGGATGCGGGGATGCGGGGATGCGGGGATGCGGGGATGCGGGGCCTGGGCTGCCCCAGCAGCAGGGCCGGGCGCCGCGGCTCCTGCCTGGAATCCCGGGGATGGAGAGGCAGATGGGATGGGGGTGGGCGGGGGTGGGCAGGCCTGTCCCTGACCCCGCACCCCCCAGGCCTGTCCCTGACCCCCGCAGGCCTGTCACTGACCCCCGATCCCCCAGGCCTGTCACTGACCCCCGATCCCCCAGGCCTGTCCCTGACCCCGCACCCCCCAGGCCTGTCACTGACCCCTGATCCCCCAGGCCTGTCCTTGACCCCTCACCCCCCAGGCCTGTCCCTGACCCCTGACCCCCGCAGGCCTGTCGCTGACCCCCGACCCCCGCAGGCCTGTCCCTGACCCCTGACCCCCCAGGCCCCTCGCTGACCCCTGACCCCCTCAGGCCTGTCCCTGACCTTCGAACCCCAGGCCTGTCGCTGACCCCCGACCCCCCAGGCCCCTCGCTGACCCCTGACCCCCTCAGGCCTGTCCCTGACCTTCGAACCCCAGGCCTGTCGCTGACCCCCGACCCCCGCAGGCCTGTCCCTGACCTTCGAACCCCAGGCCTGTCGCTGACCCCCGACCCCCGCAGGCCTGTCCCTGACCCCTGACCCCCCAGGCCCCTCGCTGACCCCTGACCCCCTCAGGCCTGTCCCTGACCTTCGAACCCCAGGCCTGTCGCTGACCCCCGACCCCCGCAGGCCTGTCGCTGACGCTGCGCACGGAGCAGCACGACTTCATCCCGCTGCTGTCGACGGTGACGGGCGCGCGGGTGACGGTGCACGGGCAGGACGAGCCGGCCTTCATGGACGACGGCGGCTTCAACCTGCGGCCGGGCGTGGAGACCTCCATCAGCATGCGCAAGGCACGGGGGCTCCTTGAGCATGCGCAAGGCGGGGGGGGGGGGGGGGGCTCCATGAGCATGCGCAAGGCACGGGGGCTCCGTGAGCATGCGCAAGGCACGGGGGCTCCGTGAGCATGCGCAAGGCGGGGGGGGGGGGGGGGCTCCGTGAGCATGCGCAAGGCGGGGGGGGCTCCGTGAGCATGCGCAAGGCACGGGGGCTCCGTGAGCATGCGCAAGGCGGGGAGGGGGGGCTCCGTGAGCATGCGCAAGGCACGGGGGCTCCGTGAGCATTCGCAAGGCGGGGAGGGGGGGCTCCGTGAGCATGCGCAAGGCAGGGGGGCTCCGTGAGCATGCGCAAGGCGGGGGGGGGGGGCTCCGTGAGCATGCGCAAGGCGGGGAAGGGGGGGCTCCGTGAGCATGCGCAAGGCGGGGAGGGGGGGCTCCGTGAGCATGCGCAAGGCTGGGGGCGGGGAGAGCTCCGTGAGCATGCGCAAGGCGGGGGGCTCTGTCAGCATGCGCAAGGCTGGGGGTGGTCACGTGCTGGTTTGGAGAGGCGCGCGCATGCGCGAGGGCGCATGCAGTAGGGCAGCCACGTGCTCGGGAAGGGTTCACGTGCTTGCCTGTAGAGGCGCGCGTGCGCGAGGAGGGGTCACGTGCTGGTCTGGAGAAGCGCGCGAGGGCGCATGCAGTAGGGCAGCCACGTGCTTGGGAAGGGGTCACGTGCTCGTCTGGAGAGGCGCGCATGTGCGAGGGGGTCACGTGCTGTCTGGAGAGGCGCGCGCATGCGCGAGGGCGCGTGCAGTAGGGCAGCCACGTGCCCGGGGAAGGGGGGGGGTCACGTGTGGCGCGAGCGCTCGGATTGGTCTGGCGCCGGCACGTGGGGTAGAGGACGTCACGTGCTCGGGGACGTCACGTGGCGGCGGGACCCGCGGGCGCGGCCGGGCTGTGGGAGGAGGAGGAGGGACGGCGTGTGGGAGACCCCGTGCCCTCTGACCCCGCCCCGCGCCCCCAGGAGGCCCTGCACAGGCTCGGGGGCGACTACAGCGACTGCACGGAGAACGGCAGCGACGTCCCCGTGCGCAACCTCTACCCCGCCAAGTACACGCAGCAGGTCAGGGGCGGGGCTGGGGGCGGGGCTGGGGGCCAGGGGGCGGGGCTGGGGGCCAGGGGGCGGGGCTGGGGGCGGGGCTGGGGGCCAGGGGGCGGGGCTGGGGGCGGGGCCGGGGCTGGGGTCATGGGGCGGGGCTGGGGCCAGGGGCGGGGTGGGGCTGGGGGCGGGGCGGGGCCATGGGGCGGGGCCGGGACTGGGGGCGGGGTTGGGGTTGGGGGCGGGGGCGGGGCCCTGGGTCCGGCCACCCCACCCTCCTCCCCTCCTCCCCGCCCTCCTCCCATCCTCCTCCCTCCCCTCTTCCCACCCTCCTTCCCTCCCTCCTCCTCCCTCCCCCTCCCTCCTCCCCTTCCTCCTTCCTCCCTCCCTTCTCCCCTCCCCTCCCTCCCCTCCCTCCTCCCTTCTCCCTTCCTCCCCTCCCTCCTCCCTTCTCCCCTCCTCCCCTCCCCATCCTTCCCTCCCTCCTCCCCTCCCTCCTCCCCTCCCCATCCTTCTCTCCCTCCTCCCCTCTCCCCTCCCCTCCCTCCCTTCCCTCCTCCCCTCCCTCCTCCTCTCCCCATTCTCCTCCTGTACCTCCCCCCTCCCCCTTCCCCCTCTTCCCCTCCTCCCCTCCCTGCTCCACTTTCTCCCTCTTTCTCTCCTCCCCTTTCTCCTCCTTCCCACTGTCCCCCCTCCTCCCCTCCCTCCTCCCCTTTCCTCCTCTTCCTCTCCTCCCCTCCCTCCCCCTTCCCACTCTTCCCTCCCTCCTCCACCCACCTTCAGTCCTCCCCTCCCCTCTCTCCCTCTTCCCCTCCCTCCTCCCCTTCCATCCTCCCTTCCTCCTGCCACCACTAGTCATCCCCTCCTTTGTCCCCCTCCCTCCTCCCCTTCCTCCTCCCCTTCCACCCTTCCCTCCTTCCCCTCTTCTTCCCCACCTCCAGTCCTCCTCTTCCCTCTCCCTCCTCTCCCCTCCCCTCTTCCCACCTCTTCCCCTACCTTCTGCTCTCCTCCCACCTCTCCTCTCTCCCTCCCCCCCGCCCCTTCTCTCCCTCCCTGACCCCCCCTCCCCTGCAGGTGTGCATCCACTCCTGCTTCCAGGAGAGCATGATCGAGAAGTGCGGCTGCGCGTACATCCTCTACCCGCGGCCCAAGGGCGCCGAGTTCTGCGACTACCAGAAGCACAGCTCCTGGGGTGAGCCGCGCCCTCCCCCCCGCCCCCCGCCCCGTCTGTGGGGACAGCGCCCACCCCACGCCCTTTCTCCACTGCTGCTCAGTGCTTGGTCTCTGCCTCGGTTTCCCTCTTCCTTAGGCCTTTCTCCTCATCAGCTCTCCAGTGTCTCCCGTCTCTCCTTCACTTTCTCCTTTTGGTCTTCGTGTTTTTGTCAAGCAGCCACTTGATTAAGAACAACAGCAAACCTGTGGCCAGGTGTGGTGGCTCCCGCCTGTCATCCCAGCTACTCAGGAGGCTGAGATCGGAGGATCGCGGTTCAAAGCCAGCCTGGGCAGGGAAATCTATGAGACTCTGATTTCCAATGAACCACCAGAAAATCAGAAGGGGAGCTGGGGATCAGGTGGTAGAGCGCCCGCCTTGAGCTGAAGAGCTGAGGGACAGCACCCAGGCCCTGAGTTCAAGCCCCACGACAGACTAAACAAAAGCCGAAAGGAAGAAGACAGGCAGGCATGCTACTGCCCTTCTGCCTGGGAGCCTGCAGCTTCCAGCATGTTCTACAGGGTGCTGCGGGCAGGGCTGGGTTCCCGGGTCTGGGTGGGGTATCTGGAGGCCCAGGAAGAAAACACTGGAGGCTGAAGCACCTGTGTCATTCCTCCACCTTTCCCTTCAGATTGAGATTCAAACACAGACATTAGACTGTGTGTGTGTGTTTTGGGTGTGGTGGGGCTTGAACTCAGGGTCTCTCAATCTTGGTTAGCATTTTTTGCCTAAGACTGGTGCTCTACCACTTGAACCACAACTCTCCTCTCTATTTTTTGTCAGTCATGGGTCTTGAACTCAGGGCCTGGGTGCTGTCCCTCAGTTCTACAGCTCAAGGCTGGCGCTCTACCACTTGAGCCACAGTGCCCCTTCCTGTTTTCTGGTGGTTCATGGGAGATCAGAGTCTCATGGGAGATCAGAGCTCAGGCTGGCTTTGAACTGCGATCTTCAGATCTCAGCCTCCTGAGTCTCTGGGATGACAGGCGGGACCCATGGGTGCCTGGCCCTTTGGTTCACTGTAGAGAAGAGTCTCATGGACTTTGCTGTCCTGGCTGGCTTCCAGCCTTGATCCTCAGATCTCAGCCTCCTGAGTCTCTGGGATGACAGGTGGGAGCCACAGGCTCTGGTCTTTGCTTAATCTCATAAGCGTTGTTTTGCCGGTGTCACTCCTGAGCCATCCTGGCAGGACTCTGCGGGGGGCCTGGCTGTCCCAGGAGGCCTCTTGGGTGCGGGTGCAGGGAGCGGGGTCTCTGCAGAAAACAGGCACCCCCTCTGTCTCTGCGCCCGCAGGCTACTGCTATTACAAGCTCCAGGGAGCGTTCTCCATGGACAGCCTGGGCTGTTTCTCCAAGTGCAGGAAGCCGTGCAGGTGAGCCGGTGCAGGCTGATATAGACCGGTGGAGGCTGGTCCAGGCTGGTATAGACCGGAGGAGGCTGGTCCAGGCTGGTGGGGGCCTGTGTGGGCTGGTATAGACCGGAGGAGGCTGGTCCAGACCAGTGTGGGCTGGTGTGGCCTGGTGGAGGCTGGTCCAGGCTGGTGAGGGCCTGTGTGGGCTGGTGGAGGCTGGTCCAGACCAGTGTAGGCTAGTATGGGCTGGTGGAGGCTGGTCTAGGCTGGTGGGGGCCTGTGTGGACTGGTATAGGCCTGTATAAGCTGGTCCAGGCCAGTGGAGGCTGGTGTGGGCTGGTGGAGGCTGGTCCAGGCCAGTGGAGGCTGGTGTGGGCTGGTGGAGGCTGGTCCAGGCCAGTGGAGGCTGGTGTGGGCTGGTGGAGGCTGGTCCAGGCTGGTGCAGGCCAGCGCAGACCGGTGCGGGCGGGCTGCCTGGCTGGGGGGCGGGTGCCAGCACCCAGCTTCCCTCACTGAGCGCCTCTGTCCATCCCCAGCGTCACCAACTACAAGCTGTCCGCTGGCTACGCGCGCTGGCCCTCGGTGACAGCCCAGGTGAGCCGGGGCGCCACTGTGGCGTCTTCGGGGTTCTCGGTGTCACTTTACTTATCTTTTTAAACTTAACTTTAACTTTAAAATTTTTGTCGGTCGTGGGGCTTGAACTCAGGGCCTGGGCGCTGTCCCTCAGCTCTTCAGCTCAAGGCTGGCGCTCTACCACTTGAGCTACAGCGCCACTTCTGGTTTTCTGGTGGCTCATGGGAGATCAAAGTCTCACAGACGTTCCTGCCCGGGCTGGCTTTGAACCGCGATCCTCCGATCTCAGCCTCCTCCTGAGTAGCTGGGGTGACAGGCAGGAGTCCCCCCCCCCCCCCCCCCGTGCCCCTGGTGCCCAACTTGCTTTGCTTATTGATTGACTGAATGCGTGTCATTCCTGGGACTTGAGCTCCCGACTTGCACCGGGGCCCTGGGTAGCTCCCCGGCAGCCAGGATTACAGGCGTGAACCACAGAGCCCGGCTGAGGTTGGCGCATGCGATAGGATGCCATTCCTGTAGCCCTGAGGGTGACCTTTCACCCCCCCATTCCTCCCCAGAAATGGGTGTTCCCCATGCTGTCCCAGCAGAACAACTACACCATCAGCAACAAAAGGTCAGTGCCGGGGTCCCCCCACCCCGTGTGCTCAGGCCCAGAGTGTTGGGGGCCCGGGTGGGGGGACGGGGGCTGGTGACCGGAGGCCGCTGGGGAAGCCGGTCCTCCACGCCCCCCTTCCTCTCCCTAAAGAGACGGAGTTGCCAAACTCAACATCTTCTTCAAAGAGCTCAACTACAAAACCAACTCCGAGTCTCCTTCCGTCACGGTAGGGGACGCCCAGTCTCGGGGTGTGTGTGTGTGTGGGGGTCTCAGCAGAGAGGGGGGCCTCTGGGATTGGGGAGGGGGACAGGCAGGACTGCCGAGGAAGAGGAGGGAGGAGGGAGCTGGGGCGGGAGGGGGTGTCAGGTGACAGGGCCAAGGGCCTGAGATGCACCCCAGTTGCAGCCTCCACCGATTTCCTATGGGGGAGGCCGAGGGGGGGGGCGAGGAGGAGCCCAGGTAGAGGCCGAGGGGGCACGGGGCAGTTCTTGGCCCCATGGAGGCTGGCTTGGGGAGGCCAGTGAGTAGAGGCTGGCGAGTGGAGACCAGTGAGTGGAGGCTGGTGAGTGGAGACCAGCTTGGGGAGGCTGGTGAGTGGAGGCCGGTGAGTGGAGGCTGGTGGGTGGAGCCCAGCTTGGGGAGGCTGGTGGGTGGAGGCCGGTGAGTGGAGGCTGGTGGGTGGAGCCCAGCTTGGGGAGGCTGGTGAGTGGAGATTCCCCCCCGCCCCCCAGATGGTGACGCTGCTGTCGAACCTGGGCAGCCAGTGGAGCCTGTGGTTCGGCTCGTCGGTGCTGTCGGTGGTGGAGATGGCCGAGCTGGTGGTGGACCTCGTGGCCATCACGCTGCTGCTGCTGCTGCGCAGACTGCGCAGCCGCTACTGGTCCCCGGGGCGGGGGGCGCGGGGGGCGCGGGAGGTGGCCTCCACCCCGGCCTCCTCCCCGGCCTCCGCCCTCCCCTCCCGCCTCTGCCCCCACCCCCCCTCCCCGGCGCCCCCTTCGGCCCTGGCCGCGCCCCCCCCCTGCCTACGCCACCCTGGAGCCCAGCGCCCCGCCCTGTGCCCTGCCCTGACCGATTTGGGGGTGTCCCGCCGTCCCTCCCCTGGCATGGCTAGAGCAGAGCCTCCTGTTAAAGCCCCAGTCATATTGCACTCATTCTAGACCATTCTAGTGTTCAAGCCCCATCCTCCACCAACCAACCCGTGTCCTTCCATTGTGTTGTGTGCCTGCACAAGCCCTCAGCCAACCGAAGAACTCCTACACATGCCTCAGAACCCTACCCGGAAACACCATGGCTTGCGTGAAAGTGACGAGGCTGTGTTTGTCCAGTGGCATCCGCCCTCCCTGACACAGCAGCTCCTGGGGTTTGAAACCCAGTTGTTTTGTTCATGTCTGTGCGCGCGCGTCTCCCTCTCGTGGTGAGGGATTCAATGAATGCTCAGCGCCACCACCCTCATGGAGGAGTGGGGAGGTGACTCAGCCTCCCTCAAAACCTTGACTAGAGCGGACACCTGCCACCCCAGCCCCTCAGGAGGCTGAAGTCTGAGGATCGCGGGGCAAAGCCAGCTCAGGCAGGAAAGTCCGTGAGACTCTGTCCTCCCATGAGCCACCAGAAAACCCCAAGTGGCGCTGTGGCTCAAGTGGTAGAGCGCCCGCCTTGAGCTGAAGAGCTGAGGGACAGCGCCCAGGCCCTGAGTTCAAGCCCCATGACCGACAAAATGCAAACAACCAGAAGTGGAGCTGTGGCTCAAGTGGTAGAGCACCAGCCTGGAGCAAAATAAAACTACTGGCTCCCTCCAAAAACCAAAGCCTGAGCGGTGTCATTCTGTCTTCAGCGTGGAGTGGCGCAATGAACCCCCAAACTCTAATCTGGAAGAAACTGAGGCTGTGGGAGACGCTGGGTGGAGCCCCACTTTTTGTGGCATTGGAGATTGAACTCGGGGATCTGTTCTCCCAGTCCAGTAACCCCCCCCCCCCGTCCTTTTGCTTTGAGGTTTTTATTGTTTATTATAATTTCCAGATAGGGTCTCGCTCAGCCTGCTGGCTGGAGCCCTTCCCCTTCCCCTTCCCCTCCCGGGAAGCTGGGACTACAGGCGTGCCCTGTGGCACCTGGCTAGGACCCTACTCTTCCCATTGCTGGTGGCAGCCAGACATGGAGCCCGGAAGTGATTTCTTCCTCCTCTCTTTTATTTTTATTTGGGGGGGGGACAGGTGTTGTCTGTGTGTGTGTTCGAGCCTCCGCTGGGGCTGCTGGGGGGGGGACCTGCTGGGCAGCCCATCATCCCAGCCACGCAGGAGGCTGAGGCCTGAGGATCGCGGTTCAAGGCCAGCCCGGGCAGGAAAGTCCGTGAGACTCTGATCTCCCATGAGCCACCAGAAAACCGGAAGCAGCGCTGTGGCTCAAGGGGTAGAGCACCCAGAGTTCAAGCCCTAGAACCAGCACCCCCTCCCCGGCCATAAACAAGGAGAGAGGAAAGGGCTTATCTGGAAGGCCCTGGGCTGAGTGAGGAGGCGCCCCGCGTCCTGGGCTCCGCCTGGCGTGGGCTTCCCAGTGGCATGAGTGACTTTAGCTCCTTTTTTGGCTTGAACTCAGGGCCTGGGCGCTGTCCCTGAGCTCGTGGGGCTCAAGGCTGGCGCTCTACCGCTTGAGCCACAGCGCCACTTCCGGTTTTCTGGTGATTCCTTGGAGAGGCTCAGAGGGGTTGGGTCACCTGCCCCAGGACGCCCAGCTG